>NC_033798.1:12668377-12748016 GCF_001876935.1 Asparagus officinalis
AAGATCTAGCAAGCCTCTTCCGCAAAAATCCCAGGAATATAATAGAGATGAAGATGACTTCTGCAGATGATGCCCAATCTCAAGTAGTTAACTCTCCAAGCGAAAATGGCAGAGATGGAAGTGATGGAGTAGCGTACTCTCGATCCGTTGCATATTATTGTTAGATTTTTTGGTCAAAACCACTTTCCAAAATAAGTTTTCAAACTATATATATATACACACACACATGATATTTTTTGAAATCCTTAATAGCCTAGTGGAAAAAAATATTTTGGTGTTACAAAGGTCCTTAGTTCGAGGCTTGCCAACCACAAGCTGAGAATTATTTTTGTTTAAATAAATCAATTAATCCCTCATAAGTACTAGCGGGTTGTGGGCCAATAGGCTAGGGATCAGGGCTAACGGGCTGAGGCGCTAAGTGGCGCTTTGTAAGGTGCACTTTGCACTTTACACTTCACACGGAGAAATCGGGGCTAGTTGGCCGCCACGCAAGCTGCCTCGCAGGCCACTTCGCAGCAAGGGAACGTGACTCTCGCGTTCGCACGAGGAGCAACCCTCACGTTCGCACGAGGAGAGACCCTCGCGTTTGCAAGAGGGAATGCGACCCTTGCGTTCAGGCGAAGGTGTTTGAGGAGAAAATTAATTTTGTTGACGAGTTCATTACAACTTTAAGCGTTTACAACAAACTCAAAGAAATAGTCTTTTTATAAGACTTTCAACAAAGATTACAACTTTCTTTTAAACAAACGCAACGGACGTTTATCCTCCGCTGCTTGCGTGGGATCTTGGCCTATGACGGGGACGTTGATATCTGTGAACCACCAAACGATCAGATCGATCCGGAGTTTCATTGATTCGCGAAGGAATCAAGAAACTGAAGCAATTATCTCGGCAACAGCGAGACACTCACTCTTCTCGAGATCACCGTAATGGGGCAATCTCAAGGGAAGGAACTGGGAACTGTAGATCTGACGAGCTTCTTTTCTTTGTGCTGATGAACTCGATCCAATCTCCTCCTCTCCTCTAAAATTCGTGCTCCTTCAATCTTCAATTCAGCAGGGCTTCGCCGACGCTCGAGAATTTCATATCTGTGCAAATGAAGGCCCTAGAGCTGTATTTATAGGCTTCAGGAACCCTATTTTCGGATAAGAATGAACGATTTGCCCTTATCCTCAGTTGTAACCACTTTTCACGTTCTTGGATGATATTAGATTAGTTAAAACAAATTCAGGTGGTTAATGATCGAAAAACGGCTCAAAACTGCGTAAAACGACTTTTTGGAGCCTGCGGACACCTGTGGTGTCTCGGCCTTGGCCGAGACACTTGGAGTGTCTCGGTCATTCGGATAAGAATGAACGATTTGCCCTTATCCTCAGTTGTAACCACTTTTCACGTTCTTGGATGATATTAGATTAGTTAAAACAAATTCAGGTGGTTAATGATCGAAAAACGGCTCAAAACTGCGTAAAACGACTTTTTGGAGCCTGCGGACACCTGTGGTGTCTCGGCCTTGGCCGAGACACTTGGAGTGTCTCGTCTCGGTCATGGCCGAGACACTCAAGGTGTCTCAGCCTTGGCCGAGACACTCAGAGTGTCTCTGTTTGTTTTGCCTCTAACTCTCTTATATGATCTCCAAATGGAGTTATTCAAGATGTGTTGGAAAGTTGATGAAGATATCTACAATTTTTGTGTTTTCAGTTTCTTCATATTCAAATTGAAGCATGTCCGAAATCTACATTCTTCTCCGAAACATAAACACTGTCTTGGAATTCCAAAGCAGTTTGTACTATCTTTAGTATTTTGGCTTTATCTCTCTTATCTGATCTTAGAATGAGTTGATCCAAGATGAGTTGGAAAGATAACGAGGAGATCTACAACTTTTATCTTTTGATATTCTTTAGATTCAAAGTGAGACAGTCTCTATCAGGGCCGAGACAATCCAACTGTCTCGGCCTTGGCCGAGACAGTGCAAGTGTCTCTCTGCTATTTTGCCTTTAACTCTCTCATACGACCTCAGAATGAGTTAGTCCAAGATGAGTTGGAAATCTAACAAGGAGATATACAACTTTCAACTTTTGAGCTTCTTTAGATTCAGAGCGAGATAGTCTCTACCAGGGCTGAGACAGTCTAACTGTCTCGGTCTTGGCCGAGATAATGCAAGTGTCTCTCTACTGTTTTGCCTCTAACTCTCTCATCCGACCTTGGAATGAAGTTATCTAGGATTCATTGGAAAGCTGGAGGAGAAATATATAACTTTGATTTTTTGATATTTTCATATTTAAAGAGAGATAGTCTCTACCAGGGCCAAGACAGTCTAACCCTGGCCGAGACAGTCTCGGCCCTGGCTGAGACACTGGCTTTATTTTGATTCTAACTTTCTCGTACGATCTCGGAATGAAGTGATCCAAGGTACGTTAGAAAGCTCACAAAATGATCTACAATCTTACATTGGTTGAATCATACATAGAGTAAATGGGACACAAGAGGCACTTTATTTTTCGTAAGCGAAGCGTAGCTCCCGATCAGTTCGTATCTTCGTTATTCTGCAGTTTCGTTGCTTCGCACGGTTCGTCAACTTGTTTCATGTGCTCATGAACATCAATTAAGCTTTTGTGACCCGAATAGTGACGTTTATCATCTTCTCTCTGTTATGAGCCGCATACGGGAATCCGTGGGTAATTTTTGACGCCTACAGATACCCCCTCCAAAGTATTTCAGTCTCATTTTTTTATAGAAGAGCCTGAAATACTTTGGATGTGATCGGTCCAACCTTCAGTCGGTGAGAAAGGATCTGTAGTTGGCTTCGATTCTTGACTTCTTCAATTTTCGATCTATTCAAAATTTTGACGAATAGCTAAAATTCTTCCGGCGTTTATCGTCTGGCCGTCGTCAAAGTCTCTAATCGAAATTGGTGAGTTGGTTTTGGCTCGTATCATTGAGTTGACTTTGAACTAACTATCTTCCTCGTAATGCTTTGACCGGCGTTAACACTGGATTATGCGTTGACCGGCGTTGACCTAGGGCTACGCGTTAATCGGCGTTGACCTTCATCGCAACGCGTTGACTGGTGTTGACCTAGGGCTACGCGTTGACCGGCGTTGACCTTAGGGTTTCACATCGATTGATGTTGACTTTTATCACAACGTATTGACTGGCATTGACCTAGGGTTACGCGTTGACCGGTGTTGACTTAGGGCTACGCGTTGACCGGTGTTGACCATAGGGTTTCGCGTCAATCAGTGTTGACTTTCATCACACCACGTTAATCGGCGTTAACCTTCATCACAACGCGTTGACCAGTGTTAACTTTCATCGTAACGTGTTGATTAGCGTTAACCTAGGCTACACGTTGACTGACGTTAACCTTAGGGTTTCTCGTAGACCAGTGTTAACTTTCATCACAACGCGTTAACCGGCTTTGACTTTCGTCACAACGCGTTGACCGGTGCCTACACAGTTTATGCTCCTAAGGTGTTGGAGCATGGCGGTCTCAAATATTGAGGCTGCAGGACCAGCTGTTAAAGCTGATTCATCTGTATGTATGGATCTTATCCTGAAGTTGTCGGATCCTTAAGTCTGGAGACCAACTAATGGAGCTGGTGTGTCAATGACTTTTACATTTATAGGATTTTTAGCAAACCCTCAGCCATCAACGGGTTTGATTAGCCTTTACCGACTACCGTTTGAGTCGGGCTAGCATGCAGATTATTTAAATCCGTTCTGCATGTAACATTATGCTAAAAGAGTTAACTCTCTTAGTGCTACGATATTGAATACGTAGACTTCGTCTTTCTCCCGTGAAAAGACTAAACGGCAACATGTATTAGACGTAGACTTAGGTTTTTTAGCAAATCCTCAGCTTTTAACGGATTTGGCTTGCCTTTACCGATTACCATTTGAATCGGGGTTGCATGCAGATTGTTTAAATCTGTTCCGCATGTGACGTTGTGTTAAGAGAGTTAACTCACTTAGTGCTACGATATTGAATACGTAGACTTCATCTTTCTCACGAGAATAGACTACCCGACAACGCGTTGTTTGCGTCAAAAATTGATGTTTTCATTGCTATCGAATCTATTATAACTTTAGTCATTACAATAAACTCGAATAAAATAAAAAGTTGATCTTTTTATAAGATCTCCTTACACAATGAAAATAAAACAAGTTTACAACTTTATCAAAACAAACGCAGGGAGATCGTTTATCGATCTTCTGCTTGCGTGGGATCTTTGCCTGTGCCGGGGTTTATCCGTAGACCGCCTTAGATCTGGATCCGGTTGATGGAAAATTCGGCAGAGCTTCACCTTGGCCGAGGAAGTATTTGATTTGAAGCGCTGAGATCGACCAAGCGAAATCAGGGCTCTTCTCGAGATCAAGACCAAGCCTGATCTCAAGGAGCGGAGGAAACGGGCTTCAGATCTCTCGAACTCTCCTTCTTTATGCTGAAGAACTCGCCAAGATCTGTCAATCCTCGCTGAAATTCGTGCTCCTTTGACTCCTCAATCCGGCAGCACTTCGTCCTCTTGATAATAACTCCGCCCCGCTGAAAGGAGGCCCTAGGCTTGTATTTATAGGGCTTCGGAAGCGGTTATTTGGATGAGAACAAGTGATTTGGCCTTATCTTTAGTCAATAATGGCTTAACCACGTATGTAGATGATATCAAGTCAGTTGGGAACCTCTGGAACTGAAAAGATCTTGAGAAAACCGTTAAAACCGTCGAAAAACACATCAGGGGGTCAAAACAGCGCGGCAGACTGGTCTGACCCGCGCTTGCGCGGGTCGGACAGATCCGACCCGCGCTTGCGCGGGTCGGAATCATCCGACCCGCGCTTGCGCGGGTCGGATTCAATCCGACCCGCGCATGAGCGGGTCGGATCGCCCCGTCCTGCGCATGCGCGGGTTCGCCGACTTTTTCTTTTTTTCTGTTTTCTTTCTTCCGGGACCTATTCTTGTCGCGTATTTGACCGTCTTGTTGACTTGCATATTTCGTTGCGGGATTGACTGTCGAACGCACGTTGGTTGATATACACGCGTGTTGATTGACGCACGCGAGTTGGTTTGACGTACGCGCGCTGACCGACGCGCACGGGCTGATTGACGTGCGCGCGCTGACCGACACGCACGGGCTGATTGACGTGCGTGCGTTGACCGGCGCGCACGAGCTGATTGACGTGCGCGCGTTGACCGGCGCGCACGAGTTGGTTTGACGTGCGCGCGCTGACCGACACGCACGAGCTGGTTTGACGTGCGCGCGCTGACCGACGCGCACGAGCTGGTTTGACGTGCACGCGTTTGACTGACACACACGAGCTGATTGACGTGTGCGGTCCACTTGGTGTTTGCCATTGTGGTGGTTCGTTGTCGTGTCATCAACAGTTCGCCGATTCGCTTCATGCGCTTATCGGCGTCGGATAATCCTCTTTGACTCGGATAATGACGTTCATCGCCTTCTCTTTGTCTTGAGCTGTGTGCGGGCACCCATAGGCATTTTTAGATGTCTACAGATACCCCCTCCAAAGTATTTCAGACTCTTTCTTTTATAGAGGAGTCTGGAATGCTTTGGATAAGATAGGTCATCTCCTCCATTTCGTAGAGTGACCTTGAACTATCTCAATTCTTAACTTCTTCAATCTTCAATCTATTCATTGTTTCTTCGAATAGGTGAAGTTCTTCTGGCGCTGCGTTTATCGTCTGACCGCTGTCGAAATCTTGAACTGAGATTGGTGTGTAACTTTCTGAACTTAGCTCGTGCCATTGAGTTGGCTTTAAACTGATCCTCTCCGCCGGGAATTCATATCTGATTGTAACTGAAATCCTTGGAGTCATCTTTTGCCTTATTTTGGCGAAATTACTGATGCGTTGACCGGCATCGATCTTTACTGTAACGTGTTGACCGGCGTTAACACAGTTTATACTCATACGTTTGCTGGAGTCTACACAGTTTAAGCTCTTAAGGCATTGGAGCGTGACGGTCCCGAATGTTAGGCTACAGGACCAACTATTAAAGCTGATTTATCTGCACGTGTGGATCTTATCCTGAAGTTTGTTAGACGTTCAAGTCATGAGACCAACTAACGAAGCTGATACGTCAATGACTTGCATTTATAGATTTTTTGGCAAATTCTCAGCCATCAACGGGTTTGATAAGCCTTTACCGACTACCGTTTGAGTCGGGCTAGCATGCGAATTGTTTAAGTCCGTTCCGCATGTGACGTTATTGCTAAAAGAGTTAACCCTTTTAGTGTTACGATATTGAATACGTAGACTTCGTCTTTCTCACGTGAAAAGACTAAACGGCGACGCGTATAAGGTGTAGACTTTAAGGTTTTTGGCAATCCCTCAGCCTTCAACGGATTTGGCGTGCCTTTACCGATTACCGTTTGAATCGGGCTTGCATGCGGATTGTTTAAGTCCGTTCCGCATGTGACGTTGTGCTAAAGGAATGAACTCCCTTAGACTTAATGCTACGATATTGAATACGTAGGCTTCGCCATTGTTACGGGAATAGGCTACCCGGCAACGTGTGTTAGACGTTGACCTATCCCTACTTAGGCTTCGGGATAAAAGTCCCCAGATTGGAATTCTGGTGTCTTCTTTAATCGGTGAAAGACTAAACCGGCAACGCGAGTTAGGCGTTGACTTATCCCTAGGGATAAAAGTCCCCAGATTGGAATTCTGGTGTCTTCTTCAATCGGTGAAAGACTAAACCGGCAACGCGAGTTAGGCGTTGACTTATCCCTACTTAGGGTTCGGAATAAAATTCCCCGCGCGTGTGAGACGCGGATTTTGGCGTTATTAATAACGGCCTGCCACAATGTCGAATATGTGGGCTCTTGTCCTTTTCACAGCAAAAGACTAACCGGCAATGCGTGTTAGGCGTTGACTTATCCCTGCTCAGGATTCGGGATAAAATTCCTCGTACGTGTGAAGCACGGATTTTGGCGTTATGAATAACACCCTGCCACAATGTCGAATATGTGGGCTTTTGTATGGTCAAAGACTAACCGGCAACGCGTGTTAGGGGTTGACCTATACCTACTCAGGATTCGGGATAAAATTCCCCATGCATAAAAGGCATGGATATTTGTTGCTACGATGCTGAATACGTAGACTCGGTCGTTTTTACGGGAACGAACCACCCAGCAACGTGGGTTAAGCGCTGACTTATCCCTACTTAGGCTTCGGGATAAAATGCTCCAGACTAGATTCTGGTGTCTTTTTCAAGCGGTGAAAGACTAAACCGGCAACGTGTGTTAGACGTAGGCTTATCTCTATTTAGGAGTCGAGATAAAGTTCTCCGTGCATAGGATGTACGGATTTAAAGTTGAGAATTGTGTCTTTTCTCAGGGTAAAGACGAACCCAAAATGGAAGAGGAAGAATTTTATATTCTATCTCCCGGCACCGAAGAGGAAGAATTTTATATTCTATCTTCAGTTGGAAAGGAAACTCGAAATGGGATCTCCACCCCCAGAATCCAGAAAGATGAAACTAGGAGTGGGATCTCCACTCCGAGAATCGGAAAGATTCAAGTAACCCTAACTTTTATAGGATTGGTTGCTTGATCCAAGAAAAGAGCTCCTCCTTTATCGAGGGGAAATTCCGATTTCGACCCTAACTTTTATAGGTTTGGCTGAAAAAGAAAAAGATGGAAGTCTTTCGTTTATCGAAAGGGATAACTCAATCTTAGTCTTAACTATCTGCAGGTTTGACTAAGTGAAGTTGGAGACAATCCTAACTTTTATAGGTTTGATTGCTCAATTGAAAGTGGACCTCTCGTTCATGAAAGGAATCGAGAGGAGAATCTGGTTGTGGCCCTAACTTTTATAGGTTTGACCAAGGAAGCAGTGAAAGTGGGAGGTTTGAGATGATCTTACCGGTTTGTACTAGCCACTCGATGGAGGATTTTAATGTTAAGTGATCAGGACTTAACACGTCAAGCTTTGAAAATTGCCATGAATTGACGGATAGAAATTTTAGTGGACCCACCGCCAATTGATTTGATCAATGGGGGATTTTGTGAGGAAGATTGATCTGTCATCAAACACTAATAGGAGTTTTGTGAGGGAAGATTGATCCAACGAAGCGATCGAATCTCGTCTCAGCAAAAGAGTGTTCGAAAATCACAGTGGGGGTTTAGTGTTTATCACTTTGTTTGTAATGATCGGGTTATCCCTAAGAAAATTACATATAGTATTTTTCCGGGAACTTCCCGTTACATGAATCATCCACCCCCAGCTTCTTCGCGAAACTGGGTTTATCATTGCATTCGGTTACATGATCGGGTTATCCTTAAGAATATTACATATAAAAAACTCTCCAGGAACTTCCCGTCAACGGTAGGAAACAGTTTAGACTCATATACCTATTGGAGTAGCAGGGAGCAGTTTAACCTCTTACACCGGTCGGAGGATTGAGAAGCAGTTTATACTCGTATACTCTTCGGAGTGTTATCTACGACTTAACTGAGCGATATAACGCCGGCTTCAACCAAGGTTTGGATGCTATTCTTGAGAGCGAAGCAAGCCTTGGTGGGATGAAGGATCCTCCTGTGGTATGCACAATACTTTAGATCCAAAATGTTATCGGCTTCCTCCTGATTTGTGATGGGTATAAGCTTAATCTTGTTGTTTTCAAGGAGAGATTCGAAGATGGCTGGAACGTCCTCGTCCTTGAAGGAATACTCTTTTTGGAGTCTCGGGTCCGAAGTCTTTTGCTGCCTTCGGGATTGCTGTTGTGATGTTTGATTAGTACCAACAGCAGTTGCAGGTGCCTTGCCCTTACCACGGGAGGTGAAGTTCGAGTTCGGCAGATTAGCCATCGGTTGGGTCCTCTCAGCCTTCTTCCTTCGGAGGAAGCGTTCGGCTTGTTCACCGCGCACCTTCAAGTCTTTCCAAGTGTTGGACGGTGCGACCCCCATAACTTCCAAGATCTCAATAGATAGGTTGTTATGACATGTCTGGAGGATGAAGTCCTCCGTGATCAGATCTCGGCAGTTCATTGCTTTATTCCGGAAGCGCTTGACGAAGTCGTCGACTGTCTCGTCATCTTCTTGTTTCTCATCGAAAAGTGTCCTGATGGATACCTCGTCGTCGTCATCAAAGAAGTTACCAAGGAATGAGTTCTCCATATCGTCCCAGTTGTTAATACTTCCGGGCTTAAGACGGCGGTACCAATCGAAGGCGGGCCCGCGAAGGGTGCTAACGAATGACCGAACCATCAAGGCTTCATTGTCGGAGATCATGCCCAAGTGGGACTTGAAGTAGATCAGATGTTGTGTGGGCGAACCCTTCCCGTCGAACGGTGTGAAGTTGATCAGGTTGAACCTTGCCGGATAAGGGATTGAATCCCACTCTCTTGGATATGGACATGGAATGCCAGTCCTTTTCACCTCTTGAGCAGACATTAGAGCGTTGATTTTGCTCTCGAGATCTCTCATTTTCTCATCTTCGCTCGTATCGGGCCTAGGACGATCCTTAAGATGAATAACGGGGCCACTCCCGGTGTTGTCATCATTGGCAGGACCACCCCCAGCGTTTTGGTCAACGGGAGGGTTCTCATCGTCGAGACGTTCATCCACATCTGAATCGCTATCTGCTTGGCTAACATTGTTGCGACGACTGGATTCACCCAGCCGATTCGACAAGGCTCGGATCTGTTGGTCATGCTCTTCCCTCATCCGCAACATAGCCATTTCCATTTCGAATTTAAATGCTTGCTTCTGATTGGCTAGAGCATCCTCAACCATTTTAGTTGCTTCCTCGGTGTTAATCATAAACACCTCGCGGGATTGCCCTGGGCTAGATACCGTATTGTCAGAAGTGACTGCAGAGTTAGCATCCGATGCTTCATCATCCGAGGATAACCCTCTTTGTATTCTTTGGTAGTCCCTGCGTCTAGTGGTCCCTGATCGTAACCGGGTTAGACGATGCGATACAAGCGGGTCAGAGCTAGAAGGTCGAATCGATTTTCCCTTATCAACCATATTGATGGTAACCTCTGGGGGTTCGTCACCTTGAACGACCGGTCGTTTCTTACGGAGGCGCTTTAGATTGGACTTATCCTTTCCGTTGGAGATCCTCTCAAATACCGAGACCCTCTGCGGAGCGGTCTTGGGGCAGCTACACGCTGATAATACTGCCCTGATAAGTTCGGCGCACGGGCAGTGAGATTTTGTTTCTCGGGTATATCTCTTCCGAGACTTGTTCATACCCCCAGCCCGATAGTACAACTCATCGGTCAGATGACCGGAGCAACCTATCGTACGTTGACACAACTCCCCAAGTATAACGTTGTCATCGTCAGATGAATACGTTTCTTTCAGGGGATTTGCCGCTTTATTAGCGTTCTCAAGAGTCACGTGTTTAGAACTACGCTTTTGGGAGCGCAAGATCTCAACAGGCTCCTGGTTTTGAATACACACCCCCAGACGGGTGGAAACTGGAGTTTTCCCTTTATAAGAAGGCTTGTTATTGTTGAGAAGGCGTGTGCGACCCCCAGCTCGATGAGTTGCTTGGGGTTCAGTCACCGGACCCAAACGTTCTTTGCTCATAACTTTGCCTCGATCCTCTTGCAAAGGACCCAGGCGATCGACTGTCTTCACCTTGAATCGGGACAAATCCACACTGTCACAGTGCTCCGTCGGAGGTGCGGAACTCGTAGGGATCGACAAAACATGTGCATAAAGTCTTCTGTCTTTACCCTGACGCGGGTCAGACTTGAGTGACCCGCGGGTCAAAGGGTCGGATTTGGGTGACCCGCAAAGTGGAGGGTCGGATCGGAGTGACCTGCAAATCGGCGGGTCGGATTGGAGTGACCTGCAAATTGGCGGGTCGGATTGGAGTGACCTGCAAATTGGCGGGTCGGATTGGAGTGACCTGCGTTTTGGCGGGTGACCTACAAATTGGCGGGTCGGATTAGAGTGACCTGCAAATTGGCGGATCGGATTGAAGTGACCTACAAATTGGCGGGTCGGATTGAAGTGACCTGCAAATTAGCGGGTCGGATCAGAGTGACCCGCGTGCCGGCGGGTCGGATTTAAGTGACCCGCGATTTTCGATCTTTTCGGCCGCCGTTTTGGATTTTGGCCTCCAAGTTTGATGCAGTCTTGGTCGTTTCTTAGCTATGTCCTTCTCCTGCATCTTTTGTGCTTTTTGCACAAGAATTCGCGTGTGTGCAAGCGCGCGACGCCTTTGGATTCGCTCCTCCAGAGTTGAACGGATCCTTTTGATTTGGATCCATCCATTTGCTATTGGTTTGGAGGGGAGGACATTTGCTCGTTGTTGGGTCTTTTGATGCTCCTTGAATTTCAGATCCGCCTCATAGCGGATTCCGTCTATCGGCTCCAAAGCCTTAGCAAGCTGACGCGCGAGGCGTTGACGTCGCCTTTGACGTGCCCTCTTCGATAGGATCGATGCACCTTCAGTACTCAACTCCTTGATTGGGGAGGAGTTTAGATCCGCAGATCCGACCTCGTTGGAAGCCGGAGGGGTGTTGCAAAGCGAGAGGGCAGCAGCAACGAGGGTCTTGATCTTACTGCGCTCGTGATAGGCAGAGGATATGGAGGAGGACGACAGATATTCCTCGAACTTCAGTTGGTCGAACTCGTATTCGACCACTTCTTCAACTGGGATGTAGATCCGAGGTTGCGACACGACAGCTCCGGCAACGAAGCTGTTGGCTCCCACTGTGGTCGCCAGTTTGTTTGCGTCGAAAATTACTGTTTTCATTGCTATCGAATCTATTACAACTTTAGTCATTACAATAAACTCGAATAAAATAAAAAGTTGATCTTTTTATAAGATCTCCTTACACAATGAAAATAAAACAAGTTTATAACTTTATCAAAACAAACGCAGGGAGATCGTTTATCGATCTTCTGCTTGCGTGGGATCTTTGCCTGTTCCGGGGTTTATCCGTGGACCGCCTTAGATCTGGATCCGGTTGATGGAAAATTCGGCAGAGCTTCACCTTCGCCGAGGAAGTATTTGATTTGAAGCACTGAGATCGACCAAGCGAAATCAGGGCTCTTCTCGAGATCAAGACCAAGCCTGATCTCAAGGAGGCTCTTCTCGAGATCAAGACCAAGCCTGATCTCAAGGAGCGGAGGAAACGGGCTTCGGATCTCTCGAACTCTCCTTCTTTATGCTGAAGAACTCACCAAGATCTGTCAATCCTCGCTGAAATTTGTGCTCCTTTGACTCCTCAATCCGGCAGCACTTCGTCCTCTTGATAATAACTCTGTCCCGTTGAAAGGAAGCCCTAGGCTTGTATTTATAGGGCTTCGGAAGCGGTTATTTGGATGAGAACAAGTGATTTGGCCTTATCTTTAGTCAATAATGGCCTAACCACGTTTGTAGATGATATCAAGTCAGTTGGGAACCTCTGGAACTGAAAAGATCTCGAGAAAACCATTAAAACCGTCGAAAAATACATCAGGGGGTCAAAACAGCGCGGCAGAGTGGTCTGACCCGCGCTTGCGCGGGTCTGATTGATCCGACCCGCGCTTGCGCGGGTCGGATCGCCCCGTCCTGCGCATGCGCGGGTTCGCCGACTTTTTCTTTTTTTCTGTTTTCTTTCTTCCGGGACCTATTCTTGTCGTGTATTTGACCGTCTTGTTGACTTGCATATTTCGTTGCGGGATTGACTGTCGAACGCACGTTGGTTGATATACGCGCGTGTTGATTGACGCACGCGAGTTGGTTTGACGTACGCGCGCTGACCGACGCGCACGGGCTGATTGACGTGCGCACGCTGACCGACGCGCACGGGCTGATTAACGTGCGCGCGTTGACCGGCGCGCACGAGCTGATTGACGTGCGCGCATTGACCGGCGCGCAAGAGTTGGTTTGACGTGCGCGCGCTGAGCGACGCACATGAGTTGGTTTGACGTGCGCACGCTGACCGACGCGCACGAGCTGGTTTGACGTGCACGCGTTTGACCGACGCGCACGACCTGATTGACGTGTGCGGTCCACTTGGCGTTTGCCATTGTGGTGGTTCATTGTCGTGTCATCAACAGTTCGCCGATTCTCTTCATGCGCTTATCGGCGTCGGATAATCCTCTTTGACTCGGATAATGACGTTCATCGCCTTCTCTTTGTCTTGAGCTGTGTGCGGGCACCCATAGGCATTTTTAGACGCCTACATGCGTGTTAGGCACTGACTTATTGATGCGGCATAAACATATACCAAAAATTGCAAGTGCACAATTAATCAAGTTATAGTATAAAAGGTTATCGATCCCACGAGGAAGGTGTTTGTAGGAAATTATTAGAATCAGTTCGTATGTTATGTGTGTGACAATTAGGAGTGATGATAGATGTGATTGTGGAGAGATTGAGAGAATGAGAATGATTGTGTGTAAAAATGATATTGAGAGTGATAGATAAAGAATAAATTAAATCACAAGAAAAGAAAGGAAAATGAAGGAAATAAAACTTAAGAAAATAAAAGGAAAAGAAAAATAAAGAAAGAAAAGAACAAGGGTTCAATTAAAGATATGAGGAATCTAAAATTGAACCCACCTCAAAAGAAAGGGTAATTCTCTAGAGGGTTCTAGCCTCTAGACGAATCAAAAAATATAAAAATAAAGGAAAATAAAAAACTAATCCCAAGAGGGTTCTTGCCTCAGGGTAAATAGTGCAAGAAAATAAAATCTAACTACAAAATAAATTGTAAAAACTAAAAAGCCGTATTGACAGTTTCCGCCCAAAAGTATTTTGGTAAATCAAATGAGTTTAACATAGTACGTGCCATCTCTTGTATGGTGCGATTTTTCCGTTCAACAACACCATTTTGTTGTGGTGTTCTAGGAGCGGAAAACATATGAGTTATATCATGATGAGCACAAAAATCATAGAAAAGTTCATTTTGAAATTCATCACCATGATCACTTCTTATTTTAACAACTTTCAAATCCTTTTTATTTTCAATTCTTTTGACATGATTAGCAAATTCTTCAAAACAATCATTTTTCTTTGCAAGAAATATTGTCCATGTGAAACGAGAAAAATCATCAATAATCACAAAAACATAGTGTTTGCCTCCAAGAGAGGTAACACGCATAGGACCAAATAAATCAAGATGAAGTAATTGCAAGGGTTTAGAAGTCGATACCTCATGGATGGATTTGAAAGAAGATTTTGTTTGTTTACCTTTGGCACAATCCTCACAAATTGTATCTTTTATGAAGTGCAAGCTAGGTAGCCCTTTTACAATATTCTTCTTAGACAATTTTGATATTAACTCAATATTTGCATGTCCAAGTCTCTTATGCCAAATCCAAGGGTTTTCATCAATAGCCGCAAGGCACTTCACATCTTGATTCACTAACTCATTCATCTCAAAAATGTAAACATTAGACTTGCGCTTTGCAATAAAAACAATTTTTCCATCCATACTAATGATGCATTTATCCGGTTTAAAAGAAATATCAAAACCTTTATCACTTAATTGGCTAATGCTAAGAAGATTATGATTCAAACCATTTACTAAATAAACATCTTCTATAATGGGTGAGGGTTTCTTACCAATGATTTTACCTTTCTCACCACCACCGAAGGAGACATTGCCTCCTTCAATCCTTGATAGGATTGCAAATAGTTCTTTGTTGCCCGTCATATGATGTGAGCAACCACTATCAAGGTACCACATCTCCTTACGTCGTTGCCGTGACGTTCCCTACAAAAGAAGAAGATGAAGGTGTAGTAGCTTTAGGTACCCATGTCTTGGGTCCTTGGTGGTTAGTAGTTTTGGTACCTTTGGGTACCCATATCAAACCATAAAAATCTTCATTGTCTTTAATTCTACAATGAGTAGAAATGTGTCCATGTCTCATACAATAGGTGCATACAAAATTTCTTTTGTATGTACGAATGTTAGAACCATGAAACCTATTTCTATCATGGTGATTATAGTTAGCATGAGCATGAGTGGGTCTAGTCCTACAACCCTCAATTTCTAATCTTTCAATTTTTGATCTTAATTGCTTATTCTCGAAATCGAGATCTCCTAGCAATTCATCTTTAAGAGCAAGAGAGGTTGTTAGTTGTTCTAGCTTAATATCACAAGAGGCATGCAATTTTTTAAAAGAAGAGTATTCTTTAGACATTCTTTTAAATTCAAAGTTCAACTCTTCTAAAGCCATAGCTATGTCACATTGCATATAAAAAGATTCACTTTCGGCCTCGGATATTACCTCATGTTCATTTGCCATGAAACAAACATTTGGGTCATGAAGAGCAAGTTTGGCTCCTTCTTCATTACTATCCGACTCACTTGGTTCGGATTCTTCCCATCCGGCATACATTGCCTTCTTCTTCTTGTACTTCATGTACTTTGAAACAAACATTTGGGTCATGAAGAGCAAGTTTGGCTCCTTCTTCATCACTATTCGAGTCACTTGGTTCGGATTCTTCCCATCCGGCATACATAGCCTTCTTCTTCTTGTACTTCATGTACTTTTCTTTGAGCTTGGGGCAATCCTTAGCGATGTGACCCGGTTCATTGCACTCAAAACATTTACCTACACGAGAGGAAAACTTGTTGTTAGATCGGGGGTTAAATTTTTTGTTCATCTTTATGAGTCTAGAGATTCTTCTAGAGAGATGAGCCACTTCTCTAGAAAAATCAACTTCACTCTCCGACGACGAAGATGAGTTGTCACTAGCTCCTTTGAGAGCTATGGTCTTCAACTTTGGTGACGGCTCCTCAACTTCACGTGATGGCACTTCCTCCTTCTCCTTCCCTTTGAGCTTCTTCTCATGCACTTTGAGCTTTCCGATGAGACTATCAAGAGCTAAGGTAGTGAGGTCATGAGCTTCCTCAATTGCCGTAGCTTTGGGCTCCCATGCCGGGGTCAAGGAGCGAAGTATCTTGTAGTTCATCTCTTGAATGGATAATTGCTTATCTAGACCATGTAATTCATTGATGATATTAGTAAAACGGGAAAACATAGCATCAATGGATTCATTTGGAAGCATTTTGAATAGTTCATAATCATGCATAAGCCCACTAATCTTAGATTCCTTAACTTGGGGGGGTTCCTTCATGTGTTATACATAACTTTACCCAAATTTCGTATGCGGTTGCACACGTGGAAACTCTGTTGTATTCATTGGGGGTTTCTATGAGCCCTAGGATGTCAAGATCAATGCAACGAAGGTAAATTCTCATCCTAGCCTTCCAATAAGCAAAATTGGTCCCGGTGAAGAGTGGTGGTCTAGTGGTTGATTGTCCTTCTAACATATGCATATTCAAAGAGGCCTCCATTAGATCTTTTCTCTAAGGTGGTTAAACCAAAAATTAATATAGAGACCAAGCTCTGATACCAAATGTTGGACCCTAGAAGGGGGGTGATTAGGGTCAAGAGGCTCTAATATGCAATAAAAAATAAACACAAGCAAACCACAAAACAGTAAAGCAGTTAAAGTAAGAGAGATAGAGTTAGGAGTTCGTTATCCTTGACGCGCGATGTGTTAACGAGGTTCAGCCCTCTGGCCTATGTCCCCGCTCCCCACTCTCGAGGAGAAATCCACTACACACCCGGTTTGGAAGCCGGAACTTCGTCTACACAGTGATCCCACACGATCTCTCTCACTACACAGTTTGATCTCAACAGATCACACTCCCTCACAGTTGATCTACACAAGATCTCACTCACACAGCAGAAGAAAAAAGATGCAAGACTCTCTCTTTACATAGCCCCTATGGCAAAAAGAAAGATTACTGAAGCTGGGAAGTGAATCACACACAAAACAGAAGGAAAACACAGAAACCAGAACTTTGAAAGTTTTTCTCAGAAAGCAGCGTCTCTGGTTTTTGCAAAGGTTGGGGCAGCTGGAAGAAGAAGAGGTCTAGGGTTTTTATAGAAAAGATTAAACCATTTTAAAACAAAACCCAATCTTCCCATTTAGGAAGATAATCTCCTTTTCAGGTTGTTAGCTCAGACTGTGCCAAACACTATTAAGTGAAAGCACAACAAACGAGGCAAAACAACCGTTTAAAAAAGTCGCGGTTGACTGAACCGACCAAAAATTTGAGCTTTCGGTCGACCGCGCCGGTCGACCGACAAACTCTCTGGAGTCCAGTGACGAATGCTCATAGGTGCGGTCGACCGGTCCGGGCGACCGCATTCTGATATATTTGCACAGACTGGTTTTTGACTTAAACTAAAATATTTGTAAAATATTTATTTGACCTCTGAAAATTCTGAAACTTTGTAAAATGTTTTTAATACTAAAAACAAACTGCTTGGAAAAAGAATTTTGCAGATAGGTCCTCATACTTATGAAAAATAGTATTTTGTGAAAAACGCTTAAAAACACAAGTATGAAAACGTGTGTGTGATTCCCAATAGCTTCAAGTAAAATCAGTAACTCTTTGCCTACATTCTAGCACTAGAGAGAAAAACAAAAGAGAGCTAATATCCTCATATAGAGAGCAATACTTGAGCTTTGATATAGCTTGAATCGGATGAAGCTTTTATTCGAATTTGTCGTTCTTGAAATAACGTTGTTTCATCTCTTGGCCTCCTCCTCCTTTGAATATCATCGTTGTAGCATATATTCCATCCATCCTCCATTAATGGCACTAACGAGCTTGATAAATGAATTTACTACATTTACACTCAATAAGCCATTAGTACCGATAATGGTGGTTGTAAAACATCATCAAAACATAAGGGCTAACATCTTCTTCTTTTGACTTGTCAAAAGAATTTAGCGTATCGATGGTTCGGGATAATTTTCTCACCATTCTGAGAAATTCCCTACTCAAGTGTTGGATCACGGCGGTGATTTTGCTAGGATCAAAGCGGTGTTGGAGCCTCTCTTGCATGTAATGCATAGCTTGACTAGCGATATAGCCACGCTACCATACTGGGTGTATTTGGTAAATGCTGAAAGCCTTTTCAAAAATGGCAAGATCGTCGCAACCAGCCCCTCATCCCTATAGCTAAAGAACGTGTGATGCAGCTTCTGAGGCAGATGGATGATTCTCTGTTTGAGCTTGAACATCAAGTACTCGAGAAGAAGCAGAAGATCAAAGAGCTTGGGGATGTCACCAAAAAATTATCCAGCGAGAACAAAAGGGTTGTTGATACTGAACGCAGCCAGCAACGCTTGGTTGAACCCTATAGAGCTGCACTTATTGATATCCATGCTAAGCTAGCTGAAGCGGAGAATGAGTTGAAGGGCACAACCGAAAGGCGACAAACTTTGGAAGCCCATCAAGCAAAATATCAAACATTGCTTCAAGCTGAGTCAGATGATTTGGAGAAGCTAAGCAACGTCGTAAGTAACATGAAAATGCCCTCTGATGATGATTTGCGCAAGCAAGCTACGGCTGAGGTTGAAGTGGCACACCAAGAATCCATAAGCTAACTTGTCGAGGAAATCCCCCAAACTGTTGAGCATTTGTAATGATATTTTATCAATACAGTTATGCTCTCATCGATCGACGTTCTCCTTCGTGCACTTTGGTCCTTTGTTAATAGAATACATAAGACTTGTCTTAACGAGTCTCTGCCTTCAGAATTTCAAAACAACTGCCAAAAACCAAGTCTTAGAATTTTAAGACGAGGTTCGAAGTATTTCAACCAGCACTTGATTGAGGTAATGACCCTTGGTTGTTTTGAAATTGAAGACGAGGTTCGACTGATTCCAACTAAATCTTGGTTGAAACAATGACCTTCGTTATTTTGCACCTTGAAAACGAGGTTCGACTGATTCCAACTACATCTAAGTTGAAACAGTGACCTTCATTATTTTGCACCTTGAAAACGAGGTTCGACTGATTCTAACTAAATCTTAGTTGAAACAATGACATTCGTTATTTTGCACCTTGGAAATGAGGTTCGACTGATTCCAACTACATCTAAGTTGAAACAGTGACCTTTGTTATTTTGCACCTTGGAAACGAGGCTCGACTGATTCCAACTAAATCTTAGTTGAAACAGTGACCTTCGAGGTTCAAACGAGTTCCAACTGAGTCTTGAAATTCGAACTCAATCGAGACAGTGACTCTCGTCACTTTTGACTTAGGAGCGAGAGTAAATCTTGTTAGCTGAGGTGGCAACCTTCTACAGTTCCCAAACTGTTGATCCACATGGATCCGTCGCTTCGTTTCATCGGCATTAATTTAATGCGTCGCTTCGAGCCACATCTTCGTCGGCGTTAAGTACAAACGTAATTAATTGCGTGGCTTCGTTCCCAGCACCCTTTGGCGGTTCGGTGCTTAGAGATTCGTGAAGATAATCACATCCACTTGGTTGGCTTCTTCGCCTATAAATAGACAATTGCCTTTTTAAAAAGATCCATCTTCCTTCTTTTCAAAATAACTCAGAGGGATCTCTGCATTTTAAAGTTCCTCTCTTTATCTCCTGCGAAGTTCCAAGCTTCTTTGTCTTCGATGATCGTCACTGGTGAGGTAGGCAAAACTAATGACGCTACTACTTCAGGTAACGTTCTTGATCTGATGATTATTCTTGCTGCTTGTAAGTTAGATGAAGTTCAGTCATTTAACAGACCTCAATTTCAATTTTATGCAATTCTGACCCATTGATCTTTGCAGTGGCTCGTTCGTTTGAGAATTTCTTAACCTTTCAGAAACGAAGTCAAACTGTACTTCGACAACTTGTTGGACTTTTGAATGTAACCCCAAAGAAATATCTTAATTTCAAACATGCTTACTATCTTGACATGCCATGCACCCTCAAGCATGCAGTCCTTCATCTGGACTTTAGTCTATGTGGCAGCTTCGCAAACTTAGTGAAGTGCTTCTTTTCGGAAGAGTCAGCAATAATGTTAGAGTTGCCTTCACGTTCTGCGGAGATAGGGAAAGTGTTGATCCTATGCTCAGAGCTTGTGGTGTTTCTATTAGCACTCAGCATACCCAAGTAGATAAGCGTGTGCTACAAGCACCAAAGTTAAAAATTGGGTATGGGGAAGACTTCATGTCTAGGAACGGAAGATGGAACTTCAACAACAAGAACATCGACGTTGTTGCGGACGAAGCTCGTAGTGTAACTTCGAAGGCCGTTGAAAGAACTTGTAACTAAACCTCGTAGTATAGTTTGAAGATCGTTAAAAGAACTTGTAACTAAACCTCGTAGTGAAGTTTGAAGGTCGTTAAAGGACTTGTAACTGAACCTCGTAGTGTAGTTCGAGTGTTGTCGAAAGAACTTGTAACTGAACCTCGTAGGGTAGTTCGAATCTTTTAAGTTCAATCTCTGTGCTTCAATTTTCTGTACTTTCAATCATTATATGAATAACATTTATAGTTTTATCCACATATTATTCTCTTCTTTTTTGTATAATTAAAGAATTTTAACTTAGGATTTTAGCAAACCCTCAGCTATCAACGGACTTAAGTTGTCTTTACCAACTGTTGTTTGAGTTGGACTAGCCATACTTTTTTCCTCAGTATGATGAGTTATCAAAGAGTTTCTCTTAGACTTAAGTGCTAAGATTTTTTTTATCCTTAGCCTCTTTTAGGCTTCAGATCAAATGTAGGATAACAAAGTTCAAATTATGACTAAGTGTTAAGAACGAAGCTTAACACATAGCAAGCTCGATGGGAAAATAAACATCATTTGTGAAAATGACGACGTTGGGATGATCAAGTCATTCAATGACTTAGAATAACAACGATAAAGAAAACAAAGGCACATCACTTGGTAGGCCAATGTTGGAAAACAAACGTCATTTGGGGAAATGAAGATGTTAGAAAGAATCATGTCGTTCAGTGACTTAAAAGTATAACAACGATGATGGAAACAAAAGTACATCACTTGGTAGGCTAACATTGGAAAATACACGTCATCGGGAGAATGATGACGTTAGGAAGAATCATGTCGTTCAGTGACTTAGGAGTATAACGACAATGATGATAACGAAGGCACATCACTTGGAAGGCTAACGTTAGAAAATGCACGTCATTTGGGAGAATGACGACGTTAGGAAGAATCATGTCGTTCAGTAACTTAGGAGTATAACGACAATGATGATAACGAAGGCACATCACTTGGTAGGCCAACGTTAGAAAACATACATCATTTGGGAGAATGACGACGTTAGGAAGAATCATGTCGTTCAGTGACTTAAGAGTATAATAACAATGATGATAACGAAGGCACATCACTTGGTAGGCCAACGTTAGAAAACGCATGTTATTTGGGAGAATGACAACGTTAGGAAGAATCATGTCGTTCAATGACTTAGGAGTATAACGACAATGATGATAACGAAGGCACATCACTTGGTAGGCCAACGTTAGAAAACGCACGTTATTTGGGAAAATGATGACATTACAAAAATCACATCGTAGGTTACTATTGGAAAGATATGTTTTGAACAAGAGTTAACTAATGACTATCAGAGATAATCATTAACATGATAGTTTTGTGGTCCCGCTATCCTATTGAAGAGGATTAGTAAGGGAAATTTGGAAGAGACGAAGTAAAGAAACCATTACCTTTATTTGTTTCTCCTCCTACTATGAGACACACTTGATCATGGGGCCTATAGGTAATATTTCTTCAGAAATTTACCATTGATAGGTATCATGAGTTTGTCATCATCTTGAGTGACAAGACGATATGCCACATTTGAATAGATAGTTTCTACCATAAATGGTCTCTCCCATTTTAGCTCGAACTTTCCTTTCTTTTTGGAGCTCAAAATTATTGGGCGTCGGACGGCAAGAACCAAGTCTCCCTCCTTGAATGTGCGGTATCTAACCTTTCTATTGAATGCTCTGGAAATCCGAGCTTGATAAAGCTCGATGTGTTGTTGAGCCAGTAGTCGCTTTTCATCTAGTGCTTCTAATTCTTCAAGACATCAGTGATAACTTTCTTCTGTTGTCATGCCAGTTGCAAGTGCTATCCGCAGAGACGGAATTTGGATTTCCAATAGTAATACGGCTTCACATCCATATACCAAGGAATACGGTGTCGCTCCTGTCAGCGTACGAACCGTTGTTCGATAAGCCCATAAGCTTTGACCCAGTTTCTCATTTCAGTCTCTTTTACTCGTCGAAACCTCCTTAGTGAGAATTTTGATAATGGTCTTATTGAAAGCTTCTGCTTGTCCGTTAGCAGCAGAGTTATAAGCTATTGAAGCCAAATTCTTAATTCTAAATTTATCACATAATCGAATGAAGGCTTGACTAACGAACTGGGGCCCATTGTCATGGACGATACACCTCAGAATGTCATATCTATATATGATGTGATGTTTTAAGAATTTAACAACATCATTTGTCTTAACTTCTCTCAACGGGATTGTTTCTGTCCATTTAGAGAAATAATTAGTTATCACTAAAATAAAGTGATGCCCCTTGGAAGAGGGTAGGGTTATTAGGCTAACGATGTCCATATCCCACGTTTCAAAAGGCTATGAAGTGGCTGACGGGTGAAGATGCTCGGGCGGTTGATGCATGTAATTAGCATGTATCTGGTATGCATGTTATCGTTTAGCATAAATAACAGCGTCTTGTACCATGTTAGGCTAGTAATAACCCAATCTGCGTAGTCGGTCCTACAATTTAGGGTCGAGCTGATGAGCTCCACAGATGCCATCATGAGCTTCCTTAAGAGCTTCTTTTGCTTCTCTATTTGACAAGCTACGAAGAATAGCCCATCATACGACCTTCGGTATAAAGTCTGGGATTGGGAATCGTAGTAGAACCTAGGTGCTCCTCTACGAATAGATTCTCTTTCCTTGATGTCTTTAGGTAATAAGTCATATAGAACATAATCAATGATCAGAAATCATTAATCTTTAGGTTCGTGTGTTGCGGGCTCATCTTCAATCACGTTGATCTGCAACGCATACTTCAACTTTGCTGATATCCACTGCTCATCCACTAGTAAGTCAAGATGAATCCACATCATTTCCCTTTTAGAGGTAGTGTAGGGGACCATTCCCTTCTCTTTCTTCTGATGAGGGTTAAGGTTTATAACACTCGTCTCTGCTTGGGGAATTGGTTTCACGCCATCTTGAATTTGCACCTCAGCAAAGTCTCCGAACTGTAGTGAAACCATATTTGCAGATACCTTCTTTTGCTTAGCTTGAAGAGTCATCACACCTGCATCTAACAAAGCCTGGATCTCTTTCAAGATGTAACATGCCTTGGTTGGGTGGTGCACCATCCTATGGTACATGCAATAGTTAGGATCGTCGGTCCTTATCACTTCTTTGGTCCGCCTTACCTCTGACAATTTGATCTTCTTCATTTTGATCAAAGACGTGAGGATGTAAACCACATGTTCATCTTTGAAACCATACTTCATTTTGTCGAAAGATTTTCTTTCTGTTTTGCAGAAGACTTCGGGGATGGTGTTGTCTCAACAGCTAGAGTATCCTTCCCTTTTGATTATTTCTGGGAATTATAGTTACATTTACCCCTCCCTTTTTAGGCTAGGATTCCTAAGGTTCTTCAGCCTCTATCCTCTTGAGCATGTTTTTCACCTGCTCTCCTTGTCAAACCAAATTTTTCCATGAACAGGCTTCAACAGTGCCCATCTTAGACAAGATATTGATAGAAAGATTATTACGACACATTTCCACAAGAGTAGCTTCAGAAACTTGATCATGCGAATGCAACGATCAATTTTTGAATCTCTTGACGAAGTCACTGATAGACTCCGTCTTCTTCTACTTCTCGGCCAATAGCGTGGCCATAGACACCTCGGTGTCATCGTCGAAGAATCGAGCTAGAAAAAGCTTCTCCAAATCTCTCCAACTTTGGATTGATCCGGGCTCAAGTCTGCGGAACCACTCAAAAGCCACCCCTTTTAGGGTGCTGATGAACAATCGAGTCATAATGAGATCATTACCCACTATATGTCCGGTCTGCGCTTGGAAGTAATAAATATGTTGAGTAGGAGAACCATTACCATCAAATTGTACTAGATTGAGTGGTTTGAACTTCGAAGGATACGGGATCGTATCCCATTCACTTGGATATGGCCTAGCTACCCCAGTTCTTTGAAGTTTCCTTGGAGCTTTAATGCGTCAAGTTGCTTCTGGAAATCGTCTAACTTCTGGTCCCGTACTTTCGTACGAGGATTGGATTCCGCTTCATATGATTCAGAATGGATCTTCACAACATTTTCCTCCTCATCGCCTTCATCATCGCCATCTGGGCTTCGACGACTATTTTCTTCATCGACAGGTGAAGGGCGCCTACGCCTTGATCCCAAGGCTTGGGGATAAACCTTCTTCTTCTTCTTTTCCTTCTCATGGAGGAGTTTCTCCACCCTG
This sequence comes from Asparagus officinalis, assembly GCF_001876935.1. Classification (NCBI taxonomy): domain Eukaryota; kingdom Viridiplantae; phylum Streptophyta; class Magnoliopsida; order Asparagales; family Asparagaceae; genus Asparagus; species Asparagus officinalis. Next base: position 12,692,643 of record NC_033798.1, read on the forward strand.
CTTCCAAGCGTCTGATAGATTCCTGTTGTTGGAGGATGGTTGATTGTTGCTCTTCCATCTTCCTTGCCATGTATTCCTTACTTCCGACCATGTGAGCACTTGCTTGTTCACTTTGATCTGTGTTGGAAGGCTGAGAAGTGCCAATGACTGAGTTTTCAGGCTCTTCTTCAGTCACGTCTGTGATACCCGCTAATCATCTGTAATCAAATGGAATCACTACACCCTTACGAGTACGAGTATGTTGAAACATCCCTTGTCCTTCCACAAGCATTTTACCTAATCCTGGAGAGTATTTGGAATCAGAAGATTCAGATGAATCAGCCAAGACTTTGCTCTTACCCTTGTTGACCATGTTGATCATCACTTCAATGTGACGATTATTGGATGCTTTCTTTTTTGGACGAAAGTGTCTTCTTCTTGATGACAAGATCGTCGATGGCTCAGTCAATCATTTGAAGACTGAAAATTTATGTACTGACTCCCCACATGGGCATTGGGAAAGTACTGTAGAAATAAGCGTCTCGCAGCAGCAATGAGATTGCATCTGACTCATATTGCTTTTGCGCGTGAGATAATCTTGAAGGTCGCCAACAGGACAACCCCCAGCTGACTCTGTCATCTTGGCTTTACCCAGGCGAGACCCTCTGAATGATAGAGGTTGATGACCTTGGGTATCTTGACATACTCCGTCATTCATGTGACAAGGTTTGTTGATATGACGAGCTTGGCGCATACGCCTTCTCGGTTGGTTCTTAACTTGAGATTCGTTTTCTTGACGAACCTCGGTATGAACCGCTTGTTGAATTTATTGAACCTCTTTTTGAGGACGAGGTTCATGTTCTGAGTCTACTCGGATATGAGGATGAGGTCTGTCATTTTGACATTCCTCAATCACTTGACCCTCGTCAGACTTGTAAACCTTGGGCTGGTCAGCTCTCGGTCGATAGTGAAAACCGTCTAGCGAGACCAAAGCTCGAGCCCTGCAACGAGCTTGGTTCCTGCACTGATATTGTCGAGCACGACTCGATAGTAGACCAATAGGAACCTTTGCCTCAGCCGAAGCTGGCGAGGTTCGTTATCAAAAGCCATAATTTGGCTAGTAGAAGCCGAAGTTCGGCTAGGTTGCTTGACAATCCATTTCTTAGTCTGACGGCTAGTTGTTGGAGCCTCCTCTTTGAGGGGCATGGACTCGAGTTGAATCATCAAAAGCCACATGGGTTGAAGTCTCGTACGAGACTCAACGACACTTACGTGCCTTCGTGGGACTAGATGCTCCAGAAGAGATATTCTCCTCGTATTTGGTCTGGTCAAACTCGATGACCAGAGTCTCAACCTCAGTTCCCACTGCAATCTTATCTGACTGCACCACCACCATCTTGTCGGAAAGAATGGCTATTCTCACTGTGGTCGCCATCGTTTGTAGGGTCAAAAATTTGACTAGGATTGATTCTTTTATTTTAAGAAAACTGGGTTTCATCACTTGGTATGAAACTCTAACAATCACTCACACTCTCTCTCAATTACAGATGAAGAAAAGATTAATTCAGCTCCTCCTTGTTTAGAGTGGGTTCTTGGTGGCGAAAGGATGCTTCCTCCGATGCTTGAGTCGAGATTGCCTCCCGTTGATGATCAGAACAAGATTGCCGGAGCTTCTGACGTTCGTTAGACTGCTAGAATCGATGTTCGAATTCCAGATCTATATGCAGGAGCTCTGATCTCTGATGATTATCTAAAGCTTTAGAAGTCCGAACCAATCAACTTTTTCTAACCCCTTTCACTATAGCCATCCATGGCTATTTATAGGGTTTAAGCACGTAACTAACGTGCTAAGATCACAGGTAGAGGGGCGTAACTGCCTCCTCCAAATCAGCGCACACCGTAACGTGCTCCTGAAGACTAGCCCACGTGGTTGACTAAGTCCTCAGAGCCGTTACAGCTAGATCTCACGTGGATGATGAACCTCGTCTTTAATTGAAATGGGGTTCGTTATGTAAGACGAGCCTCGATATGCAACGAGGTTCATCTTGCAAAGCAAACTTCGCAGTAAACAAGCTTCTTCTGACGAATTTTGTCTTCACTGACTTCGTCTGACGAACTTCGTCTTCACTAATGAACTTCGTCTTCGATAGCTGAGTCCAACTGTGTAGCGAGCCTCATCTTCACTAATGGAGTTGAGAGGCTGAGGATAAGCTTCGACCCTCGTTTCCACCAACGAACTCTGAACTTCGTATTCGATGACCAGCTTCGAACCTCGTATCCAACGACGAACTCTAAACCTCGTTTCTAATGGCTAGTTTGCTTTTGTTGTTGAGATTCACTGTGTGGCGAGTTCCGTTTGGGAAGTGGATCTTTGCTGAACAACGAGCCTCGTCTTGGATCGAGACGAGGTTCGTTTTCTTGATGACCCTCCTCATATTTTGAAGCTTGGCATTTTTGAATGCCTACATGGACCTCACTGGCTCGATGAGCTCGACTTCTCCTTCCTTCTCTCCTACTCCTTCTCCATGCTCCTCTCCATCAATCTCGCCGACCTCCTCTCCTTCTTCTCTAAGCTTTCTCAACACTTGCCTAAGATGAGGGGGACGCTCAGTGGTGGCGGAGGAAGAGGCAGGTGAGGAAGACATTGGGATCGGAGGGTAAGAGGAGTAAGAGGGGGAGAAAGGTAGAGTTAGGGGAGAGGAGGAGGAGAGGAGCATGAGAAAAAGAGAAAGGCAGAGAGAAGAAGAAGAAGTACAATAGGGGCAATTTTGGAAGTTTTTTGGTTACTTTTTGAGACAGTGTCAAAAAGGGCTGAATCACAAAAAAACTTGGTATTTGGGCTTATACATAAGAGAATTAATACGGGGCTGGGGCACACATGAAGTTTGTTTTTTTTGGGGCATTCACATGTTTTTTTCCAAAAAAACTATAGTAAAGTAAAATATTTTAAAACTTTCATCACGTGGAGATTCTCACTTGGAGTTTAATCAAGAAAAAATGCTCAATTTATAATTCTAAAACATTTTGTTGAATTATAAAAAATATAAATAAACTAATTAAAGTAAAGTGGAATATTTAGAAACTTTCAATCAATAGAGATTCATTAATAATTGAGAATAAATTTTAGGGTAATAAAAATTTTAATAGAAACAAACCTAATTAATTGAAATCAAGGGTAAAATAAAAATTTTAATAGAAACAAACCTAATTAATTGAAATCAAGGATAAAATTGGATATTAGTTAATTAAACTAACTAAATTCAGTTAAAAGTTATATATTTGAAATAAAATCAATATAAAATCCTACCCAAATAGTTCTCAAATAACTTAAATCTCTTTTACTTCATTCTCTTTATTTTTCCCATTAATTTCTCTTAACACCATATATAATTATATTATATTAAAATAACATGATATAAAATAAAGAAAAGTAAAATAAATACCACGAGTGTTCAAAATCAAGAGAAGAGCCCCCAATTACAAATATCTCTTGTTCGTGAAAATCCAAAAGAAAATCAATAGTTAGAAAAAGAGCAAAAAAGTATTAATAATTCATGAAAAGAGTGAAAAATAATAGCTTTTAGGTCTTATGTGAACTCGTCAAAGGATTATCCTAAAAGAACAATAATAAAAAACGTTAAAATTTTATGAAAAGAGTGAAAATTTATTTTGTGAAGAAAAAATACAATTTTGGAAGAACGGTTAAGGACTCATCAGAAGTGTAGAGGTAAATAAAACTGGGGCGGGGGCTTTTGTATTTTTTGGATTATATTCAAGAATATTTTTTTTGATATTTAAAAAAAATTATTAAATTTTAAATAATTAAAATTTTACAAAAATATTTCAATTTCAATAATATAGTTTAATTAACTAATTATTATTTATATAAATTCTAAAAGTGGTGGATAAATCAAATTATATTCTATATTAATTATTATTATTTTATTTTTGTTATATTTTATATAATTATATGTTATAAATTCTAAAAGTGGTGGATAAATCAAATCTTAAGAAATTCAAGAATATCCTATATTAATTATGATTAGGTTATATTTTATACAATTATATAGTTTATAAATTCTAAAAATAAATAGTAAATTGAATCTTACAAATTTTAGGAATATCATATATTAATTATTATTGTGTTATATTTTATATAAGTATATATTATTAAATCAAAAAATAATATGTAAATTAAATATTAAAAATTTTGGGAATATCCTATATTAATTATGCATATGTTATACTTTATGAAATTGTATATTTTTTGCATAAAATATAACAATAATGTGTAATTCAAATCTTAAAATATTTGTGAATATCTTCAATTAATTATGTGTGTGTGTGTTTTTTAAATCAATTATAAGTTTTTCCTCATTCTGCTCATCAAACTTTTATTAAAAATCAATCGCAAAATAAATATTCCAAATAATTGATGTAAAATTATAATAGATAAAATCAAAATATCAAATCTATTACCAATCCACCATCATATAGACTCTAAGAGCCTGTTTGGATTTGTAGAGGGTGAAGGGAAGTTAGGGAACTAGGTGAGAGAATGGAAGGGGAAGGGAAAGGAGTTTCCTTCCCCTTGGTTACACCCTAATGGGGGGTTATTCGTTGGTGTAATTTGTGGGATAATGGAGTAATTTTTGGAACATCAACTTTTGGTGTTATTCATTGGGATAATTGGAACTGGTGTAAAATTTGAGGTGTTATTAGTTTTTTGGTGTAATTGGGGGACAAAAACTCCATTACCCCTAAAATTACACCAGCTATATAAGCATGACTCAGCTCCCAAGCTCAAAATTACCCCATATCGCCTCCTGGGACAAAAGAACTTCCGTTCTCGAGCTCGATCGAGAACAAATTCGTCGTCGTCGTTCTCGAGGTCGTTCACCCGCTCCTCCGTCGTCGTTCTCGAGCTTGAGAGCCAGCTCTGCCGTCGCCGTTCTCGAGCGCCCGCTCCGCCGTCGCCGTTCTCGAGGTCCATCGCCGCCGTTCTCGAGCTCGTTCGCCGACTTCGCCGTCGTCGTTCTCGAGCACGATCGCCCGCCGCCATCTCCTCCGCCGCCGCCTCCGCACCACCGCCTCAACCTACCCAACCCAGGTACCCTACCTCAACCTATCTCAGTTCTACAAGTTGATCTGAAATCTCTGAAATATTGTTCTTTTTTTTTTTGAGAAAAATGGGCTCAATATTCATGTAAACTTGACTGATTTCAAGCCAGGTGCCAAACTGATCCTTTGTAAACTTGACTGTATATGCTAGTGTGAATTTCACAAAACTGATTTAGGCCAAAACTGATTTCAGGCCAGGTGCCAAACTGATCCTTTGTAAACTTGACTGTATATGCTAGTGTGAATTTCACAAAGACCAGGATTCATAGAAAATTATCATAAACTATTTATTAGAAAAAGTTTTTATTGTCTAACTTCCAGTAAAATGTGATACGCATGCCCTTAACCTTAAAACCGTTAATTAGGTAAAATTTTATTCATTGTAATACAATTCCTAGTGCCTTCAGAGAGGTTTATCCATTGATTTTAGAGTTTGCGGTAGTTTTCTCTAATAAAAATGGTTAACAATAGTTTCCTACAAAGTTCTAAACAGATTTAGAATAAATTTTATCAGAATGTCCTCATAGTATCAGATCAGGATCTTGTGAGCTATTCACTGGGAATGTAGGAGGCACTATGGAACTTTCAGTTATCGCCTTTATGGTTCAAAACACTTCATTCCTATATGAGATTTCTTGAAAAGATCTGTATTCTGACAGGTCGTGTTAGTTTTGTAAAATTTACTATATCCATGAATAATTTACATGTCGTCACAAGTGCTGATTTTATAGCTGCAGGAGACCAATATCAGGGAATACATGTTGAGTTTTTAGATATGACAATACAACTAAAGTTACCATGTGAAACATGGTTAGGAGTCCTGAAATGTCAATATTTTTAATTATAGATGTTTATTATAGATGTTTTTAGATATGTATATCATGATAAACGGAATTCATTCCTATATGAGATGTTCTTTATTGTGTATCCAATCCAGAAGAGACTAACATTGTTTACAAGGAAACACCAATTAAAAACAAGTGAAAGAAAAGCTTGAACACGATAACTTCTTCATCTCCAAAATATTTGAACTCTAGAAGCTTAATAACAACAAACATTGCCATTTATATGATTACTTTTTGCGGTTGACTGTGCCTGTTGAGGGCCTGGAGCATATGAATTTTTGAGGATGCTACTAGTTATGTTGATTGGTGGTGAAGTTCCCTTCTGTTGATTTTACATGATACCTGTCATATTGTTTGGCATCAAACTATCAAGACTGCCAAAGAAATCAAAGTACTATGCCAACTTAAAACTCATTAAATCATGCATCAATCCCCAGTAATTGTAAGATAGATATGTATTCCCATGCCAAGTTTGTGTATAACTCGTGTCAGATTCTTTTATTAATGACTATTATCTTGGTATGTTTTTGTTATTATACAGGTGAGGTTGTTCTATCTAATTTGCTTTGGATAGTTGTTTGCATTAGTAATGAAGTGTTAGAGGGGGTCACGTGGCTTGATTACTGGTTGTGTGATGGAATTCTTATGCATGCTTTGGATAGTGATGGAATTACTTGTAGTGATGGAATTCTTACTTTTTTGGTGAATATATTGTATTAAAAATATTACTATTATTTGATCTCGTTTCCTAATACAGGATGGAAGATAATCAGAATGTCTCTATTTTTCTATTTGATGAGGATACTGCTGATAATCTCCTCATTCGCATTAGCAACATGGCTGCACAAATAGGAGGTCTAGTCACGACTATGCTGATTAAAGTGACGGGGAAGGCCGAAATGGTATCAATCACATAGTATTATATAAAGAGTTGTGAAGGATTTAGTATTATATAAAGAGTTGTGAAGGATTTTCAGTTCGTTTGCACACAATGAGGACATAAGAATCATGATTTCGTCCTTTGCAATGCAATCCTTTCCCGAGTTTCTGAAGTGTTGATGCTTGAAAAGTAGGGAAATGGAAACATGTTAAGATACTGTTCATGGTGATTGTTAGCAGCAGAGGCAGCTTGATCAGGAGAAGTTGTGGTGGAGCTCGGGTTCGGGCGGTTTGGGGTTGAAGGAGGTGGTTCTGGGGGTACTTGGTGGCATGTGGTCGGAGGGGGAGGTGGTGTTAGGGGTGTTTGGCGCGGTGAGGGAAGGTGAGCGGAGGAGGGTGGTGGCGCAACGGCGGCGGCCACAATTCGATGTTGAAACCATTTATCTTGTATTGTTGTGATAATTTGATGTTGAAACTATGTACTTGTGAATTTTCTTGTATTGTTGTGATAATTTGACGTTGAAACTATGTACTTGTGATAATTTGATGTTGAAACTATGCTCTGGTGATTTGTATGACAGTTGGAAAATTTTGTGTGTTATTAAAGATTTGGGTTGTATGTTTGAACAATTATTGCAATTAAAAAATTTATTAATATAGCATAAATATTAAAATAAACATCAAAATATTCAAAGATTGATTAATATTAATATTATTATATTATTTTTATTATTTTATATTAAAATAATCTTAAAAATAATATTATTGTATATTATAACTATTATTTATTTAATCATTTGATGTTATGTCAAGTTAAACTTGAATTTAATTGAGCTATAAATATAATATTATAAAAAGATGTTATACTAAATTGTCCCACTTAAATTGTCCCATTACCCCATTTTACCCTAATTTATTCCACTCAATTATCCCATTGGGTAAAATTACCTCATTGGAACAATTTACCCTAAATTACACCAAATTACACCAATGAATAACCCCCCCGACCCCCCCTAGGTGGTGAACCAAGGGGAACTAGGGTGAATAACTTCACCTCCTAAATGTTCCCAAACAAGGTGAATGGAGGTGGGTGAATAACTTCACCTCCTAAATGTTCCCAAACAAGGTGAATGGAGGTGAATGGTTCCCCTAACTTCCATTCACCCTTATTCCCCTCAATCCAATTCCCAAACAAGGTGAATGGAGGTGAATGGTTCCCCTAACTTCCATTCACCCTTATTCCCCTCAATCCAATCAAGCCCTAAGTCTCAATAAAATTAAATGAGTTGAATTTGCCTTCTTATCTATTTGAAGGTTTAAACAGCAAGCACGGTATTTGGTGATAGATTCATCTTATGCAAATATCAAAATTACAGTAGAGAGGATTAGAACACATAATAGTTTACATATATGCTCAAAAAGAAATACCTAAATGTAGAATTAAAAAAACTAATCTACCAAGAAAAAATGAGAAAAAAATACCTAAAAATAGAATTCATAGAAATAATTCTTCTAATACACAAATCCAAAGTTACGAACAATGAAGAATCTAAATAATAAAATAAGATTAAAATCCCTAACCAAACATTAAAATCTTTGAATAAAAGGGGGAAAAGGAAGAGACGCACCTCTGGTTTTTGTGAAGGAACTGATGGAGAGAGCCGTCAGTAGTTTTTGTAAAGATTGAGAGAGAAAATTGATTAGATAAATCATAAGAATGAAAAAATGTTATAGAAGATATATACCCAATATTATATAAATTTCAAAATATCATCTAATTAGTTAAATCATACCTAATACATTCTTACAAATGTTCCATCAAATTTTCCAACATTTCATTTTTACTTTTTAATTAAACCTAATTTGGTTTTCATTAGAGGGCTTTTTCGACTTGGACATTTTTTTTCGATGAGCATGTCTTTAAGCAAGCTTTACGGCAACCCACAACACTCAAGCTAAAGGAAAGAACTAAGCTCTTGTGTATATATAGAGACATAGAAGAGGGTTTTACCCTCTTTTGATTCAATGCTTTTTCTTTAAAGGTGTTCTATTTATACGTAATCTTTGAATATTTAAAATTTTAAATTATACATTAGTCGTATAACTGTTGCCTCCCCCCCCCCATCAAATTATACCATCCTTGGATTTTAACCTTCATCTAGTTTTCCATATATGATTGAAGTAGAATACTTTGTTAAAATAATGTAATTATTGAGGGATGATTTAAATGGTTCAAATTAGAATGTTTTATCTTATCGACAAAGTTTATAATTTGGGGAGTAATATTATAAATACACAGGATTTCATGGGTATATGTAAAACCTCATAATATATATGTACATGTATGTGTGTGTATATCAATTATAAATTTATAGATTAGCATATTATTTACATTCAAAACTTCCTTCTATTGTTTAACAAGTGCACTTACTTGCAATGCGCTTGAACTATAATAGTTAAGATTTTAAAAAAGCTTGAAACAAGTATAATATGGAGAACAAGAAGAAACACAAATTAAGAAAAGAGAATTCGGATCCAATGCTGTTCAAGAGAGATCTGAAACCCGTTTTCGGGTCACAACATCTGTGAGATCACTCGAACTTAAACCCATCTGCGATCCGACGCCTCCGTCTCTCCTTCTTCTTTCAACTAGTGTGAACACCGTGCAAAGCACAATATAGAGTATATTTTTTTTTCTACACTACAGTAATTCCGGTTTTAAAATACTACAGTAATATTTTTGAATTACTAAAGTGACCCTCCTGTGCGACAAATTTTTTCAAAAGTGCTACAGTATCCTCGTGCACTACTTTTAAAAATCACCATAGCATCCTGTTTTTTATAAAGTATATATAAGTGTAGGAGGATTACTGCAGACAGTATGAATAGTGATCGTTGGGTTACACTTTTTATATTTATATGTTTATTTATAATATAGAGACGAGTAGATTTCTCTCTTAAAAAAAAGAGAAAAAGAAAAATGCAACCCTAGAAATTCTTTAACGTCAACAACCTCTCGAAATCCCCTTCATCGATCGAATCCCCTCTCTCAATCCTTTAACATTCTGCGACCTCGATCGATCAATGGCGTTGTCGGCATCGGACGTTCAAACCGTCTACTCTCTCCTCACCAACTCGTTGAGCTCCGACGAGTCGCTCCGAAAGCCGGCGGAGTCCGCGCTCGCCCAGTGCGAGAATCGCCCTGGATTCTGCTCTTGTCTCCTCGTACTCGCGCTCTCTCTCTTTCTAGGGCTTTGATTGTTTCCATTTTTGGTATTTTTCTCAATTGGGGATTGTGATTGCAGGAGATTATAGCGGTTAGGGATGCGGCTTGTAGCCGATATTGGAGGCATCGACGAGATTCTCAGTGAGCTTTTTGTCTCAATTAGATTATGAAAAGAATGCTCGTTGTTGATTCAATGGTGCAGAACAATAAATTGTGTTACTCACTTTGGGAGCAAATGTATGTGATTTCCCTTTGTTGTGAATGGAAAATTAGGAGAGTGAAAACTTCTGGGCTGGAAAGTGACAATGTGAGATTAGAGATTATGTCTAGCATTCAGAAGTAATGAAGATTGTAACTTCACTTGGAGATGATCCTCAGATCAAGTGTTGGATTACTATAAATTTACTTCATCCCCATCAGAATATGTCTAGCATTGTGATCAAAGAGTGCATATGCTGCATAAAGGGGAGAATTTGGGGCAGGTAATGAAATAAGAGCACTAGAGTGTGAGCAATGCTAACAAATATACAGGTAAGAGGAAATAGGAGGTGTCAGATGATAATGTGCTCAATTTACAACGTAGATCATGCTTGACTTTGGACACTATGCTTGACTTTGGAGACTATATTGGCTGTGAAAGGAATATTGATTGCTTATTCTTAATTTAGTGGTGATGGAGTGAAGACCTTAACATAGCTCCTGTAGAATTTTGTTAGTGTTTGAGACCTTGATGTGACACACAAATGTGGAAAGTAGAGGTATGGCTCTTGCTGTAGCTTCAAAATGTAGAAGAGATACCTGAAACGAAGACATTATGATCGAACATTATGATCCGTAAGAAAATATCCATCTGGATTTTGAATAGCACCTTTGTGATTCCAATTTAAACTTGGCAACACAAGCACTCTAGTAAGAAGTTGCATGAAAACATTAATAAGCGGAGCTTCTTTGTACTTCTTAGGACTGTGATTTCAAGATTGATGGTGTAAAAGGAATAAATACACCAAAGCCAAAAGCATTGAGTCGGGCAGTTGAAAATGAAGAAGATTGTTTTGGTCAAGACCCTCAACATCCTTCTACTATCCTTTATTTCCTATACATAATACTACATGATATCTAATAAATTTGAAGGCTAAATTTTAGAAATGCAGGAGTCCACCCCCTGGAATAACAAAATGGTTGGAAAGCTTTTTGGCCACCTTAACGAGATTAGAGAAGTTATAAAGTATGTACATAGTTTTCATTATGGTTGATTTAAAATTAAATATTTAAATATCATTAATTGGAAGACTCAAGGGTTTTTAATTTGGTAATGTTGGTCCAGTGTGCCCTTGCTTATGGTTACTGTCCAATCTTGTAAAGTATAATATATGTATTGACATTATTAGCTGGAATGGATGCCCATGACAAGAAAAGAAAGAGTAAAGTTCAATGTCTATGGAAAGCAAGATATGTATTTATGTTTTATGTTCGTTTTTTAGATTCCTTGTCATGCTTCCACCTAAAGGCTAACTCTGAAATTCTTTCTTACTTTCATTGCCGATATTAGCTCAGTTCAATCTTGCTTGTGTGGATGTTGTTTAATTTGGAAGGTACATTGAATCCTTGCAGAGGGATTAGCAATGATGAGAAGGTTCACCTTCGAAAAAAGCTGTTGTTACACATCCGAGAAGAGAATCCTCAGGTAAGACTTGATATTGCTTTAACAGGTCAATTTATTTATGTACAGATGCTTAAATTATGCAAAATAGTTTTCTCTTTCTCGTTTGATAATCCAAGATAGTGAATGTACAATATTCAGTAAATCTTGTTACTAGTTATTTTCATGTGTTGTCATCATCATCAAGGCCTCTATTTTTTTTCCTTTCTTTGTGCGTCTGTAGTCATGCTAAAACTTTATTTTCTCTACTTTTTGTCATCAGATAGCGCTCCAGCTTGCTGTTCTTATCTCAAAAATTGCACGCATAGATTATCCAAAAGAATGGTAGGTTCTTATTGGTCTTCTTACAAGATTTTATAGTAGTAAATTAATACAGTAGTTTTAATCATGAAAATTAGTAAGTAACATGCTTTTTCGCTAGTTCTGATATACTTTATGGTATCCGCTATGTAGTTGTCTGTTCCTGATTGGTGGAAGTAAATGTTGTGTAAACACCTTCATGTCTTTATTTCCATGCTTGCAGAATTGTGGTCCAGTTCATGGACTTCATGTGGTGAACTTGTTGTCAACTTACCCGACTTTAATAGCTCATGTGTCATAACATGTTCCTTGCAGCTAAAATGAAAAAAACTCCTGTCAAGTTAAGAATAAAAGGCTTAAAATTTTCTCCTTTCCCATGACATGCTTTTATTTGCAGAACTAAATTCTTTATGGTGTGAACAAACTAGAGAATGAAGGAATAGCAACTTTTCTCTTGTTTTAATTGTCTACTTTTGAGAGATGTTTGGTAAATCAAGAGACACAAATAAGCTGGTTGTTCCTGTTCATTTTGCTAGAATATAATTATGTTATATCTGTTTGGCAGTAAACATTTCTAAGCCATATATTTATGACAATACCTGGTCTATGCACTAATTCATTTAAGGAAGCTTCCTGATGATAACTGAATGACTATTTGCTGGCAAGTCAACCTGATATTCCGATATGACCTCTCCTCATCTGGGGTGGAATGCTACAAATGTCTGAGCTAAGTAATTCAGGATTTTTTCACACAAATCGATCAATTCAACTAGGGTTTCACAGGTCAATAATGTTCCTGAAATTTGATAATGATTTTCATAACCTAATCTGCCATACACAGTAGGTTTGAACTACTACATGATCTTTCTGCGAAAATATTATTGCACGTGCTCAACAAACCTAGAGGATTCTCACCTAGATTTTATGGTTAGCTCAGAATAGCCTATGCCTACAGGACTTAGTTTTGACTTGAGTTACACTTATGTATTCCAGGGAAATAAATTTCATTGCACGGACTCAGGCATCTCGTGGAATACACTTTAGCTTGAGCAGGATATGGAATGGTATTATCAACATTGCATCGAAGTAAAATACCTATTAAGCTAAAATATTGAAGGCTCGTGTAATTGCTTAACCTTTTATCAGAAGTAATTTGACTTCCATGGCCCCCATTTTTGCGAATTAAATACATCTAAACAAATAGTTTGACATCAAAATAAAGGTCTTTCCAAAGTTCCATTCGGGGCGTTGACAGTGATGATGAAATACTCACTAGGAGTTGATATTTGGAGGGACATTGTCTTGATTTTTAATTCAAAAAAATGGAGTGACTCAGAACAAAGCAATTGAGCTAATTAGTAAGTAATGTAAGAATGCTTTAACTTAAATATACTTTTGAGGCACAAGATATCTGATGATAGAGCATGTCTCTGTTTCAAGAGTGGAGAACATGGCTTGCTTCTTTTTGAGAATTTGTTGAATGCACTGCTCTTCTTCAGGGCATTGGCTGAGCTTTCTAACTTGAAAAAGGTGTGAAAGCAACTTTGTGGAGCCACAAAATGTCCTAACGTTTGGAGATTGTTCAACTCTAGTTGTTTTTTAGTGGAACGGGCTTAAATCTGAGAGCATTGACAAGGTGCCTTTGTAGTTATCCAGAAGGTCACTACCCTCCGAGGGGCTTAACTGATGGGTTTCGGAAAATTAAAGGAGTCTCCGTGTGTGCGTGTGTGCGCGTGTGTGTTGTGTTCTCTCGACTCATAGTTGGGTCCGATATTCAAACCCCATATGCAGATTTTTTTGATGGTGTGTGGAGTCAGATTAATGAGTGCATCCTAGTTAGAATCAACAATCAGGGAGAAAAATTATCACTGGAACCGATCATCAAGAAAGAGAAACTCTATCCATCACCTAGTCATTTCATTCGACTTTTTTAAGCATATACGTTTTGTTATGAAGCCTTATTGTTTTGTATATATTGTTTGTATTGATCTTTTAATATTTGTTGTTGGTTTTCTTTTCATCCCATATCATGTCGATGCGTCCATGTTTGTGCTTAGAATTTTAACTACACGGATTGGACATCAATTTTTTTTTAGTCCAACAATATATGTTATCTATAAATCTGATTATTCACCTTGCATTGAGAATTTATAACATTTTGGAGTTTCGTGTATAATTCCTCTAAGAATTTATGCATCTTCCAGAATATATTGTTGGTTTTTCTTGTCATGCAATGTCATGCTGATGTGTCCATGTCCGTGCTTCGTAAAATTTCAGCTACATGCATTCAACATTAGTTCTTTTTTCTTCTGAACAATATACCTAAACAATCCATTGATTGTTCACCATGTATTTACAATTTATAATATTTTGCAGTTGCTTGTATGGAATTGATCTCTTAAATTCCTTGTATCGTTAGGAATCTCATTCATAGCTTGAATATATCAATCTACCCCTTGTGCTATTCATCTAAATTTATGCTCTTAGTTAAGAGGGTATTTATGGACCGTTACACATAATATTCAATAACATTTTCTATCTGTTATAAGATATTGAAGTATTGTAATTGAGCATAGGTTTTATTGGGTTTGCTTTCTATTGTGTTTAGGCCAGAGCTATTTTCCATATTGGCTCAGCAGCTTCAGACCGCTGATATGCTTGCTTCTCATAGAGTTTTTATGGTTCTATTTCGATCTCTAAAGGAGTTGTCAACAAAACGTCTTAGCTCCGACCAAAGAAACTTTTCAGAGGTATTCTCTTCTGCAGAAACTTAATAATGCAATATTTTGTTACATACACATGCACATAGATAAGATGAAGCATATCTTCACGGGCTTATGACTTATCACATGGGATGGAAATTTATTCCTTTATTGAGTTCGTTTGGCTTACTGATCGATCTCTGCTGGTGCCAAAAGTTTTGGCCGTTTCTTGCTTCATGTGTGCTAACTCCTTTAATTGCGTAAATGATGCTTTGCTACATATCTTAAATGCTCAGTCCCTGCAGAAGACTGATTTGATATATTTTATTAGCTACTTGATCTTATCAAGAATAACACTTTTTATGTTGTGAATCTTTGCTAGGAAATTCTTTACAGCGGTTACCATGGAGTGGTGAGAGTGGTTAGCGTAGAGTAGTGTGTACCTTTTTCGTGAAAAGTGTCTGTGTACCTTTTTCGTGAAAAGTGTCTGCTTTATTTTGATAACAGGTGCTTAAAGTGCAGATCCAAAAAATGTAGTGCTCTATGCAGAAATTTGTACAAGTTGAATCTTTATGTAAATTGTGATTTATTGCTTATTTCTTACTATTCTTATACACCATTGGAAAAGGTGGAGTCGAAGTTCAAATGTTAAGTTTAGCTCCTTTGCAGCAGTTGATCTGTTAAGCTTTGTTTGCTATTTAGTTAGAATTGATTTGTTTTGTGGTACCTCATCTAGCCCTTAAGTTGGTGCCCAAAGTCAAGTAGTTAAAATCATCTGCTAGAGTTCAGTGATGAGTATCCAATGTTTTAGATATCGGCTGATAAACCAATTATAAGCGATTTATCGGTTTTGGGGGCCGTCTGCAATGATAAGTTCGATTCTAAATCGCTCATTGTTTTTGGATGTTTATCGCCAATAATGCGGCGATAAACTCAGTTATTGGCCGATATTGTTTGCCCAAAATTGGAATTATCGACCTTTGGTTTGAGTTTAGATTGGGGCAATAGGCACCTATTCAATGCACTTTAAACCCGAACTGACCCGAGTTTCTACCATTGGTTAATGATCCTAAACATAATTATTTACATTTTGGTATGTTTATATTTTATTAAATATGGTTAAATTACAGTTTAGAATATTATATTATGTATATCACCATCCAGTAGTGTCAGTTCGATAAATACTTCTTATCCCCGATATATCCCGATATCCACTATCCGATATGGATTTTGACTGTCCAATAAATCCCCGATAACCGATATTTAAAACCTTGCAAGTATCATAACATAAAATACACCTAATGATAAGTGTGTGATGGTGGAGGAATAAACAGTTTCAACTTTAGTGACAAGTACTCTAAATAAGATGCCTGGATTGTAAAGAATGAGATCAGAGGAGAAATGGAGGATTTCCGATTTTGTACTGAAAGATGGGATAGAGAAGAAACAAATGCCTTATATTGTTGTGATTGCAGCCCCCACTATATCTACCTGGCATGGCAGGTTTACTTCTAGAAGCATTTAGCTTCATATGTGACATAATTCGACATGCTTTCAGCTAATGTAAGGCTCTATTACCTTTTGCTATACATTGATCAAGAACTTTTTAGGTCATCCATTCTGAAATTTCTTCTACCCAAGCTTTCTTAACGACAAAATTTTGTGATTTGTCTCTAAAAAATCTTAGCTGTGGTTACTTGTTGCAGAACAACTGGAGAAGGATAATTTTTTTGAACTAGGATATTTAATGGAAAGTGGTGGATAATTTTGACAAGTGGAATTTTTGGTAAAATAATGTAGGATAATCAAGAAGTATATAACTAATGTATTTTGACGATATGTGCATTCTTCATATATATATATATAATTATCATAATATATATATATATATTATATATATATATACTTATATTATATATATATATATATATATATACTTCTTGATTATCCTACATTATATATATATATATATATATATTATATATATTACTTTCTTGATTATCCTACATTATATATATATATAATAGTCATTATATATATATATAATATATATATATATATATATATATATATATATATATAATGTAGGATAATCAAGAAGTTATATAATATATATAATATACTTCTTGATTATCCTACATTATATATATATACTTCTTATTATCCTACATTATATATATATAATATATATATAATATATATATATATATATATATAATATATATATATATATATATACTATATTATATGAGATTACATGGGTATCATATGTCATATGAGAGGATTCCCTCATATACAATGATGTGGCACAATCTCCACCAGTGAATAAATAGAAAGAGAGAATGCCTCATAATACATTTGGTGAGAGATTGTGCCACATCATTGTATATGAGAGAATCCTCTCATATGACATATGATACCCATTAATCTATCATATATATATATACTATATTATATATATATGCATATCGTCAAATACATTAGTCTATATATCTTTGATTATCTACATTTATATATATATATATATATATATATATATATATATATATATATATATTACTATATATATATATATATTATATAATATATATCATATATATATATAATATATATATATATAATGTAGGATAATCAAGAAGTATATAACCTAATGTATTTTGACGATATATATATATATTATATATATATATATATATTAATATATATATATATATATATATATATATATATATCGTCAACAATATACATTAGTTAATATACTTCTTGATTATCCTACATTATATATATATATATAATATATATATATATACTATATATATATATATATATAATATATATATATATATATATATATATGTATCATATCGTCAAAAATACATTAGTTATATACTTCTTGATTATCTACATATTATATTATATATATATAATATATATATATATATATATATATATATATATATTATATACACACACACACATATATATATATACACTCTCTAAACATACAATTATTTATTAATAATTGTTTTATACAATATTAATGAACCTTGCAAAGTTATTTGTTAGATTGTAACAATATTATTATTGAGAATCTTGTGAAATGAATGACTAAGATACTAAGTTGAAATTTTCTGCAAAATATCTAGCTAGTCAGTAAATTCTTGAAAATTTTCATGTTTTAATATTTTTTAAAATGAATATCATAGAAAGTTAGCTTTTCTATTCTTACTTGGAAAGTAACATGAATAAGTTCTGTAAATGCAAGGATAATAAAGAATAAAAGTAAGAAAAGAAGCAATTGTAGAGGCAACCTAACAATCATATTCATGTGGACTCGAGCTATAACTAGAAAGGGCAGTGAGTCGATCTAATCTCACTCTCTCCCTTAAAGCCTTAAGAGTATGCTTGACAACTTTGAATTATAATCCAAGTAGATTATAATCCATATGAAGTATTTGAGATTGTTTGATAAATTTAATGGATTATAATCCATTTCCATTAGTAGATGTTGGACAAATGGGTGGATTATAAGCCACAATTGTTATCAAAATGACCAAAAAGGAGACAACTCTAATGACTAGGGGTATATATGGGACTGTGAACTTTGTGAAATCATGAAGGGTTTGTCTGTCTTTTAGGCAGCTAGACCTTATGGCTTATAATCCACCAAAAATTAGCAAAGGAGAAAGGAGGGATGCTTTGAGATTCTTCGATGCTTAGTAAAAAAACTAATCAATAGTAAAAGAGAGACATATTAATGGATCTAGGGAGATGCTCCGATATAATGACGTCGAAATTGTGATAACTACGGTCGTCTGCGGAAGAAACGACGGAGAAGAGAAAAGGAAGGAACGACGGAGAAGAGAAAAGGAAGGCGAAACATAAAATCGTTTGAGACGGAGTTCCATTAAATTCATATCTGGTTCTCAACTCAAAAGGTAGGATAATATGTGGAATAATTTAAAAGACTATTCAAGTTCTAAATTTTATAGCTCCAATTGAATATCACTTGAAAATTTTTATCCCACAAATTATCCCTATTCTAAAGTCTAGTTCTAATTGACTAAACCCACCTTAAGGAATTATTATATAATAGAGAACATTATTGTGCCTATCCCATGTGAGATAATCGCTTAGGGCATTGTAGAACTGCTTGTCATGAAATCTAATCTCCTCCATCTAAAAGTGCCAAATGCTTGCAATCATGCAAACCAAAGTCATTGATGATTGTAGACCTCATATTTAAAACACAAATTTTCAATAAACTTATGTTTGATTGTATAACATGTATGTATGTATGTGTGTGTGTCTGTGTGTTTGTGTGTGTGTTTGTGTATGTATGTGCGTGTGTGTGTATGGCCTTATAAGCGAATTTGTTCATAGTGCGTAGCCGGGGGCTGCTAAGCATGAGAGATCCCATCTGTAAAGAGGCAGGCAAAAAAGCCGGTGTAGGAGAGGAGAGCAAGACAAAGCAGGCCTCTTAGTTGCAACAGACAAAAGAATCCCCTTTGAAGACACTTTGCCATAGGAGCACTTTACATAGAATAGAAGGTGGCTGACGACGTCCCCTTTACAACCAGTCATGAATTCCCCATATTTATATATGTATACATATATATACATATATATGTATATGTATATTATATGTGTATATAACTATATATATGTGTGTGTCTATGTGTATGTATGTGTATCTATATATGTATACACACACACAAATATACAAACACACGCACACGCATATGTATATATATGTTTACATATATATAAATACACACACACACATATATATACACACATGTACATATATCTATACGCGCACACACATGTATATGTATACACACATACACATACACACACACATATATATAGGTTTGATGGGTATAAGGTGGTGGCTCATTTAGCAAAATGAGCTACTAAGAGATAGATTGGTGAGACCCACACCTTTTAATGTGACAAGTAGGGTGGGCCTCGCCCAATGGCTATCTCTTGGTAGCTCATTTTACTAAATGAGCCGCCACCTCATACCCATTAGATATATAATACATGGCTGCACGTGTAATGCTGCCACTGCACTTTACCATAGGCTATATCTGGATATATGGGCTGGTGACAGCCTATGGGTAACCATGGTTGTAAGATATGGAGAATGAAAAATTGGTGAAAGAATCTTAGAAAATAGACAAGGAGGATATTTTTACTCGGGTAGTCATCTTTGCAGCAATCTCCTTATTGCCCTTGCTCAGTGGTGTTGCCGTGGTCCTTTTCGTGGGAGAGGAGTTGGGACTTGGGAGTTCAACTAAACTGGCCAATGTTATCCAACCAAAACCCTATTCTCCTCATAATGAGAGTTGGCTAATATGGATTTTTTTTTCTTTTTTGGGATGAAGCCGCAACTTTACTAAGGAATTTCAGGCGGACATTGTAAAGGAAGGTAGACTGGTTTCGGTAACTTGTTTCCATGATTTTGCAACATAGCTTTTAACCTTAGTGCATCTTAGCATTCCATAATTATGAGCTATACATGCACCTGTTCGTGCTTGGTTAAGAAGATTGTGTCACTACCTCTGTTGTGGTGTATGAGTTTTAATATGCATAGTAGGTTGCCTTTCCTGAGTTTTGGTTGCTGCTAAGCAGATACTGATGGGTGCCTCCACATTGTCACCGAGTTGTATAAATGCAGTTTGTGGATCGGAGCACTACACTTTCTGGTTTGTTATTTTTGTTTTCTTGCAATGTGGACTTTCAGCTCAATTACTTATTACTTTCTCTTGCCAGCACAAGCCTCTTGCAACTTACATTTGGAAACCCTTCGTTTAGACAGACTTAATGATCTGACCTAATATCTTAGATATATTTCACATTAAAATCGGAATTGCACTCACTGGATAGCTTCCTGCTTATGCTTAATTCCATTATCATAAAAATGTTCCAGATAGTGGCAGTGCCAGTTTATTGATTATACTGCAGTTCAAGCTGTTGTACCTTGATAGTTCTCTCTTGAAGGTGAATTATTGTTTTGAAGATCAATATTTTACAATAATGACCGCTGTGATAAAAATGAGTTTCTGTCATTTGCTGCAGATAGCCTCACTCTTGTTCGAGTACACTTGGAGCCTTTGGCAGAGAGATGTGCAGAACATACTGCAGGGATTTGCTGCTCTTTCTCTAGAACTTGCTTCCACATCCATTGTGGAGCAACAGAATGATATGTTTTTAACATGTGAAAGATGGTTGTTGTGTTCAAAGATTATCAGACAATTAGTTATATCGGGCTACGCTAGTGATGTAACATCTGCTGAGGTAGCTATTATGATGCTGAGTGTCGATAAATATACTTTTCTTTTCCATCATTTAATTTACATCCTCTTAATTTTTATGAACTTATTTTTCTTAATTCATTTTCTTCTAGAAGGAGGTTAGGCAGGTCAAGGAGGTCTCTCCCGTGCTCTTGAATGCTATCCAATCATTTCTTCCATATTGTAAGATTCTTCTTTTGGTCCAGCTTTTTAAGTTACTTGTGAACGTCATCCTTTAATCATGTTATGTCTATTTTGCTGGAAAATGCTATTTTGTCTGTAGTACCATTATAGCCAAGCTCATGCTACTTCAGCTTGTAACTTCCCACAGAGTATAACCTCCCATAATCCCTATAAATCTCCCTTTTTTCCCCATCCACAAATCGCAAACTGTTGGATCTGAGATGCAAGCCTAGAGTGGGGTGGGTGGGGGGTGGGGGGTTGGTGAATAGGTTTGTTGCAGTTTTTCGCTAGAGGACAGAATATGCTGCGGAAATGTCGACAAATAAAAGCGAACAACTAAATTAAAAACCAACCAAAAAGAACACATGAGATTTTTATAGTAATTTGGTTAACAATTCTACATCCACTTCTCACTTTAAAGTAGATTATGCTTCTCATTAATTCCAAATCTTTTAGTTGAATTGTTTTATGAGATGTTTCTTTCATTACTAAGTAATCATAAATGAGCTCAACATTCTGTTTTCTGGTGGATGATTTAGATTATATGTGTACTTTTTGGTAGATGCGGATATCGTCTCTTCTAAATTTTGAACAAACAGACTTGAAATATTTGCTCCTTTAAATCAGGGTAGCTCTTTTATTATGATAGCACAGTGTTGACTAACCTAATAATTCTGAGCCTCTAGGCCCTTTAAGGGTTTCAGAAGTTTGGTCTAATCTCCATTGTTTCTTTTCTTTCTTTTTTCTTTCTGAAAATATATGTTCGACCAAGTATTTGAGAAGTTCTGTTCCTTCTTCATTGTATTTTTGCTTTTTTCTCTGAAAATATTCATGTTGGTCTCTTGACCAAGGAAATCTGTATATGGACAGTTTTTTTATTTTTGTTTTTTGTTTTTTTACTCTACATGAAAGGAGAAATATTCAGAGATGGCCCTTAATAATGTTTTGGATGGAGAAATAGGGTGTAAACATAGATTAAGTTCCACCATAATATTCTCCTTTCATGACCTGTCACAAGGTATTGTTTTGGGCTATTCTTTCACCTGGTAGCACATACAGCATTGTCTAGGCATTTACTTGTAGGTATATGAGGATTAACTTTAAAATATCATTGTATCTTCCAACTATGATATAGTTAGGAGTCAGGTCCAATTTGGAATGTGATTTTAATTCACAACTGTATGAAATTAAACAACACATAACCATTGTTTTAAATATCCTTGATATATGTGATACATAGGCTGATATATCCTCTTACAAGTCTTGTTGCAAAATGACAGGGTCTCGATATGCTTTACCACTTTTTAGCAATTTTTTAGTGTATATCAGGCGACATATCATCCTTAAAAATCGGTTGAAATGTTACAATGCTGATTTGGACTTTTATTTGTTTTAAAAAAATTGTTTGGGTTTATGGTTCAATTGAGATCTAAACCCAAACAAATATTTGCTTATCTAAAGTTGTAAACAATCGAGAAGAAGAATTACAGCTTAATTGAGACCAAATTCTTTGCAAAAGATATCATCTTTCTCTGTAGCTCAAGTCTTGGTGCACCAAGTATAAACATCTACGATATTTTTATAGAAATTATCTGATATGAGAGACCAGTATTTGTCAAATGTCTCGATACCTCCCCGATTTTCACCATGGTCTATGAAATTTGTCTGTCCAACATATCACCGACATCCGATATTTAGAACATTGCAAATAACTGTTAGTTCTCTGTTGTTCAGGCGGTTATCTCTTCACATGAATGGTAATAACATGTTAAGATGGTGTCACAATTTTTTAGCTGGTTCTGTTGTTCATGCTTACCTTTTTGTAGTTTAGAACATAAACAAAGCATCCACTTTAAACCCTCTTTTTCAACCTTCTTCACTTGAATACCCCCAAATTTCTCCCTTATGGCAATGCAGACACTTTTGTTATATTAATTACGTAGGAATGTGTTCATTTCTTATTCTTTTTTATCATTCTGTGGAAGAGCTTGATGTTTCTCACATTTTGTCTGTTATTCTGTAGTATTTTCTCAACATTATAATTTAGTGTGAGAGACGAGTTGATGAGAAAATGCTTACTCTTAAGATTTTAATTCATATACTGAGTGTCTGGCAAGTACCAAAATTGCACGCGCATCTGAGAAGTGTAGAAAGATATTCAAGATAAAAGCACATTGTAAAGTTCAGGACTCTTTCCGTCAGTTTGAGAGCATGTTAGAGAAGTGCCCAACAAATATGCAAATTTTATTCTACTTTACAACTCGTTGTGTTCCAATCTTGCTGATTGCTTTTAATGAAGCTTTTTTACCGCAAACAAGACAGAGATTTTATGAAATGCAGTAACATTCCCCTTGTCTTTTTGGTTGAGTAATCAAGTCAAGTATTTCAATTTTCTGCTCACATGTTTTGAATAATCAACTATTTCTACATGTCTTTATTTTGCCTAAGTATTTTTTGTTTGTTTCTCTAATTCTTGTCTAGAGTAAATAGAGATCTTCTTTCTGAAATAAACTTTGAACAATCTATTCATTGTGTTGGATAATCCGACCAGTGAATATTATTGGCCTTTTCTTTTCTCATCTCTGCATGTTGACAATATATGGTTCTCTCCAGGCATTTCATCTATTTGTTCTATGATACTCGAGAGCAAAACAGCAAGTACATTTTGTTGTTTAACCGAATGACATTAAAAAAATATTTTTTTTAATAAACTCCTGCTTAATCAACTTTTTCTGACTATTGCAGACACTTCATTCATGGGGAGACAGATCGAATTTTGGGACTTCACACAGAGAGCATGCATTAAGTTGATGAAGGTTTTAGTTTCAATACAGTGCAGACATCCCTATTCATTTGGCAACAAAAGTGTTCTCCCAGCAATAATGGACTTTTGCTTAAATAAGATCATAAATCCTGAACCGTCATTGACTTCTTTTGAGCAATTTCTGATTCAGTGCATGGTTCTGGTGAAATCTATCTTGGAATGTAAAGAGTATAAACCTAAACTTACAGGCCGTGTGATTAATGAAGGTGGGGACACATTAGAGCAGAGGAAGAAAAATATTTCCACAGTAGTTGCTGGCATGCTTGCATCTATTTTGCCCACTGAGCGTGTTGTTTTGCTATGCAACATTTTGATAAAAAGGTAAATTGCTGGCTAAATGTTCTAGGGACTTCATTTCTCCATGACAATTTTCTTTCCTGCTTTTAATTAAAGCTTGCTAAGGGTTTTTTCCAGTATTTGCTTGTCTTTTTAAGGGGTCATACTTAATAACAGTGGTCACAGTTCCAGGAGGTATCATAACAAATCTCAGTTTTATCCTTGGCAGAACAAGTCATTATTGGCTTCTCGGACAAAGCTCCTAAAAAGTCTAATATCATATAAGTGTTAACAATCTGATTTTTTATTATAAATTCCTAACATTATGGGGTGGTTTGCTAAGAGTTCTTCTTTAGTCATCTGCAAAGCGTGAAGGACTTCTATTTTCTAATCGCTTAGGTTCTTAACTTGCTACCCGCAATTGCGAACTTTCACCCAGTGATTATTTCTCTCTCGCTCTTCTATTAGTGAATATATATGACTCATCTTCCTCCATCTCCATGATCCCAACCCTCTTCTATTAGTGAATATATATGACCCATCTTCCTCCATCTCCATAAACGCAACCATCAATAGATTTATAGCAGCAATGTTATCTTCCCCTTTTTTGTTTAGTTAAAATTTCCCCTCCCATCTCCCTTCTTAGTTAGAGGTTAGGTTGCAAGGTTACAAGACTATGTGGTTTTATGGTCATCCAATCACTGTGCTGATTGGAACAAGAAGAGGCTGAAGGCAGTGTAGATTGGAGAAGACAACAAAGGAAGTAACCTACCTTTCATCTCACGAAGCAGAACAACCTCTGCAGTCTACATCTATCACCAACTAAGGAGGGGGCAATCATTCTTTTTCCTCACGGTCAGCTGCCTCTCTGCTGCCTCATGGATATAATTTGTGGATGAAAATGAAGTTTCAGCAAAGTCGTGAGGGCTATCTACGGCTGTCCAGAAAAACAAAGAAAAGAGGTGGAAAATAGAGGAGGATAACAAGTAGACAGTCTTCATCTTCAGATTCACCAATATTTCCATAAAATTTGTAGTAGATTCTAAACCCTCACGAGCAAGATCTGGGTGATACACTGATACTCATATTTGTTTTTATATGGCTATGTAAGGGATCCTTTTAGCCCTGGATTTGGTAGAGTGTTATGAAAATGGTTGATCAGCTATATTACTCATGCGGCTAAATGCCTGAAAGTAAAACCCTAAGACTAGGCAGCAACTTTTGAAATAATGTTCACATGTCACAACACTATTATTGTAGGTAGTAGTCTAGTAGGGATTACTCTAATAGGCCTCATCCAGACATTTCAGATTGTTATCAAGTATATCTCTGAAATGTTGTTGTTGTTGTTGCTGCTATTATTATTTTTCATTGCCGGACCTTACCTCCACCAATAGAATAGGAAGTTTCTTTCTGTTGAAATTGCAACATAGACTTAACAATTACCTTTTTTCCGCATCATGTAGAGGTGAATGCTCAAGATATGGTGCTCATTTGGAAGACAAATAAAAAGTGACTCAAACATATAGAGGTGAATGCTCATATCTAAAAAAGCGACTCAAACATATCTGAGTCACTTTTCAGACTCTGGTACACCTCCCAACCAAAAATTGGACTGTTCATCCGTCTTGGATATGACGTGTGCGTCCATGTATGTTGCTCCCAAAAAGTATACAACTTATTTAGATCGAGCATATATATATTATCACCATTTGGAAAACACTAATAATTTTATATATTTACCCTTATAGGATATTTTTAGATATGAGCAACAATAGAAAATATAGAGAAACGCGCATATAAACCCATGTACGTGGCACAGTGCTGTGCCCGTATCGATATCTACAAATTGTATCTTCTGTTTGTTGGACATTCTAGAATCCGTATACCTGGTTATAATTATTATTTCTTTTTCACTGTATATTCGTAAACCCCTACAGCTTTTAAGCTGTGCTGTTGGCATCTTTAGATAGAATGTCAGACATTGCTGGTGATTACTTCTCTAAGTTTAGAGGACTGTTCTAGCTGGCAGTTAGTGTACAGCGGAACTTGTAGACCCAAAGAATGAGAACTTGGTGACATATGACCTGTGGATAAATGTTACAGGCGCTGTGTTTGAGATCTAGATTTGCAGTTTATTTATTAAGAGTTAAGTTTCTTTGCCTCTCAAATCTCCTTTCATTGTGGGACAATGAGATTTACAGAACTGCTGTGATTTGCAAGTTTTGTAATTTATATAAACATTATTTTATTGCTTCCTGGATTCCTGTAATCATCACTAAGGAGATGCTAGTTGAACTCCAAGTAGTTGACTTTGTCTTGTTCAAAGAAAATGGTCCATTCTACTTTTAATATTTTCCGTATATGAGTCTATGAATCCTCGAGAAGCATTAAAAACATAGAATACTTCCTTGTAGTTTGTATAAAGTATACTAATGTAATGTTTGATTGTTAAAGGGTTGCTTAATTTGGGTCCTTTAATGGTTGGCAAGCAACTCATTTACCCATTATCTGCTTATCATTTCTCAGGTATTTCATTTATACGGGGAAAGATTTGGATGAATGGCACCAGAACCCAGAATCTTTTCACCATGAACAGGACATGATTCAGTGGACAGAAAAACTGAGGCCTTGTGCTGAAGCTCTATATATTGTGCTGTTTGAGAATAATAGAAATGTCAGTACACCTTCTAATGTCCTACTGTAACTTATACATTCATCAAGTAACCTCTGCACAAATATTTTTAGGTGCTTGCTCCTGTAGTTGTTTCAATTCTTCATGAGGCAATGCGGGGTTCTCCTCCTGTGGAAAGTGAAATAACCCCCGGAATGCTTCTTAAAGATGCTGCTTATAGTGCTGCTGGTCATGTGTATTATGAGCTTTCAAACTACCTGAACTTTAGTGAATGGTAATTTTCCTTTTTTATTCAGATTTTTTGCTTTCTTCAAGCTTATTATTAGCCAAATGAGATGACTCAAGTGTATCTCTCTCGAACATGCAAAATTTCATGAACAAATTTATGCACAGATTGGAAGAAAATCAAGCTTATTGTTAGCTTAAGTTTACTATGGATTCTTAATGCTTCCTTTGTCAAATGTTTGACCCTTTTATATGATGTCTATCATTAAACTTAATATTTTTTGATATTGCTGATGACTCTTTTCTCTTTTACTATTATGTGCAGGTTTCGTAGTTCCTTGACTCAGGAGCTCTCAAATGAACAACCAAATATGCGCATTCTTCATAGAAAAATTGCATTGGTACTTGGCCAATGGGTTTCTGAGGTTCGGTCTTTATAATGGATGTTGATTTCTTTCCCCCTGTTATTTGCCTTTACTCTTTATTCCAAGGAGTATTGCATAAGTAATTTTTGCATTCTCATATAGGTTTTTTATAATCTATTTAAGTTGTTGAATTAATCGAAGTGTACATAGTTTATGTTCTCATGACCCTTGAACATAAATTTGTTTGCTAACTGCTGCTACATCGTAGTTAACTTGTTATAAATTTTTATATCAGCTTTCAGCATGCTTTCGCCTTTTGGTATTTTAACTCGAAAAGAATCTTTTGATATTTGAATGCTTCCATCCACCTTGAGGATGTGTTCTCAGCATGACTTGCCTTTTCTTTATAGTTTACTGAATTTTAAGTTTCTTGAGTAGGACTGTGATCCATCTAAGGTGTAACATCTGATATATAATTTAGCTTATAGGATGGTAATTACATGGAATTGAAACGTATGAAGCTGTATCATCTTTGCCTGGATATGTAATCAGCAAACTGTGTCTGTTTTGTGCATGTATTAACTAACCTCAATATGTAGGTTATGTTATAAAATGGCTTCTTGTTTCTCCCTTTGTTCTTCACTTCTGGAAGACTGGAACTATAGTTGCTATACCTGGCCCTGATTCTAGTTTGCAATACGAATTCTCTTTTAGGACAATGTTGAAATCACAGTGCATACTTTCAGTTTAACATGGTATTATCTATTGTTGAATAACTTTGTTTACGGATAGCTATGGTTGATATGGAATTTTTCATATATCTTTTTTGTGTATGGTGCCTGTTTTATTTTGTTTATGATTGATATATCCTTTAAACAGATCAAAGGGGATACCAGAAAGCTAGTTTATCATGCCTTAATCAGATTGCTTCAGGATAATGACATAGCTGTTAGAGTATGCTCTCTAATCTCTTCTTTTTACGAAGCTGTAACTATTATTGCATCTGGATTGACTACTGCACCAATATTAAGCTCCACTATATGAAAGATGTTATGTGCATGCTTCACACACATGTGCTCATGTGTGCTCATGCTTGCACATATACGACATTAAAAGGTTTATATGACACTATATATGACGTGATTAATTATCTTTTCAGCTGGCTGCATGTCGATCTCTATGCTATCTCATCCAGGATTCTAACTTCTCTGAACAAGATTTTTATGATCTTTTACCAATGTGTTGGGGCTTATGTTTCAAGTTAGTGAAAGATGTTCAAGAGTTTGACTCAAAGGTTTGTTTTTTGCAGTAAATTATTTTGCTCTGACATTTCTAGCATGTTTAATTGTGTAATTACCTGCTAACTTTAAACTTCATTAAGATTTTCATCTAGATTTTCTGGAAATGGAAATATTACAAGTTGCAATCCAACTTATGATCTAGGTTTCATTGGATGGACTTGGCTGGAACATCTGCCTGGTTCTGTAAACTTCGCGAGGATATTCCTTTGGTCTGAAACTGTAGGGGTTAAATTAATTTTACAATATAAAGAAAATCTTCAAACTCTGAGCACTTTGGTTGTTTCTTTTGGTAAATTTAAAGTGATTTTGAACAGGTATATAGTTAAAGTTAGTATTCTGTAATATTTGTTGATGAAGAACTTGAAGATTGCGTCTTTTGTATTTCTATACTATAGTTCTACATATCAATGACCTTAACCAAATCACTGAGTCCTTGAGGTGAATGATGCCACAATATCTTCTGCCATTCAGAAGTGGATTTAATGTTTTCATTACTTTTCCAAACAGAATCTAATCGTCTTGCTCTTTGCTTGTGCCGGTAACCATTATGGACTGGTACAACTTGAAGTTAACTAGGTACAATACATTGATAACACCTCAACTCTATTTTCTTTTTGCGATTGCAGCCCACTCCTATTAGGATAATGGATGCATATGAATAAATTTAACCCTATTTATATTTCATGGTTAGCATTTTCAACCTGTGGGATCTTCAGAATATGCTGACCATCATTTTCAACCTTCATCAGTTTCATGTTGTTGCCACCTAGGTAACATGGACACTTCGTTTTGGGTGCCGTGTCCATGTCCGACACGTCCGACACCAACTCTCTGCGGACACTCCATGGACACTTGTGATTCAAAGAAAAACCCGATTTCCCCATTGCTTATATGCTAAACTAGTTTCTGCGGTAATATCAGGTTCAAAACCAATTGTTTTTTAACCGAAAACTAAAACTCATTATTTAAATATTTGAAAAATACCAATTGTATTATCACATGCGGTCAAAACTAAACTTTTTGTTGTTGAATCTTATTCTTGGTTTGATTTAACTTGATACTTAATTGTTATAGATAATAGAAAGAAACATACAAATGTTAAATATTTGATCATATGTGTATTATATACCGTGTCCCCATATCCTACGTTTGACTAATTTGCCGTGTCCCGTATCTATATCCATATCTGTGTCCATGTCCGTGCTACCTAGGCTGCCACTCTGTTTTGTGTTTTTGAACTTTGATGACAAGTGGTGTCTAAAGCGGTTATTTGGCATACTACAATTATTAAGGCAACAAATATTTCCTGCAAAATGTTGCATGAAACGTTTGTTGTGTGAAACATTTAACGATAAGTTCAAATTCATTGTTGGAATCCACATTTTTATTGTAAGAAACGTATTTCCCAATTCATATCTAGTGTTTGGTTAGTTGTAACAGGTGTTAGGTTTGAATTTTTTGTTACAGGTAATGCATTTATCCTTAAATGTCTGTGTATATGGAATCATGAAATTATCTATTTTCTAGATTGGAATGCCCTAACTTGATGATATGTCATTATTTTTTCTTTCTTTAATCAATGCAAGGGTTTTTAGCATTTGATGCGGTCAAATCAGCTGAGTTGCTGGAGCTTTTTGTAGAAAATGAAAATCATCACTTACCATTCCAACTACCTTGTTGCTGACTAAACATGGAATATACAAATTTAATTGCCGTATTTGCTATTGATGCTCTATTCATATCAACCAAACAACCCAGTTAAAGCACTCTGGCGGGTATATCAGTTGCCCAGCAGTTAAGGCTGGAAATGGCTTGAAATTAGGAGGATTGAATGAAAAATAATTTGTATAAATATGTATATAGGATAGATTGGGCAAAGTATGTTAGATTGGTAACAGATGTAAACTTTAGTGGTTCAGTGGAGGCCGTGAAAGCAAGCCCTCACTCTTATGCAAGCGGCTTAATTATAGAAGTTGTGCAGGATTTCGTGTGATGAAAGGTGGCTACATTACTTGATGAAACCCCAAGGTTCATCCACTGAAAATGTTAAATCTTCCTATATTTAAAAAGAATCAAAGGAGATGAATTCAAAAGAATCCTAATGAATTTCCAACATTCAGAAAACTAAATGAGAAAACAAATGAGAAAACAGGGAACGGGTGATAATGAACTTGTCAGTAATGATGAAGGCTCATGGTGTATGTTCTTTGTTGATGGCATAGTATTAGTCGGCGAGGTTAGGCAAGTGACAATTTTGAAAGTGGACAAGTGAAGATAAGCTATGAGAAATATAATTAGTGGAACAAAATTGGATATGTGGAATGTAATATCAGCAGGGCGATGGGAAGAAATGAGAATGTAATGCAAATTAATAATTAGAATGATCTATTATTCATCTCCACTGTGAGATCGAGAAAGATTTGGTTTCATTTAAATCTGGTCTAACATAGAGGATCTTTTCTTGATTTGTGACAAGATAACACTCATGAAGTTGAAGAAAAATCCCATAGGAAGGCAACATAATTAGCAATGCATAATGGATCTGTGTATGGGACCTTTAAGAAGCAAATGTCCAACACTTGAGTACAGAAAACGGGGATGTTGATAAGGATAAGTAGAATTGAACTAAGGTCATGTTTGGATTAGGGACTTTTTAATTCTGGAATTAATTTAACTCGCTATAGTCGTGGGATATAATAGTCCAGCGGTTTATAGTGAGTTAAATTTTCTAATAATATGTTTGGTTCAATTTGTTATTAAAATCTATGATGCTTATGTCATGTTTGGGAACTTGACATTAAGAGGATACTAGTATTTAGCGCGTGCGATGCACGGATTAGTGTTCTTTCTTACGACATATTATATACTCGTGTTCTTTGTTAACGCATATCACGTACTCATGTGTACGTTGCTTGTACCATTTTGTATAATGTTACTTAAGTTATTTTATCAATATTTAGTTGTAAATTGTTTATACTTATTTTATTTCTCTTTTAAAGATTGTAAAAGATATTGTCTTACTCAATAGTTCGCATGAATATGATCATATGTAGAACCCAATTCTTTCCGTAAATATCCTTTACATACTTATTATACATGTGTTGAAGATATATTCTGATGAAAAGTTAATTTATCTTTGTTAATGTTTTTTTTGGAATTTAATGTGTTTTCTCTTGTATCTCAGTGTACCAATCACACATGTCATCGCTGGGTTGTTTTATTATTCCCTACTGTGTTATTATAAAATGTTTGAATAGTTTATTGAAAATATTCACTTCTTTTATTAAGCTTTATTTATTAAAAAGTTTACATAATCTAAATTGACGTAAAATAGAAAATATTTCATTTAGAAGAGATGTCGTGCCAACAAAGATTAGAAAATGCAATTACTAATCCATTAAAAACCTCATTCTCCTTACATTCGTGTAATGCAAACAAAAACTAACACATAACTTATAGTGTCCTTCTAGTTGTTATCTTCGATAGCCAAAAACTTTTTGGTAAGACTTATGGCTTTCCTTGTCCTTTAATTTCCTTTTGTTAGATCCATGAGGTTGGATCTATGTGACACTCATTTGTTAGCATGTTTCGAAGCAAGTTCAAGCATAGTCCTCAGTTTTAGATCAAAACATCTTGAACAAATAAAATAAAATCAAAATTAATGACAACAACAATAGAAGTTGAAATTTTATCTTCATAGAGATGACTTGAGAGTTTTGATGTATGAAGAAAACAAGTAAAGGTAGATGCATGAAAACTAATTAAGTGACAATATAGAGAGAAAAAAAATGCTAAGAGGCAAACTTGATGTACATTGAACTGTTGAGATGAACAATCATCATTATGAAGAAGAGGCATTGAATTTTGCATTATACTTAGACGTATAAACTCCGTCGGATCCTATTTTCTAAAAGAGAGCATTATGTGGGTCATGAATAACAATGTATATTTCGATATCATGCTTGAATTGTCAATTAAACATTCAGAGTTTAGCATGCAAAAAGAGGATAACAAAATTATAGAAGAACAAATTTCCTCAAAGCCTTAAAAGTGTAGATTGATTTAAGAGAAGCCAGAAGGACCTGAAATGAATATATAAATACACAATAGATATGCTAAACATTGGAGTATTGAACTACAATATTAGAAGCGAAAAAAGAAGTGTTTAACCAAGGATAAGTTTTTAACCTTTTAGTGAAAGTAATAACAAAATGTTACCTTTTAGTGATAGTAACAAGTAGTTATAATTACTGGCAATAAATTAGATCTAAACTCTTAAGAATAAATGACCAAGGATGAGTGTTTAACCTATCTGTAGGACCTTAAGCATTAAATACCATCAGCATTAACCAAATTAAATACCAAGGATGAGTGTTCAATCTACTTATAATCTCACATATCGTGTTCTTTGAATCCTGCACAAATACTTTGGTCTCCTCAACCTCCCAAAAAGCAAATCCACATAACCAAATTAATTGTTTCATGCAATAGTTATAAACATTGGCACTTTCATAAAAAAATTCCTAAAATAGTAATAAACATTGGTTTCAACTCAATGTGACAGTGACAGAGGTTATCAATAGAACTTTAGCATTGGATGTAATTTGACAGAATCATATCAATAATCAACAAAGAGATTAAAGAAGATCCACACCCTAAAGTTGCAAGCAATCCAACCTAACTGTCAAAAACTTACTCTGCATGAAAACAATATTGTAAATCCAACTATAAAGAAAATGCTTTAAACAATTACTGTTTGCAATTAAAATCACACACCTAATGCCTTAACGAAACTTATTTAAAAAATAATAGTCCATAAAAAATACGGCTTCAAAGACTGATAGCCTGAAATTAATTTAATGAAACTATTGTGAATAACTCTCTCGGCAACAAAGTAATAATCCCTAAAAAAGATGGCTTCTAAAAACTTGTTTAAGAAATTGATTGTATACTTTCAAACAATCCAACCCAACTATCAAAAACTATTATTTAACTATTATACATGAAAGTAACATTGAAATTCCTACTATCAAACCAAAGATCCAGAAATTCAGTCATTTCCATAATCCAAATATCACTACTTTTGCATAATCAATGAATTTATCACTTCAATGAACAACTATAATAAAATATATATAGACAAATTTAATCTTGCGTGAATAATTTTAATGTTGGTCTTCATATTCGGCCTTGGATCAATTATAAGCGAATGAACCCCCAAATCCTCTCAGTCAAATACACACACCATACAAATAGTTTAGAAATCAAAGCCATCAGTATCTAAGAGAACCAAGCTATAATTAACAAATAACTGAAAATAACCTCAAAAAAGTTAAATCAAAACATTTTACCAAAAAACCCAATAATTAATAGGAGAGAGAAATTACCTGGGATTTCTTCTTTCCAAAGAGGAAATTGGCGGGATCGATAATTGCGAGCAATATTTGAAAGCCAATCAATAGATCAAAAAATAAAAAAGAATCAGAATTTTTTATTGGAAACCCCTAAATTAATAAAAAAGAATCAAAGAGAGAAATTTTTATAAAATTTTAATTTTTCATCCCATCAAAAAACTATAATTTATAATAATTGATTTGTTCCATTGAAATAATTGAAATTCAATTTTCACTCACAAAAGATAACTCTTAATATCTTCACAGTCAAAGGCATTGACGCCCGCACGAAAAATGTAAATGCTTAGCATGAATACACATCAATTCAACGTCTTTATAAATATCTTCTGTTAGTATAAATTCATCTTTACAATTTCTACTTAGTTATTCTATTTCTACAAGCATCACAATCTTGTTCACTCTTTTCCTAATATATTCAACATTGCTATGCCGCTGTTTTTTACATTAAAACAACTCTTTTTACAATCTCAAGGTTCTTTAGTTATTACTAATACCACCATGAAAAGTTACCCAAATTAGAAATTGCTCTACCAAAAAAAGGGAATAAATTAAAGAAGTTTATTAAGCCAAATTAAACTATGTTGCATCGAATGAATCCTCCGATTCGATCTCGCTAATATCATCTTCTACGTAACCAGCTTCTCCGCTCCCCAAAACTCCCAAAAAGTTCCATCAAATCCCAAAACTGTAACCCTAAGCCACCAAAGAAAAACAACAAAAAAACTAACAAAACTTACTAGCGCGATCTCATCTTTGCACTTGATCCCAATCACAGTCCTACAACCCAAAATTTTAAAAGTTTAGTATGAGATTGCAAATTCAGAAAAGAAAGGGATTAAAGCGTAAAGAAAGTAAACTGCTGTTGTTGATGGACTTGACAACGTACTCGATCTGAAACACGCAAATATTGGGAGGGAAGGTGGTGACGTGAGAAATCATAGCCGATGCTGATCATTCGATTCTATTTTGGGTTTCTTGTGTTGGATCAAGAGGAGAAGAGGGAGTTGCTTGCAAAAAAGAGGGGCGAGTCAAATAATTTAGTTTCTAGAGAAGAAAAGAAAGAGGAGTGAAGAGGAGAATTTAGGGTTTTGTTTGAAAAAATGGAAGAGGCGAGAGAGAGAAGGGAGAGATAGAGGAGAACATAGTCGTAGAAAATGTGGTTTTGTAAAGGAACCGGTGTTTTTTTAAATTTAAATACGATAGGGGTTGGTAATGTGGCTGAGGATCCCACAAAAAAAACTATTCGTTTGTGGTTGAAATTTAATTGCAAAAGATTTGTCTTTAGTTATATAGTATTTGATAAGTTTAGAACATAACAGTAAATGTCCATAATGCCCTCTACATATCAGCAAAGTATTTCAGGAGTTTGTAATTTTTGGATTTTCAAGGCATTGTTTGTAATTTTCATATTTCTGAAGGGGATGTTGGTAATTTTCATATTTTTCAGATTTTTTGTAATTTTCCAAACTTTAAAGGGTTGTTTGTAATTTTTGATCTTCTTAGGATTTGTTTGTAACTTTTGAAATTTAGGGGGTTGTTTGTAATTTTTAAATTTTTTAGGGGGTTGTAATTTTCAAATTGTTTGGAGGGTTGTCTGTTACTTTTTAATTTTCAAGAAGTGTTTGAAATTTGCAAATTTTTTCGAGGGCTGTTGCAATTCATTTTTTTTCAAGGGGCTATTTGTATTTTTTTATTTTTTATTTTTTGTTTGTATTTTTTGGATTTTTCAAGGGGTTGCTTGTAATTCTCAGATTCGTACAACGCTTCTAAGTAATTTTTATTTCTTTAGGGAATATTTAGTAATTTTAGATATTTCCATTGGGGTAAAGGATCTTTTCAAATATTGAGGGATTAACGAATATCTGGATTCCGGGGATGAATATACAATTGAGGATTAGTAATAACTTTTAGAAAGTTAAGGGGTGGTGATGTCATTTTGGACCTAATCCCGAATGAAAAATAATCTCAGGACTG
The DNA here is from genome assembly GCF_001876935.1 of Asparagus officinalis. Classification (NCBI taxonomy): domain Eukaryota; kingdom Viridiplantae; phylum Streptophyta; class Magnoliopsida; order Asparagales; family Asparagaceae; genus Asparagus; species Asparagus officinalis. Next base: position 12,728,851 of record NC_033798.1, read on the forward strand.
TATTAACACCCTCTCTCCCCCATTATTTAGTCTTAAGTCTCTGGATTTTAATGGTCTAAATAGTCCCACCTAATATCCCCTAAAATTGAACCAAACATGTCACTATTTTATTTTAAAAGATAAAGGGTTATTAACTCAAAGTGATACCCAATCCAAACATGGCCTAAGAGATAAAATAAAAAATAAGCAAGCTTGTAGAAACTTAGAGGTTGGAGGTCAATGAATACAACAGTGAGAAGTGGTAGAATATCGTTAATGAAGTTGAAGGAAGAAGGCTTAGAAGTAGATGCAAAAAAAATTGGATGGAGATGATTGAAAAGAATATTTTAGTGGCTAACTTAACTCAGCAGATTGAATGAAATGTGGATGGAACTGAATGGAAAAAGAAAAGCAGGATTCATGTAGTTTAACTAAAAACATTGGGTTAAGGCTTCGTGTTGTTCTTTGTCGGTTTATATTTTTAAAGAAGGATTAGACTTCAGAATGATTATTACATTTTACAACCTGAGGCTGGATGAGCTGATTTGACTTGGGCTTTTCGAGTGTACAACTGTAGGTAGAGCTGAAAATGACTCATTGTTTTTACTAGTCACCCCTTTCTTGTAGCTATACACACTTCCCAACTCATACCTGAATGGGCTTTTTTCCCCTCTGGTTCAATGATCTGTTTCCTGGCATGCTGCTGGCTTTATTTTCTTGTTCACTTTTTTTGAGGGGGAAAAAATATTTGTCTTTGTGCTCTTTTTCTTCAGGCAGGCAAATGTATTCTCGTCTATGTAGTCTCGTCTGGATATACACATCTCTGATCAAATGGTTTATCTATAAGCTTAAATGGTACAATACTATGTAGTCTCGTCTGGATATACACATCTCTGATCAAATGGATAAATTGAGTACATCTAGCTGGGTTGCTTTGCTATTTTCATACATGCTTATTTTTGCAGCATTATGATCTCATCTATCCATTCGTTCTATTGAGTTTTCCTATTCTCGTTTTCTCTCTATGGAAGTACTTGCACACTTATTAATTGTTGATGAACTTAGTTTGACTAACACTCATGGTTTCTTTTATTTCCATTTCAGATTTGTCTCATTAAATCTTCTTTGCACCTAATTTCAGGTCCAAGTTTTAAATTTGATATCTGTGCTGATTGAACATATTGGTGAAAAGATTATTCCATTTGCAAGTCAATTAGTGGATTTTTTCCAGAAGGTATTGACTTCCTTGTTCCTAACATTTTAGTTCTTGTAAGAAGAAAGAAGTTATCTGTCTAGACAAATTTTTCATCTTTGATTCCATGGTCTTGCCATATAGTTTTACTTCTTTTTTTTTTTGTAGTAGTAGTAGTAGTTAATCCACTTCTCTATGGTTGTTTCACCTAAAAAGAGAATATGTCAGATGAGTTTTAGTATAGTAATGCACTGAGTTTTCTTGAGATAGAGGAAGACTGTGAGTAAGAATATTGTTTCCCCATAAGTTACCGATTCTAAAGCTTTAGGTTGTTGGGGTAACGTTCTATTATCATTTGGCAATCCTTTTCGTTACAACATATTCAACTTTTTAGGTTTTTTCTTTTTTTATATTCTTGGTCATGCAACAAATTTATACCTTACTATCCGGTTCCCAAAGGATTTTTTTTTATTTGCTTATTTATTTATTTTTGATATGGCCATTTTATAAAGAGAAATTTTTTGCTTTTCGGGCTTAGCCTTACTCTGTATTAGCAGAAAGGTTACTGAATTGTGAACATTATATTATATCTGTTAGTGTGAAAAGGCAAGATGTTTTCTAATGCTAGTCCTATCAACATTTTTTGAAGTAGTAAACCTTTTAATTTGGCTTAGACTGTTTAGTTCCTGGAGAAAGCAGACTTATAAAAACTAGCAAGATAGTTTAAGTTTTCCTTTTAGAAAATTTAATTACACATTTTCTTACAAATCTGTTTGGGGTGGTGTGATAATCTAAACGGTACTTAGAAGCTCTTGTAGATATGATATATCACCCTCAATCTGATTTTTCTTGTTATGCTTGGGAGAATCTCCTCTTGACTTGGATATACGACTTCAATATTTTGTCTTTCACATTTTCCGCTAATCCCAATTTGTCATGCCATAGTATAACTATGAAAAGAGTATCATTAACATAATGTTCCTTCATTTGATCAAGTTTCTGCAACCTGTCTGTATATGATATGTTAAATTTGTTCCTCACTTTTCCAATATTCAGACTTAGGAAGCAATGCATTGCTTTATAGCTTTTAAAACTGAGTGAGTGATCCGTTCATCTTTTTTCATTATGATTTCAAGGCTTTATGGTTTGTACAGTAAAATTGCAAAAGGTTTTTGGCTTTTATCTGGTTCTGGTAGGACTTCTCAATCTCAGGGAAACTCGTAATAAATGCTTTCTAATTTTGAAGCATACATTCCCCAAGAGGTGAATTCTAGGTGGTAACATTCAATTCTTTGTGAAATATTGAACAGTTTACTGTCTATATACAAGTAGAGCAAGGGAATTATGGAGAACTTCTACTAGATGCAAATTTTCAGTATTAAAGTGGATTCAGTTTTTCTTTTAGATGTATAAATGGAGACATCAGACTCATTAAGCACTTAAGCTCATGAATTTCAATAACTGTAGCAGATATCTAATTTCTGTTTCTTAATGCTGAATCTTGAATACCACATTACTCTCTGGTTTCATGACTTCACTTTACTCCTGAGTTGTGATGTCAATGATTGATAAAACATCAGCAACCACTACAATGCTAATGAAGATTCAAGTTTTCTGTCTGCTGGTATTAAAATTAGAATTTGTCCGGTCTGTAAATCACATCAGAAAGAGAGATTGCTAGAAAATTTTACTCAGAATGGCTTTTGTTTCATGTCTGATGATGATTCTGATATCTTAATATTTTCAGATCTGGGAGGAATCCACGGGAGAGAATTTACTTCAGATTCAACTGTTAACAGCACTCCGTAACTTTATTTGTTCCCTTGGGTATCAATCATCCATTTGCTATAACATGCTTCTGCCTATTTTACAATGTGGTATTGATGTTAACAACCCTGAAACACTCAGCCTTTTGGAGGACAGTGTCCTGGTTAGTTCTTCTATTGGAACTCTATATTTTAATATGGTATTATTGGGGAAGCTACCTATAACCTTATGATATTTTGCAGTTATGGGAAGCAACACTTTCTCATGCCTCTTCAATAGTACCACAATTACTGGATTTGTTCCCCTATCTGGTGTCTATAATGGAAAGGAGTTTCGATCATTTGCAGGTATTCTATTGATATTTATTTCTGCATGAAGGATTCTTATATATTTCCCTCCTGCATGAATGTTTTTTATATTACAGTTAAGGAACAATATACAAAAATGAGTGTATGATAATGCTGAGAGCTTCAGGTTGGGACAGGATGAGGGAAAATCATCTCTAATGGTTCACATAAATGAACAGAGATCGCTAAACAAATTTTGTTCTCTTCTTTCTTATCCTAAGCTTATACCACTTATCTTCCAAAATAGAAATATGGATCTGTGGTTCTGCACTCAAAGGCTGACTTGAGCAGTTAAATTTAGAGGATGATTATCCTGATGGATTACAAGAATTCAACGGAATTGCTGTACAGGTGATAGTAGGTTAATACATAATTCCAGGACAGGTCATATATTATAGTTTTAAGATTCTAACAATTCAACCTCATTCTTCTCAAAGTGATGGCTAATTCCATTGTTGTAGAAGGCAGCCTGGGGCACGACCCCAGGCCATCTAAAGATAGGATAGCTTCCCCACAGGAGAGAAACCCAATCCAAAAAAAACCCACTAGCCCGCAAGACCCGACTCGTTAACCAAAACCCAGTTATAATTTTTCTCTGAAAACATTCCTTCCTCATTTAAAAAAACCATGAGGACCCAGTTCCCATGCCTCTTTCTTTTCTAAAAAGTCCTAGATCCTCAACTCCGGCACCTCTTCTGGGTGATTTCAGCACCATTGAGCTTCTCTAATCTTCTTTGATGAGTCAGCAACCTTGAAGAAGTCACAAATGGGGTAAAATATCATAGTTTTTTTAAGGTTTTGTCTTTCCATTCTGATGTAAATTATTCATTTAAACTGTAAATTATTTTTTTTCCTGATGTCTTTCTCTCAATATGAACCCTCCACACTACTGGACATTAGTTCTGGCGGAAAAAAGTTCCCCCTAGACTGCTGGATGCCAGGTCCGGTGCCGAACAACTTATTCAAAAAGTGAAAGTGTAGTCTTTATGACTCAGATTTTTTTCCTACGAATCACAAAACCGTATGCAGCTTAAGGTAAGGATTTGATTTTTATTGAAAGTAAAAAATAGCAGAGGGCAAAAAGACGAAGAGGGCAACGGGTAGAGGAAAAAAGAACAGGGAAAAGAAAGAGATTGATGAACAAAATTGCCATTACGATGGTTGTTGAAGCCTCCAGGACTTACCATGATTTTAAGTAAAGGGTAAAATACTGAAAGAGGAAATAAGGTGAAGCAAATACTAGGTCATGTTTGATCCAACAATTAGCATCTGGGTGAAATTTATGGAGACTAATCAATAACTCAACTAAGATCTGCTTTATTTTTCAACTTAAGTTTAATGGTAAGATCCTGCTGAAAATTGTATCTGAACCCTATAAAGGCAGTTGTAAACAAGACTTGATGTTGAAAGATTATATTTACACTTAGCATGCTTTCATGCAGATGGGGTTTGTAAAGATACTAAAACAGAATCAAATATCACTAAACTATCAGGATCAGGGTAAGATAAAGGAAAAACAAGAAAAGCATTTTAAGCAGCTGAAATAGGATTCATATTAAGCTGGGTAGATTGGTGAATTTAAGAGTACTTACTATTAGCAAAATAACCAGAAATCTGTATGTTCTAGATATGTCTGGCATCCAAAATCAGCAGCTTCTACGCTTAAACAAGGGGCCAATCAGATTAAAGAGGAGTGACCCTGCTGATATACCCAGAAGGAACTGTTGAAAGTTGGGGTCATGGGCCAAAAGGTGCTTGTGGTCAGGTGTTGTGAGTTTGGGCCTTGGGGGTGGCGGTTGGGGATGAGTTAATGCTCCGCCGTTGTATGAGACTTTTAAGCATGTCTATGCACAAAACAGAGATATTCCATAAGAAGATAATATCTTATAAAACACAAATAATGGTGGATTTTGTACGATTAGACTAAAACTGAAATTTTGAAATGCAGGTAGCTGTAGATATTATTGAGGACTACCTAATTTTTGGTGGGATGGAATTCTTGAGTCGCCACGCATCAAGTTTAGCTACTTTGCTTGATGGCATTATTTCAAATGTTAATGACAAAGGGATTCTTTCAACTCTTCCCATCATTGATATTTTAGTCCAGGTGTGTGTTAACTGTTATTTTTTAATTCAGCTAACTCTTGTGTCTTACACTGCCATCTGTTTATTCCCCTTCTTCTTCTAATTCTAGTGTAATTGGTTGTGGGAGAAATAGGGTATGATGATGAACACCCTCCAGGTTTTTAAAATAGAATATTTCTTACTGTTGTTTATTGGGTTCTCTAATTCGTCTTCTATTGTTTTTCATTCATTATCTGTCCATATTTTACTTTGTGCTAGTTTTAACCAAATAAAGCATGTTGTACCGATTTCTGTGTCTTGGAGTCTAATAAGATGCATTTCACAGCTTAATAGAGATTTATCAATCTGAAACAGCATGGGCTAAAATTATTTTCTTCATTATCAGTTAGGCCTTTCTTGATGCAGATTTAACTTACATACGTAAAGCTAACTGTAGTGCGTACGTTTATCATAAATTCGTGCTAACAAAATTATCAAAGAACTATGACTATATTTTACCTGAATTCCATAGTTCAACAGAATCTGTGCAAAACATGTCAAATGCTTCATGTAGCTCAGCATTTTCCAAACTTAGATCTCCATTGGTCAGGCCTCATTATTAATGAATGTTTAAAGGTCCATACCATCTATAGGTGTCCCATGGTGTCATTTTCTACGATCGATTTAGTACAACCACTTCGCAGAATGTTCGTACCTGAGCTGGTTCTATTTAATCATCAAAACTTTAGCCATTATGGACCGAAGCAAACTCGGTCAACAAACTATGTTGCATAGTGCATAGTCAGTCCAAATACCCCGTACTGCAATTTCCTCTGCTGTTTTCAGTTTCTTATATATGGAATATTCTGATCTATGATAAAAGTATGGGGATCACCAAACTCTTCAGTCTGGGTAGGTGTCCATTGTGCTGGGGTTAACTCCTTACTTACATGTTTATCTGCCCGGTAGTGATATGTACATTATCTCGATGAATCTTCTAACTTGGTTCCTTTTATCATATCCAAATTTAGTGTTTAGTTACATCCTTACTCTTAGAACATTATTTCTTATTTATGTAATCTGTTGGTAAAAAGCAGTAATTCGTCATATTCATTTGTGCCTAGATGATTTAATTGCGTAGAATGCCCCCTATTTTGGTCCCTGTTATCTCATGTTACCGGCCTTTATATTCTCTCATTTCCACATCCATGAAAGTTGGGTTCTTGATGAGAGTTTGAAGCCATCTTGAAGTAGCTTTTTCGACGAAAACACTTGTAGAAACAGTTGCATATTTACTTTCCTATTGAACTCAATGAAATCAAGTCTTTCCAACAGTAGATGGAAATTTGACTGCATTTATTTAGATGTGTATCCTGTTATTTAGTCAATATTTTGTTAACAAGTATCTTGGGAATTACTGTTCAATCATCCCATGATTTCTTGATCGAAGAGAATTATATAAAACTAAAAGAATACAAAGGTGATCAGCTTGGTTGATTTCAAATAATCTGTAGATTTACATTTGTTTCACTAAAAAAGAAAAACAGAGCCATGTGTATTTACCAAGAAAATATCTGGTCAATAATTCTCATTTGTTTCACTTAAAAGTCAAGCATGTTACTTTGAGAATCATATCAGTTTGAGAAGTAATCAAAATTTTCATTGTAGTGAACTTAGATGTAATGATGGTAGTCATTGATTTCCGTGCACCTTGGCGAAAGCCTTTGTATCTTGTCATTAATCATGGTTCAATTTTCATAATTGAGGATGCTTAAACAGATGATGAAAGATGGATTGTTCCCTCAACTAGAGGCATATTAATGGATTCTCTTCTTTTCTTGTGGAGGCTCAAATGTATTGTATTATAAGCTTCTCTTAATCACTTGAAGCATAACTGAAGTGTGTACTTTTCAGATTTGCTTCTTTTGTGTGCTCAGGGGGAGCATCTCATTCTTGCTAATTCAACCTGTCTTCCGACAATTCTGAATTTTAGGTTGATTTCGTGTTTCTTTGTGTATCTGGATGGGTTTTATGTTCATCTCCAGTAGTCGGTCTTCTCTCGTTTGTGAGCTATGCCAATTTTCTTGTTCATTTTTATATGGATACTCGAACCAATGCAGCATTTGAGCTCAGTTTTTTTTAAAATTAGAACTATGTGAATTTATGTATGTTTCTTTAAAATGGCCGTGTGCCTTTGAATAAAGTATATGTCTCATATGTGTACCTTATTTTGTTATGATTTTTGTCTTTAGCATATTTCATTCTTATATATTGTCGATTTTTATGAAATTTATTGTCGAAGATTTGGATGTATCAGTTTGTAATTATTTTACCATTATATATTATATGCTTAAAACATTTATAATTTGTAAATTTAAAATATAGTTAACTTATGAGGTCCGTTCATCACACCTTGAACCTTATGCCTCGCTTCATAAAGAAGTCCCACCTCCACGTTGCTCTTTTGCCTTTTTAAATATAGATCTCTTGGTATTCGTTAAACAATTTACTTACCTAGCATGCTTGTGTGCAGTGCTTTCCTGCAGAGGCACCTCCTTTGATATTCGGTGTGCTTCAGGTAACTAGAGTTCTGGTTAAATGTTAAATCTATTAATCAGAAAAGTTTTATGCTTTTGAGTTCGTGAAATGAATTTTTTGTAACAATGTCATTGTAGAAACTTATTGTTCTCTGCTTAAGCGGAGAAGATGATCATAATCCTTCAAGGACGGCTGTACGCACATCTTCTGGAGCAATTCTTGCAAGGCTACTTGTGATGAATACCAATTATGTTGCTCATTTAGCATCTGATCCATCTCTTGCATTAGTCCTTCAACAGGCGGGTCTCTGCATCAACCAGAATATCCTTCTTTGTTTGGTTGATTTGTGGATTGATAAGGTAATGGCCTGCGATATTTAGTTCTATAACTTTGTGGCATTATTTGGTCCATTCATATAGACTGTTGGTTTTTATTGATATAGCAGTTTCCTTCTGTATTTATTTGTTTTAACTATGAGGTTATCCTTTTTTTTTAACTATCTTATCTTTCGGGTTTCACCTTCTCAATTAGTCTGTCCTATTATATTTTGAGAAAATTCTCTGCTTCTGTTGTAGGTAAGGACATGGTCCACTTTATGTTTCTCTTGAAAGTGGTTGTGGCACGTTTTTTTAGTATATTTCTGAATATGCAGCTTTTAAGATGTTTTCTTGTTAAACCGTACTGCATTACTGATTTTAAAAGTAAGAACTTGTATGTTTTCTGTGGCTAAAATCTGTGTTTGTCTATGACATGTAAGCCTTTTGTAGATAGGAACAGCTACTTTACAGAATATCATAGGGTTTAGAAAACTCTCCTTGTAGCTATTCCTCAAAGCAAGGTTTTAAATGTCGGATGTCGGGTTCATGTCGGACGACTGAAATCCATGTCGGATAGCGAAAATCGGGGATATATTGGGGGATAGGACTAAATATCGGATTGCCATATCGGGTGGTGCGCATATGTATAATATCATGTCCTAAATGTAATCTAAGTATTCTTAAATTCAATATAAGCATACTTAATAAATTTTAGAGGTGATGCCGGCGATGGGTGGATTTTAACGTCGTAGGGAGGCAGCACCGGCGACAGGACGTTGCAGGGAGACAGTGCCGGAGCTCTTCTTCTTCTTCGTCTGCTCGGGGTCCTTCGGATGAGTCACCGACCACTCTCTTCTCTTTATCCCGACGACGGGATATCCTGTCGTCCTCGAGTTCGGTTGGGATTCGGATTTCGGGGCAAAAGGTGAGATGGACGACGGGGGGCCGAGATGGAGGTGGGGGAAGGGCGTATTTGTTCACGAAAGGAGTGATGGGTTCCCAAGTCCGTTGTAGCCCTAATTTTTCTCTTTTCTTTCAATCAGGTTCATAAGAAACCCTTAAACATGAGAACGGGTCAAACGGGTTTGGGTTTTTATCACTAAACCCAAACCTGATAAGAAAAATAGATCTAAAAAAAAAGGCCATATCGGCCTTTTTTTCAAAGATAAAAAATCGGTCGATATGCACGATATGGCTCCGATATTTCCGATTTGGCCCTGAAAACCGACATACAAGTTGAAAACGCCCATATCGTGTCGCTCAAGCCCTCAAACCGAATAGTCACATTGTCGGCCGACATGTTGGACTGTCGGCCGACATGTTGACAGTCGGCGACCTTAACACATTGCCTCAAAGTGAATTTTATATCGCCCCACACCTGGATTTGCCTTAAGTTTGCTCTCACTTATCTTGCCCGAACACAATGACTCTGAACAAGTAGACCACATTATAACCCCCCCCCCCCCCCCCCTTCTGTTTGTTGCATATGGTCCCCTTTTCTCATAGGGCTCTTCCTCCGTTATCTCCGTCTCATTCTCCTCCCTGAATATGCGTTTCCATGCCTTCTCCTTCTCTCCTTCTTCTTTTTCACCCCTTTTTCCTTTTATCGGTATGCTAGCGAAGTCCAATAATGCAATATCTCATTGTGAGGCATCAATCATCATCATCAATGCATCATTATATAACATGTGACTGGCATTGAAATGAAGTCAATGTGGAGTAATAAGTAAGGTAAGTCTCCACATTAAAAAATTGACGTTCATCTGACTTGGTCACCTCCTTCCCTTCAGCGAAGGGCAGTAGTGAAGTTCCTCAAGGAGTAACAGATGTAGATAACCTGATTGTAAGAACATAATAAAATGGGCATGAGCCATATAACCTGATTGTAAGAACATAATAAAATATGCTTGAGCCATATCCAATGTGTATAAGATATTCAGATGCTTAAGGAACTTGCACAGTACTCCTTTTTACCTCACCATGCATATTCATGTCCTGAAATTTCAGAATTTTTTGGTTTTTCTCTACTTGATATATCATTGGCATATCGATGCAACACATGGCTTGAGTGAACTATAAGAGTCCTCAATCTTCCAGCTTATAATTCGCAGCATCAAGCTGCAATTTTTAATATCTGCACGCTGCACTGCATGTTTTCTTATGTATTGTATGACATGGCCAAAAACAACAGGTGATTCCATAAAATTTGGTCTCTATTATCAATCAGTAAAGATTTACATTCTGAAAGAAAGTCTTTATTATTAGACTGTAAAAATTGATCTTTACATTCTGAAAGAAAGTCCAAATAAACTATTCACGGATTCATGATCCATTGTTTGTCCTTAGCTATCATCTCGTAATTATTGTGTAAGTGCCATTCTCAAGTGAACTCCTGTAAGGAAGTGGAGATCCTCTTATAAAAAGAATTGTGTAATATTCTAATTTTGGGATGCTTGCTAATTCATGATATGCAGATTGACAATGCCACATTCATACAGAAGAAGGCGTATGCATCAGCTCTTTCTATTATTTTAACACTAAGAGTGCCTGAAGTCATTGATAAACTCGAGGACATACTCAGGTATGTTACTACTTGGAGAAGTGATTTCACATTCATATGCACGTTGTATAAACCTTCCCGTGTTCACATTTTTTTCCTTTAAATGCAGTGTTTGTACCACTGTTATTTTGGGAGAAAGTAAAGAAACAAGCGAAGAGGATTCCAGGTACAATTCCTTTAGACATTGCATAATTTTCCAACTTACTTTGTATATGACAACTTGCTTTGGTATTCATGTTCCTCATTGAATTATTGGCAATGATAACAGTGCAAGCTCCCCTAGCTCCCCTTGGCCTAACAGTGACAGTTTTGGATATGGTGGCGTGCCGAGCAAGGAATTAAGAAGAAGACAAGTAAGGAAGCTACATCTCCTAAGTAGTGCTTGGCTAGACCAAGTTTTGCCTATTTTTTAAACAAGAATGTGTAAGATTCAAGTTTAGCATGTGCACTGAACGATTATTTCTTTTTATTTGTTTGGGTGAAATATACCAGATTAAAGATTCAGATCCCATCAAGCAATTGTCCTTGGAAAGCATGCTTAGAGAAAACCTGAAAGCATGTGCATCTCTGCATGGTGAAGCGTCTTTCAATGCAGCTATTGGCAAAATACATCCCTCAGCATTTGCTCAGATACAGCAGGCGCTTAAGATGGCTTGATGAATATTATTATCCAAATCGTCATTCTTTGAACATTGCCATGTGTTATTTTCTTGGATTTTTTTTATTTTCCCATATACCCTGTGAGTCTTTGACTCTTTATGCCTTTTATTTTGTTCAAAAATTATAAGTTGCTATGCCATCCTTAACACGGTGAAGTATTTGTTTCAGGTACTTGGTTTTGGATTTTCAGCTATTGGCTGCTCAGTTGTTTTCCCCAAGTGGCAATTTCCACTTCCCTATACAAATTGTTGTACAATGTCTTGCCTACAGCTTGTGCAGAGCTCCATATGTATAGTGTCCAAAGGAAAATGCATGGTTTTTGTGATTGATTTTGCATCCGTCTCATCCCCTGAGGGTAAAAAACACAAGCAAGGTTTGCTTGTAGAAGCAGACAGTTTTTTATTCGTCCTGCTTCAGATTTTTTGAGTATGTCTAAAGTTTGGTTATTGTATCGAGAATCCAATTCCGGGAAGCTTGTATCCTGACGATTTCAGTTGCTGTGTGAGGCTTTTTGCTCTAGTAGACAAGTTTGTACATGGATAAATATTTTTATTTTTCTTGCTGACTAGACTTGTCCATTGTTTTCTTGTGAGAAAGTTGAACATGACTGAGCTCTGCAAATGTTGTGTCTTGGATGTTAGTTGGCAAAAAGATGCATTGAAAACTTATGCTGGCGATGTGGTATTTGATGATTCTGTGGTGCCAATGTGTGTACTTCTACCTCTTAATGCACTTTCCCGTATGTGACTAATTTAATTAAAAGGGTTTGTTGCAGACAGACCCTGAGTACTATTGTCAAATTGCGAATAGACCCCTGTACTTCTGCAGCAAATAGTTAATAGATATCCTGGATTCTCAACTCCATAAGTAAATTAGTTGTATTTAGTGATCATCATGCAAGTTTATAGTAAGTAAATCAGTTAAGCTCATATACTTCAGTTTATGTCACTCCAATCTTAACAGGAAACTAATGGAGTTAAAAGAACTAGTTTCTATCTAAAACAGAAGTACACGGGGTTCATTAGTCTATCCACAATTTGGCGATAGTACAGAGGGGATACGATAGTACAGAGGCCTATCCCCAGTTAACCTACAGTGGTATCTGCAATTATAACCCTAAAGGGAGCAACTTGCCAACATTACACATCAGTTATATGCCTCTAGCGGTTTCCGTATGAAAAAAAACTCTTCTTGTTACAATGTCTTTTGATAGAATTTCATATACTTGAGTTGAGTATGAAAAAAACTCTTCTTGTTACAATGTCTTTTGATAGAATTTCATATACTTGAGTTGAATAGATTGGGGTGTTCGCGGAATGCTGATTACAACATTGTCAGATTCATGGGGATGGCCAGTTGATGAGGGATTTATCCAACTGTTAATCACTTTACACAGTTTCATGTGACCAGTAGAAATGAAAGAATATAACTTGATTAAAGTGTATTCGATTTTGTTTTTTGTTTTTTTAAATCCCAAACGTACAATTAATACAAATTAGCTTCAAAGGTTCCTTCAATACCATGATGTAAGATACCAAATGTGACGCGCAGTATATATTGGTGCACCAAAGGATATCATATGACCAAGTTCTGAATCAGATGCCAAGCATTGAGAAGAGGAACTATCCTCCAACTCGCAATCATCGCATCTTAAATTCTGAAGTACTTTCAATCAGCAAACAATAGTCAGAGATTCGATTCCCAAGGTTTATATGCTCCTTTGTGGCCTAGGTTCTGCAGCCAAAAGAAAAAACCGCGCAACAGCATCAAACCCCCAACATGATCAGCAGATTTCACCTTTCTGCGGAGATCAGGGTAGTGATGAAAATAAGAAGCCCCCAGTTCATCGGTTTCGTAAGGTATGTCCTCTGTGCGCAGGTGCTTAAATTTCACTATGGGTTTGCGCTTCTTCGCCTCTGCCAATAACCTATCATATTCTCTCTGATCAAAAGGCCTCTTTAGACTCTCCATTAGCCTGCTTTGGAAAGAAGATAACACCTCGCCTCCCTGAAGCACATTATCGTAGACGACAGCATGATCAGTTCCCTATACATGACAGTTTACACGACAAAAAAAAAAAAAAAAAACCGTTAGAAAAAAACAANACCGTTACGAGTAATCAGTTTGAAGAACATGTGAGACTTGGGCTAGTTTGCCACCGTGTGTTTTCTTTCTTTTGGGATCTCAGAGATTTTTGGATATGTTTTACGTTTTTTTGTTGCAAGATGGTGCTAAGATATCCGGCTTTCTCACATGTTCGAAAGTTTTAGGGACCCCCCCTCCCTTTCCCTTTTTGTAAGCTTTTAATGGCTATTCCTGCCACCAATAAATAAAATCGATAGGGAACCGGCTAATTTCCGGCTAAAAAAAATTTTGTATCAGTGATTAGCAACGGGCGTATCGAAGTTAAGTGGCATTGAGATTCTGAGATATCAAAATGTTAAAAGACATACCCTGGGATTCAAAATTCGGATAACCAAGTCCAAGTGTTATTAAAATATATATATATTTGGGGATACCAAGGTGAACTAAGGCTAAATTACTCGATGAAAGAAGACGATGCTACGGCCTAATAGAACAAATTTTTACTGTAGACTCAAACCAACTTTTAATTAATAAAATCGATCTATTTTTTTTTTTAATTATCAAAATCGATTCACTTTATGCCACATAAGTTTAATCACATTTTCTAATGCCCTAAACAGTCGGGGTTGGTAACCCTGACTAATTAGGAAATAGGATTAAGCTTACGTGACATAAAATTAGTCGATTTTTGTAATTAAAAAAAATGGATCGATTTTGGTAATTAAAAGTTGGTTTGAGTTTACAGTAAAAATTTGTTCCGGCATAATATTATTGAACATTTCGTACCAAAACGTCGGTGGACGCGTCGTCGGGGCCCGAGACGTCTTTAGAACTACCACAGTCACCATCGTTCTTGTTGTTCGTATTGTTACGATCGAAGCTGCTCCCGCCTCGATCCTGGTCTTCGTACCCGATCACGTTGTTGCTGATCCGGAGAGTGTAGGAGGCGCCGCTGCGATCGGGGCTGAGATGATTCAAGAAGAGGACGTAATCGGGATCATCGCCTTGGTGGCTTTCGACGCGGTCGTGGGATCGGGAGGACCCGGGGTTTCGAGGGACCATGAGCTCAGATTGAGCAGGGGGCCGGGGTTCCAGGTTCAGCTCGATAGCACCGGATCATCAATCGGATAAAACCCTAGAAACGAATCAAGAGGGTTGGAAGAAATCGGGTGAAATTTTTAAGTCTTATGAATGTGCTTGTTTCCAATCAAAAAATTTAGGGTTTTTTTTCTTTTCATACAAAACCACCACAAAATATAGCGATTTTCCGAGAACCACTGTAAGATTTTTTTTTTTTTTTTTTTTTATAGAACTATCATAAAATACACTAGTTTTTGGAAAACAATAAAAAAAATTATTTTTCATAGAACCACCATGAAAATATGAATCTTTTACAACGCCCATCAAGTCGTAATTTACATCAATATCTTGTTAAATAATCATACTCCCTTTAAAATCACGAGTTCCGAAAATCTTTCTATGGTCAATATTATCATTTACTATTTTAAATATTTTATTTATATCTTAATATATCCTAATCATAATTATATCATATCCTAATCCTACGTGAACTATCTATATCTTAACAATTTAAAAAGTAATATTAATAAAATATATAAAACATCTTTTTATTGTATTAGTTTGTAAAGATAAAAAAAAATATACGTAGCTAATGTACTACAGTACATAAAGTATTGCAAAAAACGTACTATAATACATAAAGTATTGCAAAAAAACCTAGAAAGTTTTAAAATTGCACAAAATACCTAAAAAGTTTAAAATTATAAAAACTATCCCGACGTCTAAAAACTTAAAACAACAAACATGAAATCAAGAAATTAACAGCGAAGAATTTAAAATTTGCGGATAACATCTTATTATCTCAAAAATTATAGAAACACCCTCAAAAGTTTAAATTACAAACAAGCACATGAAATTCTAAAATTTCAAGACTGACAAACAACATAGATGAATTCAAAGGGATTACCATAATGCTCCTAAAAATTTTTGACATTTTAAAACTTAAAACAACAAATATGAAATTAAGAAATTAGCAGCAGCCTCCAAAAAATTTAAAATTTTTAATTAACACCCTCAATGTCTCAAAAATTATAGAATCCCCCTCAAAAGTTTAAATTATAAAAAACAACCTTAAAATTATAAAAAATTTAAAATTTACAAACAATTAAAAGATGAATTCAAAAGATTACCCTCATGCACCTAAAAATTTAAAATTTACCAAAATTAACCTCAAAGTTACAAAAGTTGTAGAAAAGACTCTTTCAAAATTTAAAAATTACAAAAAAAACTCTAAAATTTTAAAATTTATAACCAATACACATCAAATCTGAAAACTATTGGTAGACCGCTAAAATTTAAATTTTTAAAAATTAATCTATAGTTTTAACAATTGCAAAAAAACAGACTTAAAATTTTTAGAGTTGTAAGAAATATCGTGATATTTAAAAATTACTACCGACACATGAAACATGGAAGTTACAATTACCAAACTTAATTTTTTTTTTTAAAATGCTCTCAAAGTTTTAAAAATTATAAATCACATCCTTAAAGTTCCAAACCACAAAAAGGGCTGAAGTTTTAAAACTTGACAAAGAAAAGTATAATTGTTAGATATTATTTCATTAAGATATATATTTAATTGCCAATTTAGGGTTTACTATTCCTTTTTAGCATCTAAAGACAATCTAAGTTGATACTCATAAACAAAAGCAATAAGAATTGATTAAAAAGATTCGGTTAAGAAATAAAAATTTTAAAAATATTGTAGATTACAAATTATCGTCACTATATAAATTAAAGCAACGACATAAAATTTCACTAATAAGTTGGAGTAGCAAAACACATTAGTAAAATTAATTGATAAATGTTTAAATCCATAAAAATAATAAAAGACTATAATATAATAGCTTAGCATCAATTAATTATAATTTAGAAATATTAATATCTGATGTTAATAATATTTATAGGGTAAAAGAATACAATGAATTACGTATAGAGAAACTATCAGATAGCTCAGAGATATCATTCGAAAGAATCAAGCTATTTTTATTACAAATGGGAAAGTGACGTAAATAAATCTAAAATTTAGAAAACATCCATGAATCATTTGAATTGGCATTAATATAAGGCATGCCTACTAAAGAAACACCAATTGAGTTACATTGAAGAATAATTTAATAACTTTATCCCAATCAAAAAAGAATTCTCCATGGAAGATGTAAGAAAAATTAGGAAGCATTCATAAATTTCATACTTTATTCTTCAAATACTAAAAATTAAATATTAATATTATAATCTAAGACAAATCGGTAATAGAAAATACAGATATTTAGTTTAGATCTTTGTAAAAAATAATAGGGATATAGCAAATGTAATATTATTGATGTAACAGAAACTCTTATTGAATGCATATCAAAAGAATTCATTATAGAAAAAAGAAAGAGGTAGCTCATAATCTTATTTAAGTAATAAATTAGGAACACAAAGAATTTCATATATATATATATATATATATATATATAAAAATTCTCATTGAACTAAAAAAATCAAAGTTTGTATTTCAAGAAGTTTGTGTTGAATATTGGAAATACATTTAACTTTTTTGTGAAGTTAAACAGCAAGATAAAAGATTAACGAGCTCAGGAATGATTAACGAGCTCAGGAATGATAACAACACAAAAAGTACAACTTTAGTATGATGTCACAATCGAGTAGATGATGAAGATACTACTCTAGAATTGCTCGAGAAAAAGATAAAAGTGAGTAATGATTGATATTAGCCCAGTAAAAAATAAAACAGAAGAAATAAAAGATAATATTTTCTGAATATTTTATAAAATAGTTTAATTATTTTGAGTGAATTTAGAAATCTTTAGAAGAGAGTTTTATGAGCTTTCTTTTAGTACTTTTATATGCTTGTGCATATGATTTTATCATAAGAAAGTATACTGGAGTTAGCGTTAATCTTTAATTTATAATTTTTTATGAAGTCTATCAATGATTAAGAACAAACTTTATATTCTCTTTTGTATCGTTTTAGCATACTTTTAAGTAATTATTTTGTCTTATTAGTTTTAAATATTCACCTTCATTGTATAACACTGTTTCAATATTTTTTACTTTTGCAATATTGTACTTTCTTAAGTAAAACTTGGTTTCATGTCAGTCAAAATAATATGAAAATTCAAATTAACTTCAAATTATATTTATTTTCTATCAAATCAAATATTAACATGAAATTTAAATTGGGTGTAGACCATTTAAACAAACATCAGAGAAAATAACTAATCACAATATTAAAGTTTAGAGATAAAAGTGAGCATAAACTATTAAAGTAGAACCGAGGAACAAATTTTAGTTAGAAAATAAGCCAAAAATACTTAATCATGATATTTGACCACGTGCATTGCACGTGTATAAAACCTAGTAGTATAAAATAGTATAAATGTTCATTATGAATTTTAGAGAGGATGAGTGTGGTGGGTATTTCAAGGGGATTAAAAACTTTTTGAGGGAGTTAACAAAATTTTAGAGAGAAATAAGCTATTTTGTTTTTGTTTTTGTTTGTTTGTTTGTATGTTTTTTTCCTTTCTTTCTTTTTTTTCCTTTGATAATGAGGCGAACATGAACCGACCCCAAGATGTCGAAGCCATATTAGAACCTCCAAACCATCTGTATCATTAATGGTGCTCAGGGATTTTGTTGGTTTAAGAAAATTTGATAATACGATTTGGTGGGTCCCACCATGATGGTATTTTAGGAATTTACCATATTATTTAGTTTAACATGATATATATGCAAAATTATAACTTGGTAACACTTTGTTATGGATGCATATTTTCATGATGGTTTCATGAAAATAAAAAATTGTGGTGGTTCTCTGAAAAACCGCTATATTTTGTGGTGTTCAATGAAAATAAAATAAAAATTGTGATGGTTTTCTAGAAAGCCACTACATTTTGTGATGGTTTTATTAAAAAAAAGCCCCAAAATTTTCCTTCAAGAAAGTAGCCTCATTATTCTACTGTGAAATTTCCAAGTCTATTTCTAAGCTCAAAACTCGGAAATTGACTTTTTTTTATTTTCTTGACGTGATACCCAATTTTAAGGTCACATTTCTAAAAATCATCTTTCAGAGCAGAGTAATTAGAAATCAATTGAAATGATCTACTCTAAATCTCATATGTCATTTCTTAAAAAATGAGTTTCTTGATTTTTTTTTTAATTTGTTTCGAAACAAACAGCTCTTTGAGGGATATTTCTTTCACTAGAAGAAATTTATTAGAGGTTGCCACGTTAGCTTTTATGGTGTCATCTCACCCATGATGTTTGTCAACCAAACAATATACAGTAAAAAAAGTTACTATAATTGACGGTCAAACAGCCCCTAATGAGTAGTTTTCAATTATGAATTTTATAGCTTAGTTTCCAATTATGAATTTTAAAGTTTCTTAAAATCATATTTCTTTAGGAAAATAACTAAATATTTTTTTCATTTAGTAAATACTTTTAGTATTCATAAGCTTAAATTATAGGAAAATGCTATGAGCCCCCAAAATCAATAAGGTAATTTTAGTATTCATAAGCTTAAATTATAGGGAAAGTGCTATGAGCCCCCAAAATCAAAAAAAAAATGT
>NC_033798.1:12748026-12760060 GCF_001876935.1 Asparagus officinalis
GCTTTTTGACCCTTAAACTGAGTTTTTAATATACTTACCCCACAAAATATAGTGTCACTAAGTATGTTCCAATTAAATCGTTTTTCCTCATTATACCCCTAACCCAACTCTTTGTGGCCATTACCAACAAGTTCTCATCATTTACGCCCCCCTCTCCCCAACCAAAAAAAAAAGAAAAAGAAAAAGGTGGGCAAACATGATCAAGCTTGTTTTTTCTTTAGACATGAGCACGCTTGTGTTGATCTCACAGGGGTATCTCCGTTGGTGGGGTTTGGTAATGGAGAGTTCAAGGTTGGACATGCAGCAGATAGAGCAGCAGAGGCAAAGGTGGGCAAACATGATCAAGCTTGCAAGGACAACCATCACAACTTCATCCCGTTCGCTTTCGATACGTTTGGTTTCCTTGCAGCTGATACGGTAGAGTTGTTGCGCGCAGCAAAAATTTCGGCAGCACTTCGGCAGCACAACAAGAGAGTCAGGTCGCAATAAAAATTCCCGTCTCACCAAGGAAATAAGAATCTGAAGCGAATATCTCAACAAAGTGAGATATCGGCTCTTCCTCTCATCAGTTCTAGGACTGACCTGTCGAGGGATCCTAAAAAGCTATTACAAATCACACAAAAGCAGTACAACTAATTTTTACGTGGTTCAGCAAATTGCCTACGTCCACGGGGCAAGGAGGGGGAGAGATCTACTAATAGAGGGAGAGAATACAACTAGGGTTTACAATCACTCACAATCTAAACCTTCAAACAAACTCTCTCAAATCCCTCACAAACTCTCTCTACAAAAGGATGCAACAAAACCCAAAAAAAAACTGATTTTTCTCTTGAGTTTTTCTCCTGCTGCTTTCCTCCTGGAGCCGCAAAAAGCACCCAGCCGCAAAACAAATCAAACCTCTGCTCTCTTTGCTGCAGCCGCCTAACACCCAAAACCTCCTTAGCTTGCACAACGCAGTCAAAAGAGAAACACCCAGCCGAAACAAACCTCCTGCACAATCCAACTTCACGAAACCCTAGGCTATTTAAATAGCATTGTTCGTGGGCCGCTTCACATGTACCCGAACGAAACCCGAACAAAAAATAAAAACTCCAAGCGGACTCACGTGGGTGTGGACCCCACGAGCAAAGCAGAAACACGTTCACAATTCTCCACCTCGGTAAAGTTTTCTCCCAAAACTGAGCCGACACCAAAGCATCCAAATGTCCCAACTTGTTGTGTCCAGTACGAACTCAATCCATAACAAGTCGAGAACCCGAACGAGAGTCCAAACAATCTCACCCCCATCAAAATTAACTAATCCAAACCGGTTGCATCAAACATGACTGCTTACGTATCCTCTTGCCCAAGGAATCAAGCCGAACGTAGTTCACCCAAATGGCCGCCAACGGCCTCAACAATCACGGATGTGCAACAAGTTTCGACAACGATCAAACTTGTTGTTCGAAAACACCTTAGTGAGCATATCCGCCGGATTATCCTTTGTGTGGATTTTCACAATTTCCACATCGCCATCTTCAAGAACATCCCGAACGAAGTGATAACGAACGTCAATGTGCTTCATTCTCGCATGAAAAACCTGATTCTTCGCCAAATAGATAGCATTCATGCTATCATAATAAATAGTGACGGACCTCTGCGATATACCAAGTTCCTCCAAAAGTCCTCGAAGCCAAATAGCCTCCTTCACAGCCTCCGTAACCGCCATATACTCTGCCTCCATCGTAGACAAAGCCACCGTTGACTGTAAGGTGCATCTCCAACACACCGGCGCACGGGTCAAAGTGAACACATACCCCGTTGTAGACCGGCGCTTATCCAAATCCCCGACATAATCCGAATCAACATAACCAATGCATAACTGCCCACCTGTAGTGTCCCGCTCATAAACTAAACCAACATTGAGCGTACCTCAAATGTACCTCAAAATCCATTTCACAGCATCCCAATGACCCACTCCTAGATCGTGCATGTATCTCAATACCATTCTTACTGTCTGTGACAAATCTGGTCTCGTACATACCATTGCGTACATCAAGCTCCCAACCACGCTCGCATATGGAGTCTTCGACATTAACTCGTGATCTTCAATTGACTTCGGTGAAAGACCAGCTGAAAGCTTCAAATGGGCTCCCAATGGTACACTAACTGGCTTTGTATCCATGCTAACATGGAATCGCTGTAGAACCTTCTTCAAATAAGCCACCTGTGTCAAACAAATTCTGCCCTTCTTCTTGTCTGTGCCGATCTCCATCCCTAGAATGCGCTTCGCCTCACCCAAGTCTTTCATCTCAAACTCATTTGATAGCTGAACTTTCAATTCATCTATAGCCGACCTGGAAATAGAGGCAACCAATATGTCATCGACATAGAGCAACAAATAAATGTACGCACCTCCTTTCAACTTACGAAAATATACGCAAGGATCAAACTGGCTCCGAGTGTACGAATGACCAATCATAAAACCATCGAATCGCCTATACCACTGTCGAGGAGACTGCTTCAAACCGTATAGCGATTTCTTCAACCTGCAAACCAACTTATCTTTCCCTGCAGCTCGGAATCCCAATGGCTGAGTCATATATATTTCTTCATTAAGATCACCATGAAGAAATGCCGTCTTCACATCTAACTGATCTAACTCCAAACCATACTGTGCCACCAAAGCTAGCAAAATCCGAATAGAAGAATGCCTCACCACCGGAGAGAAAACCTCATTATAGTCAATACCTTCCTCCTGTGCATAGCCCTTCGCAACCAACCTAGCTTTGAACCTCAATGGAGTGCCCTCAATGCCCTCCTTCTTCGTGTATACCCACTTGCAACCAATTGCCTTCCGCCCCTTTGGAAGCTCAACAAGCTCCCATGTATCGTTCTTATGAAGAGACTCCATCTCCTCCTGCATAGCTACCTGTCACGAATCAGCCTCCGAACTCTGTGTAGAACCCCGTAAATTTTTTTTATATATATGAATATATGTGAATTATTAGTAAATAAATAATTCTTTTATGATAAATAGTTTGAGGTCATTGATGTACATGATAACAAGTTATTTGAGATGATATAAGAGTATGAGTGTAGAGTTTTGTGCGTTGGTTTTGCAAATAAGTAAAACATGCATAAAAACAATATTGTTCCAGATCAGTCGACACATCAGTCGACTAACTGTATCGGTCGACACATCAGTCGACTGATACGCTGATTTCCAGTTTTTCAGGTTTCGGGTCTGTTTTGATTTGGTTCGGGTTTGGGTCGGGTTTAACTATTGGTATATATCCCACCTCACCCGAAAACATCCCCTCTCATCCTCAGATCAGAGAAACCCTAGCCCCCTCTCCCCTCATGTTAATATCAGTATTTTCATGCTTGGGATTGATGGGAATGAGTTTAGATCGAATTTGGTGTATATAGCAATCTGTGCAGAGGTTCTGCAGTCTGTCGGTCGACTGATCAGTCGACCGACGGGCATATTTTTAGCCATCAGTCGACTGATCAGTCGACTGACGGGTTGGTTTTGTTTTTCTCAGCTTCTCAGTCGACTGGTCAGTCGACTGGTGAGCTGAGGCTGTGCTGCCTGAGCCTCATCAGTCGACATATGAATCGACTGACGTCATCAGTCGACATATCAGTCGACTGATGAGCTGTTTTACAGATTTTTGATCTGTTTGAGTTGTCTTTTGGGGTCGCCTCGATAACCTGACCCTAGTTTATCATGTTAATAACTTATCTGTACATGTGGGTTGACTTATGACACAAGTTTAGACATGTACACCGAGATGCGGGTGAGTTTAGATTATGTATATCTGTCCGCCTATACTTTTCACAGTTACACAGTCCTCGTGTTGGACAAGCATTACCTTATAGTCCTCGTGTTGGACACCCTTCCCACTTAGTCCTCGTGTTGGACACCCTTCCCACTTAGTCCTCGTGTTAGACATGCATTGCTATTTAAATCCTCGTCCTAGATATGTATTACCATCCGGTCCATGCGTTGGACAATGGTCACATCTGGTCCATGCGTTGGACAACGGTCACATCCGGTCCATGAGTTGGACAACGGTTATATTCAGTCCATGAGTTGGACGTTTACTTCATGCAGTCCATGGGCTGGACGTTTAATTTATATAGTCTATGTTTTGGACACTTAATCGTTTTTTTGACATGTCACTCATGTGAGTTTGACATGACACTATGTTTGGAAGTAGAGATGTGTTTCGTTTTCTTTTAATTTATTCATTTATGTATTAGACTTTGGGTTTGGCATTTAGGGATTTACAATTTGAGATATAAGGTATATACATGAGGGTTTCCTTGTTTGGATTATTTCGCTCGACGTACCTACGCTCGTGTTGTAAATTTCTAAAAATTCATCAGTTACTTCTTGCACTATCTTTTACTTGCTTTTGTACCTACACCTATTGTTGATTCTACTAGATAGATGTTAATTGTGATGGTGAAACATGTTATTGCACGGTGTGGTGCATGGCAGGTTTGACATTCTTAGTTTTACCTTGGATTGCAGCCTTGTGTGAACCCAGGGGCGTCACAGTTGGTATCAGAGCTCTAGTTCCAGTATCCTTAGGATCATCCTGTGTCGAGTCGTGGAGCTAGGATAGAGTTTCTTAGGATTCATGTATAAAGTCCGTAAGGATTTCCTAGTATGAGTGAGGACGATATATGCGTATATCTCAAAAATTTAAGAAATTTTTTTTTATGACAACTATTTTCGTATAAATTTAAAGTATTTGTGTGAATACTGTATGTTGTGAAAATCGTATGGTGATACGTTATGTATGTATATATATCTATTTTGACTTATGAACTCTTTTTGTTATATACAGAGATGTCAGAATATGGTATGTCACGTACTCAAAGATCTGGATAGGCTGAACCGTAGCAAACTCCACCTGAGCCGCAGCAGGCTCCCCAGTACCTGGTAGATCTTATGGCTCCCTTAGTCTCTAGGATAGCAGCAATTGAGGAGCTTGTGGAGAATCACATTACACCACCACCAGTAGCTGAAACCGCCATTTCTCAAGAAAATGGGACGGCTAAGTTTCAGAAGGACAAGGAAGGGAGTGCTAAGAGAGGGCACGCCGGAGACAAGAGTAAGAACAAGAGACCCTTGATTGAACCTCAACGGCAACAGCAGGGCCCTCATAAGAAGGGATCTTAACAGGATCAGAGAGCACGTCAGCAGCACAAGTTCCGGGGAACTTGTTTTAACTGTCGCAAGGTCGGACACAAGGCGTTAGAGTGCCGCAGTGCACCAACAAGAGCCCAGAAGGGAAATGGTCTAATTCAGCAGCAGCAGAAGACTGAGGGGCATGTTCTAGCAGTTCGGGAGGGTATGTTCCGCATGATCATGAAGCTAATGGAGCAGTTTTGGAGGGTATGTTCTTTGTGAATTTCTTTCCCGCCCGTATTCTTTTCGATTCGGGAGCTTCGCATTCTTTTATATCGCATGCATTTATGGCTAGACTCCAGCTCGTAGCTCAGCCTCTAGACACCCCCTTTATCTGTTTCCACCCCTTTAGGTGAGGTATCGCTTCTGGAGAGCGTTTGTAGGAAGTGTACCGTCAGTTTAGACGAGTCAGAGTTCATAGTTGATTTGATAGTGTTGCGTATGTCCGAGTTCGATGTCATCCTTGGTATGGATTGGTTGTCTTCCTACCATTTTAGTATTGACTGCATTGCGAAGACAGTTAAGTTGAGAGCGTCCGACGGGTCCGAGATGATTGTAGCCACCTCTCAGGGCAACCGATTTGCGGAGTCATTTCTGGCATTCATCGAGGAGGTGATGCGACGGGATCAGGGTGCTGAGTTATTGGAGACTAGAGTTGTCTCAGAGTATCAGGATGTCTTTCAGGACATACCTGGATTACCTCCGGTGAGAGATGTAGAGTTATGTATTGAGTTATAGCCAGGCACAGCCCCGATATCCCGCGCACCCTATCGCATGGTACCAGCTGAGATGAGGGAGCTTCAGACCCAGTTGGACGAGTTGTTAGCTCAGGGTTTTATTCACGGGAGTCATTCTCCGTGGGGCGTGCCGGTCCTCTTCGTGAAGAAGAAGGACGGTAGTTGTGACGCCCCTGGGTTCACACAAGGCTGCAGTCCGAGGTGAAGCCAAGAATGTCAAACCTGCCATGCACTACACCGTGCAACAACATGTTTCACCATCACAATTTTTTTATCACTCTAGTGGGTCAATAATAGGTGTAGGTACAAAAGCAAGTAAGAGATACTACAAGAGATAACTGATGAAACGATAAAGATCAAATAGTATTTCATCATCCAACACACAAGAATATAAAGTCAATGTCTAAATGAACAAACTGGAGTTCTTAATACATCTCAAATATAACAAGTCTGAATAAAGGAAATAAGGCACACAGCCTTTACAACATATAGAATAAAGTCCTCAAATGTCTAAACAAAGTCTATAGTGGAGCTCCAAAATAAAACATAGCTAGAATAGATAGTCGAACACTAAAGTGTGTCGCCATCAACCTGCGACTCTCCGGGCTCCTGGCTCGTGACCTGAAAGGGGGAGGGACAACGAGCGTCAAGCGCTAGCGAGCAACATCACAACCAACCCCAAGGGAGAGGGCTTGTTGTATAAGAAAATACAGTTATCACAAAACATATATATAGATATATATATAGGCAATTATCCTAGAAATGAACAATGGGCTTTAGTACTTAGGGAGTTTCAACACGGGCATAGGTACGTCGAGCGAAATAATCCAAACAAGGAAACCCTCATGTATATACCTTGTATCCCAAATTGAAAATCCCTAAGTACCAAACCCGGAGTCTAATACGTGACCAGAAATAAATAAAAGGAAAATACAACCACCTCAGAACATAAATACAGTATCATGTACTGTCCTATATAAATGCCATGCCGTATTCTACATAAGTGTCATACCCAGCCTAGGTAGCTATCATGTCTCAATGGTGTCAAAATGTCGTATTCCAAACTCAAATGTGTACCATGCTCAAGGTTTAGCAAAAATGTCCAACACATGGACTAAAAGTGATGCAGGTCCAACACATGGACTGAATAAAATGCATGTCCAACACATGGACCAAGATAGTAAGTATCCAACACATGGATTTAGTAATAATACATGCTCATACGTGGACTATGAACGAAGAAGCGTAATTATCACTAGCATATATGGAAATACATATATATGTCCCAACTTTGCACGTGTTTCAATGTGCGGGTCTAAGTTTGTATAATTTGATTCCCATGTGTCGGTAAGTCACTAACATCACAAACTAGTATGAGGCATAAGAGGTGAACTCTTAAGCACACGAAAAAGAACAGTAGAAATCAACATGCAATTAAAAACTGCAGGGCGGTCGACCGCAGAGATCACTCCGGTCGACCGCTCGCAGAGCCGAAAGTCACTGGGTTCAAAACTGAGCGGCGGTCGACCGCAGAGGTCACGCCGGTCGACCGCTCAAAGAGCAGAAACATTCTGCTGGCAAAATATCACGACGGTCGACCGCTTACCCCTATGCGGTCGACCGCTGGGCGGACAGAACCCTGTTCTGGGTTCTGTCAGCTACCGAACTCATTCAAAAAATTTGGGGATTTATATACTCACTCTACTTTAGCATTTAAATAGTGAACCATGGCAATAAACAACAAGTTTAAATGATTAAAACCTCATTATCAAAAATCTCAAACCTTAAACAACATGATTTTTTTAAAAGTTCTTAAACAGTAAAAATAAGTTTAACTCTCCTAAAATCATATTAGATCAAAAACTCATTTATTAACCATCATTAGTGAACTTTTTAAGACTGAAATATATGATTCTTGCATCCCATGCCATAAGATCTACTTATCTACACAAAAATACGATTTTGGGCTCAATAAAAACCGAATAAAACTCAAATCTAAGCATAAAAATGAAAAGGGATGAAGTTGGGCGAGATGTTACTCGCCTCTGATGAAAACAACGCCCTAGATCTGAAGGAAGATGGCCCCCCACGCTGAATCCACCAAGAGTTCGCTGGAAATCCCTTCAAGGCTTCTCCCAAATCACCAAGAAGTGAGAACTAGGGTTTGAGGGGGAGAGAGGGGGCTAGGGTTCTGATTTCAGATGAGAAATGGGGCTCTTTAGGGTATGATAGTATATATACTAACCCCACAACCCGACCCGAACCCGACCCGAAACCCATTAAGACTCAACACAGAAAAACTCTCTGCCTGCTGTGCGGTCGACCGCCGCGCCTTGCGCGGTCGACCGCACAGCAGGAGAAAAGTCTCCTGTGTGCCCGACTGCTGTGCGGTCGACCGCCGCGCACATCGCGGTCGACCGCACAGCAGAACAACTGCCTGCTATGCTACATCAATGACCTCAAGCTATTTATTAACTAAGAATTATTTATTTACTAATTAACTCAAAATATTCATTAATAAATTTACGGGGTTCTACATTCTTCCCCCCTTAAAAGAATTTCGTCCTCGAAATTCGGAAATCATACTCATCTCGAAATATAAAATTCTGGATGAGCGCACATGGATATTTATACTTAACCGTCCAAAATGATAATATTCTCGCTCAAGCCCTAATCTAATGGAACTTGTACATCGGGTGAAAAATCCAAACAAGGAACCCCCCATACATATACCATGTGTTCCAAAAGATTAAGAATGTGGCGAAGATATTCTCATTCTAGTGTTAAATATATATAACCAAGGATATCAACATATTATAAGGTACTTGTCATGAAATTTATTTACCTGATCAAACAAATGTGGGTAGTCGCGTCGCATGTCCTCCTCGCGCTCCCAAGAAGCTTCCTCAACTCCACTTCGGTTCCATTGAACTTTCACCAATGGAATCACCTTGTTCCTGAGTCTCTTGTCTTCTCTAGCTAGAATAGACACTGGGATCTCAATAGTAGACAAATCATCCCGAATCTCAATCTCCGGTATATCCAACACTCGCTGCTGCTCCTCATCATGCAAGTGTTTCTTGAGCATAGAGATATGGAACACATTGTGTACACTAGACATAGATGGTGGAAGATCCAGTCTGTATGACACCGCTCCAATGCGCTCCAAAATCCTGAAAGGTCCAATATATCTCGGTGCAAGCTTCCCTCGCCTCCCGAATCGCTGCACGCCTTTCCTAGGCGATACCTTCAGCATAACTACTCTTCTGCCAGCTCTGAGCGGCTAGAATCCGCTCTCTGATCAATGCTACCTTCTCAGTAGTCTGCCTCACAAGCTCTGGCCCAAGCATCAAACTATCCTCCGGCTCTGCCCAGCATATCGGTGATCTACAGGGCCTCCCGTACAATGCCTCATACGGAGCCATGCCGATCGTCGCTTGATAGCTGTTGTTATAAGCGAATTCTACCAATGGGATATGATCCTCCTAGCTGCCTTGGAAGTCAATGACACATGCCCTCAACATGTCCTCCAATACCTGATTCACCCTCTTAGTCTGACCGTCCGTCTGCGGGTGGAATACACTGCTATAAGATAGCGTGCTGCCAAATGAGTCCTGGAAACTCCTCCAAAAATGTGAAGTGAAAACCGATCCTCGATCCGACACGATCGTATCTGGAACTCCATGGAGTCGAACTATCTCCCGAATGAAGATCCTCGCATACGCCTCGGCTGTATAAGTGGTCCTCACCGGAATAAAATGTGCTGACTTCGTCAATCGGTCCACTATGACCCAAACAGAATCATTCCCCTTCTTCGACTTCGGCAACCCCACAATAAAATCCATGGAAATATCTGCCCACTTCCACTCTGGAATGGGTAAAGGCTGCAGTGTCCCTGCCGGTCTCTGATGCTCTGCCTTCACCTGCTGACAGGTAAAACATCTAGCCACATAGTCTGCAATCTCTCTCCGCATACCACTCCACCAGAAATGTCTCTTCAGGTCCTTGTACATCTTGGTAGTCCCTGGATGTACTGTGTACCGAGTACGGTGCGCCTCGTCAAATAACTCCCTCTTCAACTCTGCACTGGCTGGCATGACCAATCTACCCTTCATCCTCAATCCTCCATCTGCTCCAATGGTCCAGTACACCTTAGGCTCTTTGGAAATCTCCCCCTTACGGGTTTGAATCCAAGAGTCCTCCAACTGAGCTCTGACAACCATGTCACTCCAAGATGGCTGTACTGACATAGCTCCCAAGAATGCACTAGTTCCTCCAATCTCGGGTTTAATATCAAACTGGCTAAGAGTGATAAGATCTCTGTACAAGGAACACCTCAAAGCCGCAACCCGATGCCGACGCTTCCTGCTCAAAGCATCTGCTACGACGTTCGCCTTCCCTGGATGATACTGAATCGCGAACTCGTAGTCCTTGATAAACTCAATCCACCTCCTCTGCCTCTGATTGAGTTCCTTCTGAGAGAAGAGGTACTTCAGACTCTGATGGTCTGTGAATAGTTCAAACTGCACTCCATACAAGTAGTGCCTCCATGACTTCAGTGCAAACACCACTGCTGCTAACTCCAAGTCATGAGTGGGGTAGTTGTGCTCATGCACTCTCAACTGCCGTGAGATATAGGCCACCACTCTCTGAGTCTGCATCAATACGCCTCCTAAGTCTGCCAATGATGCATCTGTATACACAACAAATGTCCTGTCACTGCTCGGAATAGTCAAAACCGGCGCTGTAGTCAACTTAGTCTTCAAAATATCAAAGGCCTTCTGGCACTCCATGCTCCATATGAACTGTACACCTTTCTTCGTAAGGTGTGTAATAGGCGTCGAAATCTTCGAGAAGTCCTGAATGAACTTCCTATAATATCCAGCTAAGCCCAAAAAGCTGCGAATCTCTGTCACCGTCTTCGGTGGCTCCCAATCAAGAACTGCCGTGACCTTAGCCGGGTCCACTGCTATACCCTCTCGACTGATGACATGGCCAAGAAATCTGACTTCTGAAAGCCAAAACTCACACTTGCTGAACTTAGCGTACAGCTGATGCTCCTGAAGAGTCCTCAATGCTATCCGTAGATGCTCCTCGTGATCTGCCTCCGATCTCGAGTAAATAAGAATATCATCGATGAAAACGATCACGAACTGGTCTAAGAAGGGACGAAAAACCCGGTTCATCAAGTCCATGAATACCGCGGGTGCATTGGTCAACCCAAAAGGCATGACCAAGAACTCGAAAGATCCGTACCGAGTAAGGAAAGCGGTCTTGGGAATATCCATCTCCCGAACCCGCAACTGATAATAGCCAGAACGAAGATCAATCTTCGAGAAATACTGCGCTCCCTGCAACTGATCGAACAAGTCATCGATCCTAGGTAATGGGTACCTATTCCGGATAGTGACCTTGTTCAACTCTCTATAATCTATGCGCCCCACGGAGAATGACTCCGGTGAATAAAACCCTGAGCTAATATCTCGTCCAACTGGGTCTGAAGCTCCCTCATCTCAGCTGGCGCCATGCGATAGGGTGCGCGGGATATCGGGGCTGTGCCTGGCTGCAACTCAATACAGAACTCAACCTCTCTCACAGGAGGTAACCCAGGTATGTCCTAAAAGACATCCTGATACTCTGAGACAACCCTAGTCTCTAATAAATCGACACCCTGATCCCGTCGCATCACCTCCTCGATGTATGCCAGAAATGACTCCGCAAGTCGGTTGCCCTGAGAGGCGGCTACAACCATCTCGGACCTATCGGACGCTCGCAACTTGACTGTCTTCGCAAAACAGTCAATACTAATATGGTAGGACGACAACCAATCCATACCAAGGATGACATCGAACTCGGACATATGCAACACTATCAAATCAACTATGAACTCCGACTCGTCTAAACTGACGGTACACCTCCTACAAACGCTCTCCAGAAGCGATACCTCACCTAGAGGGGTGGAAACAGATAGAGGGGTGTCTAGGGGCTGAGCTACGAGCTGGAGTCTAGTCATAAATGCATGCGAGATGAAAGAATGCGAAGCTCCCGAATCGAAAAGAATACGGGCGGGAAGAGAGTTCACAAAGAACGTACCCTCCACTACAGCTCCGCT
>NC_033798.1:12761148-12809115 GCF_001876935.1 Asparagus officinalis
ATGTGATTCGTCACACGCTCCTCAAGTGTTGCCATCCTAGCGGCTATGGGAGCCATCAAGTCTATCAAGTATTGGGGAGCCTGCTGCAGCTCGGGTGGAGCCTGCTGAGGCTCGGATTGAGCTGGCTGCTGTTCTGATGGAGTCTGCTGTGACTCTGCCTGGGTAGCTCTCCTGGTACGAGGTCTACCACGTCCTGACATCCTCTGATCATAAGAACATAATAAGTTTATGAGTCAAAATAGACTTCTATAAATAGCGTATCACAATACAATTTTCACAACATATAGTATTTTCACAAATACTTTAAACTTATACAAAAATAGTTGTCAAAAAAAAATTCTCAAATTTTGAGATATATGCATATATCGTCCTCACTCATACTAGGAAATCCTTACGGACTCTATATATGAATCCTAGGAAACTCTATCCTAGCTCCACGACTCGACACAGGATGATCCTAAGGATACTGGAACTAGAGCTCTGATACCAACTGTGACGCCCCTGGGTTCACACAAGGCTGCAGTCCGAGGTGAAGCCAAGAATGTCAAACCTACCATGCACTACACCGTGCAACAACATGTTTCACCATCATAATTTTATCACTCTAGTGGGTCAATAATAGGTGTAGGTACAAAAGCAAGTAAGAGATACTACAAGAGATAACTGATGAAACGATAAAGATCAAATAGTATTTCATCATCCAACACACAAGAATATAAAGTCAATGTCTAAATGAACAAACTGGAGTTCTTAATACATCTCAAATACAACAAGTCTGAATAAAGGAAATAAGGCACACAGCCTTTACAACATCTAGAATAAAGTCCTCAAATGTCTAAACAAAGTCTATAGTGGAGCTCCAAAATAAAACATAGCTAGAATAGATAGTCGAACACTAAAGTGTGTCGCCATCAACCTGCGACTCTCCGGGCTCCTGGGCTTGTTGTATAAGAAAATACAGTTATCACAAAATATATATATATAAGCAATTATCCGGAAGAAATAAACAATGGGCTTTAGTACTTAGGGAGTTTCAACACGGGCATAGGTACGTCGAGCGAAATAATCCAAACAAGGAAACCCTCATGTATATACCTTGTATCCCAAATTGAAAGTCCCTAAGTACCAAACCCGGGGTCTAATACGTGACCAGAAATAAATAAAAGGAAAATACAACCACCTCACAACATAAATACAGTATCATGTACTGTCCTATATAAATGCCATGCCATATTCTACATAAGTGTCATACCCAGCCTAGGTAGCTATCATGTCTCAATGGTGTCAAAATGTCGTATTCCAAACTCAAATGTGTACCATGCTCAAGGTTTAGCAAAAATGTCCAACACATGGACTAAAAGTGATGCAGGTCCAACACATGGACTGAATAAAATGCATGTCCAACACATGGACCAAGATAGAAAGTATCCAACACATGGATTTAGTAATAATGCATGCTCATACGTGGACTATGAACGAAGAAGCGTAATTATCACTAGCATATATGGAAATACATATACATGTCCCAACTTTGCACGTGTTTCAATGTGCGGGTCTAAGTTTGTATAATTTGATTCCCATGTGTCGGTAAGTCACTAACATCACAAACTAGTGTGAGGCATAAGAGGTGAACTCTTAAGCACACGAAAAAGAACCGTAGAAATCAACATGCAATTAAAAACTGCAGGGCGGTCGACCGCAGAGATCACTCCGGTCGACCGCTCGCAGAGCTGAAATTCACTGGGTTCAAAACTGAGCGGCGGTCGACCGTAGAGGTCACGCCGGTCGACCGCTCAAAGAGCAGAAACATTCTGCTGGCAAAATATCGCGACGGTCGACCGCTTACCCCTATGCGGTCGACCGCTGGGCGGACAGAACCCTGTTCTGGGTTCTGTCAGCTACCGAACTCATAAAAAAAATTTGGGGATTTATATACTCACTCTACTTTAGCATTTAAATAGTGAACCATGGCAATAAACAACAAGTTTAAATGATTAAAACCTCATTATCAAAAATCTCAAACCTTAAACAACATGATGTTTTTAAAAGTTCTTAAACAGTAAAAATAAGTTTAACTCTCCTAAAATCATATTAGATCAAAAACTCATTTATTAACCATCATTAGTGAACTTTTTAAGACTGAAATATATGATTCTTGCACCTCATGCCATAAGGTCTACTTTATCTACACCAAATACGATTTGGGCTCAACAAAAACCGGATGAAAACTCAAATTTAAGCATAAAAAACGAAATGGGATGAAGTTGGGCGAGATGTTACTCGCCTACGACGAAAACGAAGCCCTAGATCTGGAGGAAGACGATCCCTCTCGCTGAATCCTCCAACAATTCGCTGAAAAGCCCTCCAAAGCTCCTCCAAATCACCAAGGATTAAGAAACTAGGGTTTGAGGGGGAGAGAGGGGGCTAGGGTTTTGATTTCAGATGAGAAATGGGGCTCTTTACGGTCGACCGCACAGCAGAACAACTGCCTGCTATGCCTTCTATCACATGCTGATCAATCCCCTTGATTTCTCTAACATAGAAATTCTTGCTAGGCTCCCAAACACTATTTATCACATTTATTTAACATATATATATGGTTGTTCATCTCAAAAGAAATGTTTACCACTAATAACTCAAAATATTCATTAATAAATTTACGGGGTTCTACAGTAGTATAAGATTATGCATAGATTATAGAGAGTTGAACAAGGTCACTATCCAGAATAGGTACCCACTACCTAGAATTGATGACTTGTTTGACCAGTTACAGGGTGCGCAGTATTTCTCGAAGATTGATCTTCGTTCTGGCTATCATCAGTTGTGGGTTAGGGAGATTGATATTCCCAAGACCGCCTTTCTTACTCGATATGGATCTTTTGAGTTCTTGGTCATGCCATTTGGGTTGACCAATGCACCCGCGGTATTCATGGACTTGATGAACCGGGTTTTCCGTCCCTTCTTAGATCAGTTTGTGATCATTTTCGCTGATGATATTCTCATTTACTCGAGATCGGAGGCGGATCACGAGGAGCATCTACGGATAGCATTGAGGACTCTTCAGGAGCATCAGCTGTATGCCAAGTTCAGCAAATGCGAATTTTGGCTTTCAGAAGTCAGATTTCTTGGCCACGTCATCAGTAGAGAGGGCGTAGCAGTGGACCCGGCAAAGGTCACAGCAGTTCTTGATTGGGAGCCACCGAAGACGGTGACAGAGATTCGCAGCTTTTTGGGTTTAGCTGGATATTATAGGAAGTTCATTCAGGACTTCTCGAAGATTTCGGCGCCGATTACACACCTTACGAAGGAGGGTGTACAATTCATATGGAGCATGGAGTGCCAGAAGGCCTTTGATATTTTGAAGGCTAAGTTGACTACAGCGCCAGTTTTGACTATTCCGAGCAGCGACAGGACATTCGTCGTGTATTCAGATGCATCGTTGGCAGGCTTAGGAGGCGTATTGATGCAGACTCAGAGGGTAGTAGCTTATATCTCACGGCAGTTGAGGGTGCATGAGCAAAACTATCACACTCATGATTTGCCGGGGAAGGCGAACGTCGTGGCAGATGCATTAAGCAGGAAGCGTCGATCTCGGATTTCGGCTTTGAGGTGTTCACTACATCGGGATCTTATCACTCTTAGCCAGTTTGATTTTAGACCCGAGATTGGAGGAACCAATGCATTTTTGGGAGCTGTGTCAGTGCAGCCATCTTGGAGTGACAGAGTTGTCAGAGCTCAGTTGGGAGACTCTTGGATTCAAATCCGAAAGGAGGAGATTTCCAAAGAGCCTAAGACTGATTGGACCATCAGAGTTGATGGAGGTCTACGGATGAAGGGTAGATTGGTTGTGCCAGCCAGTGCAGAGCTGAAGAGAGAGTTATTTGATGAGGCACACCGTACTCGGTACACAGTGCATCCAGGAACCACCAAGATGTACAAGAACTTGAAGAGACATTTCTGGTGGAGCGGTATGCGTAGAGAGCTTGCAGACTATGTGGCTAGATATTTTACCTGTCAGCAGGTAAAGGCAGAGCATCAGAGACCGGCAGGGACACTTCAGCCTTTACCCATTCCAGAGTGGAAGTAGGCAGACATTTCCATGGACTTTATTGTAGGGTTGCCGAAGTCGAAGAAGGGGAACGATTCAGTTTTGGTGATTGTGGACCAGTTGACGAAGTCGGCACATTTCATTCCAGTGAGGACTACCTATACAGCCGAGGCTTATACGAAGATCTTCATTCGGGAGATAGTTCGACTTCATGGAGTTCCAGACACGATTGTATCGGAACGAGGTTCGGTGTTCACTTCGAACTTTTGAAGGAGTTTTCAGGACTCTTTTGGCAGTAGACTATCTTTCAGCAGTGTTTTCCACCAACAGACGGATGGTCAGACAGAGAAAGTAAATCAGGTGCTGGAAGACATGTTGCGGGCTCGTGTCATTGACTTTCAAGGCAGTTGGGAGGATCACATTCCATTGATAGAATTCGCTTATAACAACAGTTATCAAGCGACGATCGGTATGGCTCCGTATGAGGCATTATACGGGAGACCCTGTAGATCACCGATATGTTGGGCAGAGCCGGAAGATAACTTGATGCTTGGACCGGAGCTGGTGAGGCAGACTACCGAGAAGGTAGCATTGATCAGGGAGTGGATTCTAGCAGCTCAGAGTCGGCAGAAGAGCTATGCCGATAAGAGACGAAGACCCTTGGAGTTTCAGGTTGGAGATTCAGTCATGCTGAAGGTATCGCCTATGAAGGGCATACAGAGATTCGGACGACTGGGAAGCTTGCGCCGAGATACATTGGACCATTTCAGATTTTAGAGCGCATTGGAGCTGTGTCATACAGACTAGATCTTCTAGGATCGATGTCTAGTATACACAATGTGTTTCATGTTTCTATGCTTAAGAAATACTTGCACGATGAGGAGCAGCAGCGAGTATCGGATGCACCCGAGATTGAACTTCAGGAGGATTTGACTACTGTCGAGATTCCGGTTTGTATTCTTGCCAGAGAGGACAAGAGACTTAGAAACATGGTAATTCCCTTGGTGAAAGTTCAGTGGAACCGATGAGGCATTGATGAGATTTCTTGGGAGCGCGAAGAGGATTTGCGTCGCGACTACCCACACCTGTTTGAACAGGTAAATTAAAAAAATTTTATGATGTGTATCTTGTATGATGTTTATATCTTTGGTTATATTTACATTTAACACTAGAATGGGAATATTCATGCTTAATTCTTAATCTTTTAGAACACATGGTATATATATGGGGGGTTCCTTGTTTGGATTTTTCACCCGATGTACTAGTTCCACTAGATTAGGGTTTGAGCGGGAATATTACCATTTTAGATCGTTAAGTATAAATATCTCTATATGTTTATCTGGAAGTTCATGTTGTGAGATGCGTATGGTTTCCGAATTTCGAGGACGAAATTCTTCTAAGGGGGGAAGAATGTAGAACCCGGTATCCCCTCTCATCCTCAGATCAGAGAAACCCTAGCCCCCTCTCCCCTCTCTCAAACCCTAAGTTGTTCTTGGTGATTTGGGGAAGAAATCGGAGGATCTTCGGCGGGATTTTCAGTTTGCAGCGAAAGGAATCACTCCCCCTCAGATCCAGGAGCTCTTCATCACCCCAGAGGCGAGTAACATCTCGCCCAACTCTGCCCCTTTTGTTTTTACACGAATTTATTGAGTTTAATGAGTTTTGATTTAGCCAAAAACGTATTTTTAGTACAAAGAATGAATCTTTATGGTATATGAGGTGGGGTTTTGAGCCTCTCAGTTTATAAAAGAACCAACAATGTTTTATTAAGGAGATCTAGTTCTGAAATGTGTGTATAAGAGATTTAACATGAGTTTTGTTTTTAACATGAGATTTAACATGAGTTTTTGTTTAAAAATGATTTAAAACATAAATACACATGTTTAGGGTTTTGTTCATGTATTCACTTATGGGATTTCTGTTTCAGTTTAGTTCTTACATGTTAATATCAGTATTTTCATGCTTGGGATTGATGGGAATGAGTTTAGATCGAATTTGGTGTATATAGCAATCTGTGCAGAGGTTCTGCAGTCTGTCGGTTGACTGGTCAGTCGACCGACGGGCACATTTTTAGCCATCAGTCGACTGATCAGTCGACTGACGGGCTGGTTTTGTTTTTCTCAGCTTCTCAGTCGACTGGTGAGCTGAGGCTGTGCTGCCTGAGCCTCATCAGTCGACATATGAGTCGACTGACGTCATCAGTCGACACATCAGTCTACTGATGAGCTGTTTTACAGATTTTTGATCTGTTTGAGTTGTCTTTTGGGGTCGCCTCGATAACCTGACCCTATTTTATCATGTTAATGACTTATCTGTACATGTGGGTTGACTTATGACACAAGTTTAGACATGTACACCGAGATGCGGGTGAGTTTAGATTATGTATATCTGTTCGCCTATACTTTTCACAGTTACACAGTCCTCGTGTTGGACAAGCATTACCTTATAGTCCTTGTGTTGGACACCCTTCCCACTTAGTCCTCGTGTTAGACATGCATTGCTATTTAAATCCTCGTGCTGGATATGTATTCCCATCCGGTCCATGCGTTAGACAACGGTCACATCCGGTCCATGCGTTGGACAACGGTCACATCCGGTCCATACGTTGGACAATGGTCACATCCGGTCCATGAGTTGGACAACGGTTATATTCAGTCCATGAGTTGGACGTTTACTTCATGCAGTCCATGGGCTGGACGTTTAATTTATATAGTCTATGTTTTGGACACTTAATCGTTTTTCTGACATGTCACTCATGTGAGTTTGACATGACACTATGTTTGGAAGTAGAGATGTGTTTCGTTTTCTTTTAATTTATTCATTTATGTATTAGACTTTGGGTTTGTCATTTAGGGATTTATAATTTGAGATATAAGGTATATACATGAGGGTTTCCTTGTTTGGATTATTTCGCTCAACGTACCTATGCTCGTGTTGTAAATTTCTAAAATACTAAAAACCTCTTTAGTAAGATCAATGATTTTAGATCTATTATGTATTAACTGTATTTTCTTATATAACGAGCATTGTTCCCTTAGGGTTGGTTGTGATGTTGCTCGCTAGCGCTTTGACGCTTGTTGTCCCTCCCCCTTTCAGGTAACGACCCAGGAGCCCGGAGAGCCGCAGGTTGATGGCGAGGCATTTTAGCTTCAGCTGTTTACTTAGATATATTTTCTTTTGGAGTTCCACAGTAGACTTTTGTTTAGGTATTTGAGAGTCTTATTCTAGAAGTTGTAAAGGTGGTGTGCCTTATTTCCTTCTTATCAGATATTTGTATTTTGAGACTTGTTGAGTATTCCCGTTATCTGTTCAGACATTGACTATGTATTTCTGTATGTTGGATGATGAGATATTAATATGATCACTATTATTTCATCAGTTACTTCTTGCACTATCTTTTACTTGCTTTTGTACCTACACCTATTGTTGACTCTACTAGATAGATGTTAATTGTGATGGTGAAACCTGTTATTGCACGGTGTGGTGCATGGTAGGTTTGATATTCTTGGTTTCACCTTGGACTGCAGCCTTGTGTGAACCCAGGGGCGTCTGCATGGTAGGTTTGATATTCTTGGTTTCACCTTGGACTGCAGCCTTGTGTGAACCCAGGGGCGTCACACTCTGCTTGGCCTCTCTGAATGTAGTAGGCACCAACTCATCGATACTCTCCACCGGAAGTGCATATGCAACTGTGTCGGCATACCGTGCTGGCATCTGTATGTTTCTCCTTTGTCTCCGAACCGCAATCGAATCCTAAACCTGAGCCGTCGGTCCCTGATCCTGCATATTAGTACCTGTATCCTCCGTGTCATCGTCGTGCTCGCCTGGCGTCACCTCAGTCGGCACCTGCATGGATACTGTACCATCTGGACAATATGGAGCTGCATCGATCTCTACCACCTGCGATATCTCCTCCGTCGGGTTGCTCTCTACCTGATGAGAGCTGGGAAGCTTCAAGATAGAAGCCTCATCAAACGTGACGTCCCTACTCAGCACAATCTTCTTATCAACTGGATCCCAAAGCTTGTATCCCTTGACACCACGATTGAATCCTACAAATATGGCCTTCCTAGCTCAAGGTTCTAATTTATCAGTTCTAACATGATAATATGCAAGGCACCCAAATACCTTGAGCTGGTCATAGTCATGTGCTGGCTTTCCCGACCACATCTCCATAGGGGTTTTTCCCTCAATCGCAGATGAAGGCAGCCTATTAATGAGGTGGCTCGCATATGCAAGTGCCTCAGCCCAAAAGATCTTCTCCAAACCACTCTGTGACAATAAACATCGGATCTTCTCCAGTAAAGACCGATTCAATCTCTCTGTCACCCTATTTTGCTGCGGTGTATGACTAACTGTGAAGTGTCTCTCTATGCCCTCGTCTCGACATAGCTGCTGAAAAGGGTCAGAAGTATACTCACCACCGTTATCGGATCGCAACGTCTTGATCTTTCTCCCAGTCTGCAGTTCCAATCTTCTTTTCCACTCCACAAACAAATCTAGGACTTCACTCTTCTTCGTCATGGTGTACACCCAACAACACCTAGAAACAATGCCTGCAGTGACTTTTTACCTGTGTGCCCCAACCTATAGTGCCAAAGTCTGCTCATGTCCGCTTCTGAAATAGCCGAAGCAACCTGGCCAATCTCGGTGCTTCCCTTCAGATAATACAAATTCCGATTGCGGACTCCCCTCATCACCACCAATGATCCCTTAGTAACCTTCGCTACAGCGTTTTCGAAAGTCACCTTGAATCCCTTCGCCTCCAAAGCTCCAACTGAGATAAGATTTTTCTTCAGTTGAGGAACAAATCTCACCTCCTTCAACTCACGGACTACTCCATCGTGCATCCTAATCCGTACGGTACCTATCCCACAAACGCCACAGGATTGATCATTTCCCATGACAACAACGCCCCCGTCGACTTTCTCAAAAGATGCAAACCAGTCTCGCCTAGGGGTCACATGAAAGGTAGCGCCGGAATCAAGCATCCAATCTGATGCATCCACATGGTTCACCTCCGGAGTAATCAGTAGAGAAAAGCACGAATCATCGGAATCATCGCCTTTCGCAATGTTCACCTCATTGGCCTTCGGGCCCTTTTTCTTGCCATTCTCTTTCTCCTTGAGCTTCGGGCAGTCTCTCTTCCAATGTCCCTGCTCCTTGCAGAATGCACATTGGTTCTTTGCTAATTAGTGGTGGCCTCTAGACTTTGACCTCTCTCTATTACCACCTTTCGGATATGGGCTTCTACCTCTCGTCGACAAGGCCTCTCCTGAAGTACTAGCGCGGGAAGTCTCCTTATCCTTCCTCCTCAAATCGTAGTTCGTCAATGCGTTAGTCACTTCACTATAGATGATAGAAGATCTCCCATTCAACAAAGTGAGCACGAAGATATCATACTCCTCATCCGGTAAGGAGCCCAACAAAATAATCGCATTGTACTCATCCGATATCTTCTCATCAACATTCGCCAAGTCCGACAACAACTTAGTGTAGTTGTTCACATGAACCGCTAGCGAGGTACCTCTGGACATCTGAAATCTTAAGAGTCTTCGCAGCAAGTGCAACATGTTCTCAACACTCCTCATGAGATACTTGTTGTTAAGAATTTCCCACATCTTTATTGCAGACGTCACCCCAATCACATCATATTTCAGCTCCTGTTCCAAACAGGACCTGATCACCCCACAAGCATTCCTATTCATCTTCTCCTATACCGCCTCTTCATATTTAGGTGGCCTCTCGTGGACCATGATAGTCTCTTCCAAATTCTGAGCATTGAGCGCATCCTGTACGTCGCTCCTCCACAAACCAAAGTTGATTTTGCCGTCATACTTTACCACACTAATTTTAGTGTTCTAAAAACCAACTTGTATTGTACTCGCCATCGATTTGCTGCTTTCACTTTTTTCTCCCATTACGAACTAACTCCAAATTGTAGAG
Source organism: Asparagus officinalis (assembly GCF_001876935.1). Taxonomy (NCBI): domain Eukaryota; kingdom Viridiplantae; phylum Streptophyta; class Magnoliopsida; order Asparagales; family Asparagaceae; genus Asparagus; species Asparagus officinalis. Next base: position 12,771,143 of record NC_033798.1, read on the forward strand.
AAAGAACAAATTTGATAGAAATTAGGAACCACCCAACTGAACCCTAGATCGGATTCCAAATAGATCTCCTATCCACACGAGGAAAGCAAAATCTCCAACGGCAACTCCTAATACTATCTCCACCGAAGCCTAGAACTCCAAAAACCAAGCTTCCAACTGAATCTTCCTCCACCTAATTCAAAACACCCTAGATCTGAAATCTGGGCTCTGATACCACTTGTTGCGCGCAGCGAAAATTTCGGCAGCACTTCGGCAGCACAACAAGAGAGTTAGATCGCAATAAGAATTCTTGTTTCTCAAAGGGAACAAGAATCTGAAGCCTAATATCTTATCAAAGTGGGATATTAGCTCTTCCTCTCGTCAGCTCTAAGACTGCGCGTCGAGGGAACCTAAAAGTTATTACAAATCACACAAATAGCAGTACAACCAATTTTTACGTGGTTCGGCAAATTGCCTACGTCCACGGGGCAAGGAGGGGGAGAGATATACTAATAGAGGGAGAGAATACAACTAGGGTTTACAATCACTCACAATCTAAACCCTCAAACAAACTCTCTCAAATCCCTCACAAACTCTCTCTACAAAAGGATGCAACAAAACCCAAAAAAAACTGATTTTTCTCTTGAGTTTTTCTCTTGCTGCTTTCCTCCTGCAGCCGCAAAAAGCACCCAGCCGCAAAACAAATCAAACCTCTGCTCTCTTTGCTGCAGCCGCCTAACACCCAAAACCTCCTTAGCTTGCACAACGCAGTCAAAAGAGAAACACCCAGCCGAAACAAACCTCCTGCACAATCCAACTTCACGAAACCCTAGGCTATTTAAATAGCATTGTTCGTGGGCCGCTTCACATGTACCCGAACGAAACCCGAACAAAAAATAAAAACTCCAAGCGGACTCACGTGGGTGTGGACCCCACGAGCAAAGCAGAAACACGTTCACAGGAGTTTCTCAGGAGGGTACAGAAATTCATGAATAAGAATGTAGCGACAGTAGGGTCTGCTGAGTACGTGTTTCGTAGGTTGGGTTTTGCAATTCAGAAAGGATTAGCGGCGCAGCTTGTTGCCCGCTTGTCATCATCACATGCGTAATATTTTTATCTTTCAAATTAGTTATATATTTCCTTTATTAGAAAAAGAAAAAAACTAGTTTTCTTTCTCTTATTTTCTCGCTCCTCAAATTCAACCCCTTATGGCCATCACCACCAACAATGATTCGTCACCGTCGACATTTTACCACCGCCAACAATCCTCCTCTTCCTCCTCCTCCCCCCCCCCCCCCCAAATATCTCTCTCTTCTCTCTCTCTCTCTCATTTTCTCTCCCTTCAAACTGCTCTCTCTCTCTCATTTTCTCTACCCTTCAAACGCTCTCTCCTCTCTCTCATTTTCTCCCCCTTCAACACTAACGCCCGCCATGGCCATACACGCACTAATGCGTGACATTGCCGTCGAACGATCGGCGACCGCACCAGCAACAATCCCGTCCCCCCTCCCCCCAAAAAGGAAAAATCCCAAAAGTGCCCTCCCTCAACAATATCTTTCTCATCGTCTTCTTACATCTTCCCTTTTCTATCTCAAGTGTCTGCCTCAATTAAGAAATCTATATAGTTTTTTATTGTTTTTTCTTTTTCCATTCTCTGCTCTCTCCTCTCTAACCTTCTTCCTCCTCTAAAATTTATCTACCCCCACTCCTACTACCTCTTCTCCTCTTTCTCTATTACTCCTTAATGCCTCCAAAAGTACTTTGTTACTTTGTTAACAAAGTTTGCTACTTTGTTTCTTTCTCTATTGCTGTTTGAGTCAGTTTGCTACTTTGTTATCAAAGTTGATGCCTTTTAGCTAATCATAGAATATATCCAAATTTGGTTTTGGGGATCTAGCTGCTTTGTATTTGAGTCTGATTTTGTAAGGGTGCGCCTATCTTGAGAGCATTGTTTACCTCGTGTTTGTTATTGTTTGCTATATGAGAGCATTGCGTGCAATCCCTCCAACTATGGTTTTATTGCTCCTAGGAGATCTAACAAAAGCCCTCTGTAACCAACTCTCTACTAAGCATGCCCGCAAGTCCACTCCGATTAGTCACTGGATGTGGAGATTGAGAGGATAACATGAAAGAAATTTGGGAAGTTAATGAAATCGATTTAATTGAGATAGTGATAATGAGTCTGGTTCTTTTTCATTGAGACATCTTTTGGTTCTTGTTTCATAATTTAATTGAGGAGTACCTGACAGTAGTGCTGAAAGTGATGAGGAAGAATCAGTTTTATAGAAAACTCGAGAAGTGTAAGTTTTGGCTGAGCGGGTTCATATAGTATTGGTAGCAAGAATAGCTGTTGATGCCACAAAGATTGAGGATATAATCAGGTGGCGGACACCGAATAATGTCGCAGAAGTTTGTAGATTCCTGGGATTTGTGGGATATTACCGGAGATTCGTTAAGAGCTGACCAAGTAGATCCAGAAGGGAGAGAAATTTAAATGAACCGAGAAGTGTTAGGAATCATTTGACGAGTTGAATAAGTTAGAAAATCCAAACTTATTTGTTTCCTACTTATTAGAAAAAAATAAATAATTAATTAGAGTTTACCAAACATTATTTATAAGATAAAATTCGCTTATAAGTTGAAATAAGTAAGTTGCAAGACATGCCTTAAAGTAATTCTTTAGACATTGATATTTTTCCTTGAAGTTATCCGGTTTGGATTCGGATCCTACATAAGCCTACCCGAATAGGATCCGTTTAATAATTTCTTCCCAAGTTAAAAGGAGAGAAGCAATATAAATAAATAAATAGAACTCTTTCATCTCTCTCTCTCTCTCTCTCACATCTCGTTCTTCCTAGGGTTTGCTTCCTCTTCTGAAATCGACCGAACTGATGGTAAAGCTTCCCAAATTCTAAATCTCAATCTATTTTGAAAAAACCCTAGGGTTTTCATCGATCTCTGTTTCCGATTAACTGGTATCTAATGCCAAACCTCGGATCGATTTCGTTGCAGGAGGAGAATCAGAATCTAGATGCGGCGATCGACGCGAAGTTGAACGAGGAGAAGCAAGCGAGGCTCTCCGGCGATGTGGCGGGAACGAAGAAGGCGGTGATCGATATAGTTGAGCTCTGCTACAAGGCTGGAGCTTGGAAGACCCTCAATGATCAGATCGTTCTTTTGTCAAAGAGGAGAGGACAACTCAAGCAGGTTGAAAAAAGCTGAATTTTTTTTGGTTTATTTGCGGAGGTTTTGTAGGGTTTGGGCATTATTGTTCGTATGTTGGTCTTGTTTCACTAAATAAATTAAGATAAAAAACACAGCTTAAATATCAGTGCCCTAGCCTACTTGTTTATAAATTTCATCTAAAATTAATCTTTGTCAGATTTGGTAGCATGGAGCTTTACCCTCTTCACCAAGTAATTCCTTAATTACTGTCATCCTATGATCTCTTCTCCTGAACCAGTTGGCTCTATATTGCGTTGAATATTTGAGGTGCACATTCAAAGTTAAATTTCATGTAGAATCTGGTCGGGTTTATGGTTCCTGGACATAGATCTGGAAGAAGCTCTAGGGATTCAATTATACATGTAGAATCTGGTCGGGTTTATGGTTCCTGGACATAGATCTGGAAGAAGCTCTAGGGATTCAATTATATTATATAGTTTAATAGCCAAATAAGGTTCCTGGACATAGATCTGGAAGAAGCTCTAGGGATTCAATTATATTATATAGTTTAATAGCCAAATAACCCAAGGCTGAGTTACATGACATTTATATCTTTGTATCTTTAGAAAGTTATTAGGGTATTAACTTCAATGATTAATGCGTGCCAGTGTTCGCAGTTTCCAGGTAACATAAATATCTTGCTAATTTTAATGTATGCCAATGTTATTTAGCTGCTATACATATATTACTGCATAGTTGTTGACAGTAACAGAACCCGAGCAATGTCAATGTCCTTCACTCACTGAAAATTTTAAGAATACCTAAGTAGGCTAAGTAGATATATTAAATATCAAAAAACTTGCATCATACAAATGCATAGCTGGAAGGTTTGTTTTACGTGATACGAGGATAATAAGACTTATAGCATATTAACAGCAGAGCAAAAAGTCCATGTATCATCTTCAGTAATCAGCTAAACTTTCCTCCATCAGATGAGTTACGTAGCAACTAGCAAGTTAAAACCAACACCTGGGAGGATTGATAAAGAATTGATCAAGATCTTACAACTGGATATGAACGATATGATGTTGGCTATCTGTAATTTGCAGACTGGTGTCAACTATGAGTAAGGAAGTAGCTTGGATGAAGAATACAAAAGTTATGATATGATGTTCTAGGAGCATCATGTGAACCTCTGAGGAGGACTTCATGATAACCCAGTGACCCACAGAAAAATATCAATTTGTCTTGGAGTTCAGTCTTTTATCTTCTAGCTTGTGAGTGGGAAAGTTATAAACGGTAACTTGTAACAGAAGTAATGTGAGGCGTATAAATGAAGAACCTGAACCAATTTTTCTAATGCGAAATTTGGATTCCCACATACACTGAATGATATTGGGGATTGTCTAGTTGTGTACTATGAGGAAGATGAGTCTAAATTGTTTGATTATTTTTGGTTTCATATTACTCTAAGCAATACTAGTCATTACTAATTGCATTAATTTCACATTTGACTTCCCAACGATTCTTTTGGACTTTGGAGTTAAACCAAGTCATGTTAATACCATATTCCCATTCTCTTACAAACTCGCTCGTTTCTGACATCTGTATTACTCAATGTGCACACATGCATGTGTCTATGCACTGTGCATGTGTTTGCTCTTTCCCCTTCTTCCCTTCTATTGTCTGTCCGTCAGCATCCATTCCCATCTTATAGCTTTTGTGGATATTAATCATGACATTCTTATTCTTTGTCAAGGAGTTGCAGCAATTTATTTGTCACTTCCCTCCCTATACCTATTTCTATCAGGTAGGAGTATGGAGCTAAGGAGGCTGATTTTGTTCACAAAGTACGAATCTGAATCTCTAATCTGGAATATAGGTACATCACCAGCTCGGGTTAGAACCTGTCACAAACTCTAAAATAAATTACATTTTCGATCTTTAGTAGAGTCGAGATTTACTAACTTTGATTGATCTTAATTCATTAGCCTCTCCTCTCTTCTTCTCATTGTGGCACAGTCATTACATTCTTATTTTCTGCAACTGACATGCTATATAATTAGCATGGGATATGTTTCTTCATATTGAACCCCGTGACATTAAACTATTTGTATAATGTGTTTGTGAAAATCAGTGGAATACTTTATTGTGCCTAGAATCTGAGGAAATTTGTGTTAAATTAAGCATCACTTCTCCTCCTGTGATCCCTCCGTTGGTTGGTATTTTTAACCCTCATCTATTTTTCTCATTGTGGATTTAATGGTTTTTTCCTTTCTTGCAGGCTGTAACTGCCATGGTACAACAAGCTATGCAGTACATTGATAAAACGCCTGATATCGATACACGCATAGAATTGATCAAAACATTGAACAATGTCTCTGCCGGGAAGGTCAGCCAATCATTTTATATTGGTGAATGTTATGCTTTAGCTTTGACAAATGTATGTCTAGCTCATGTTAAAGTTTTATTTGTACGCTTCTTTCAGATATATGTTGAGATAGAGAGGGCACGATTGGTTAAAATACTTGCAAAAATCAAAGAACAGCAAGGCCAAATTGCTGAAGCTGCAGATTTGATGCAAGAAGTTGCTGTAAGTTACTTAGGATTGAATGTCGTTTGATATTGTTTAAGTACTCTTAGAATTATTGAAAAAGGTGACTGTAGTTCCTGTTCGATTGTTTTTTTTTGTTGATGTATGTTGATAAATTGGCTTTTCAGGTGGAAACATTTGGAGCCATGGCAAAGACAGAAAAAATAGCGTTCATCCTTGAACAAGTATGATGACATTTTAATCCTTTCTTTGGTGTTATTTTGGCTTATTGGTCCTTAGACTATGATGTCTAACTTATTGTTATTACATAATTTGCAGGTTCGCTTGTGCTTGGACCGCCAAGATTATGTACGTGCTCAAATTTTATCAAGAAAAATTAGTCCACGAGTTTTCAACGCAGATACTTCAAAGGAAAAGAAAAAGCCGAAGGAAGGTGATAATGTTGTTGAAGAGGCTCCGGCTGATATTCCTTCACTCATGGAGTTGAAGCGCATATATTATGAATTAATGATTCGGTATGGTGTTGCTTTTTTATTAATTTAGCAGGAACGATTATGTTTCCTTGTATGGGTTCCATGTTACCATGATATGTTTTCCTTCTAATTGCTTCATCTTTTTATATTCCTATTTTTCATTCAATTTGCAATGTGACACATGTAGCTAATGCCAGATTGAAATATCAATTGGAGGTTTTTCCTTCTTAGTGCAAATGCATAACCCAGATTTGGACAATGCTACTTTATCACCAACAAGTGCACTGTTAGTTGTTTTGGATCCATATGGATGAAGTTAAACATTAGTGTAATATTAATTGCTAGACTTTGGTCAGGGAATTGAGGAACCAAAATCACTTTGCTCAGACAATGACACTTCCAATGCATGTTTCTGTTGTAATTCCAGTTAAACTTGTGTAATGTGTCTCACTAGCCATGTAATCTCTCTTGAAACTGGTAAATATGCAGATTTTTGCCTCTTCTATTCTGCTTGGGGATCTAGTAGGGTATCAGTACCTTAGTCAACTATGCTTCTATTCTGCTTGGGGATCTAGTAGGGTATCAGTACCTTAGTCAACTATTCCCCCATTATGTTTGATATCAGACATATCTTTGTCCTACTGCATTGACTAAAACATTTCTGCTTCACATAGTGGTGAGACGATTGCCACATTTCTCATCTCAACATGATCGTCGTTATTGCTTGACGGTTTTCAATTGTGGTGTCTGCTATATCATTGGTCATCTGTTGTAACAATGGTCAGCATGTTTTCTGTATAGTAGCCACCTCTCTTTCCTTTTTAATGTTACATAGTGTACTAAGAAGTAGGCACCATGTGTTTTCATGTTTATAAAAAAGTATTTCTAGACATTTAATACCTGAATTAAAATCAAATGCTTCAATACCTGAATTAGAATCAAATGCTTCAACTGTTTTTAGGGCTATTGAATGCCTTTGCTTACTTGTGCCTTCGGATACTCGTGTATCAATTCCTTATGTATTCTTCCTTTAAATGGCTTGTATTCAAAATTGACAAACAATTTAAAATGTATTATCGACATTGTAAGTTGTTTGTATTTGTGAGCTCAATAAATAATGGACAACTGTTACTTAAATCATTCTGCTGCAGCTATTATTCTCACAGTAATGAGTACCTAGAGATTTGTCGTTGTTTCAAGGCAATATATGATATTCCATCAGTTAAAGAGGACCCAGCTCAGTGGATACCGGTAAATGGTTGTTTTGACAGTCTTTTTCCGTCATTAAAACCTTTAAATGGAAATCTTACAGAGTTTCTGCAGGTGCTGAGGAAAATTTGTTGGTACTTGGTGTTGTCTCCACATGATCCAATGCAATCGAGTCTTCTTAACTCTACTTTGGAAGATAAGAATCTATCTGAGATTCCTAATTTCCGGTAGGTTTTTTTTCTGTCAGTACTTCAATTTCGTCATTATATTTTCCTTTGGGTCTTACGTTTAACTGCTGCATGGATGTCCATTTCAGTCTTCTATTAAAGCAGCTTGTTACCATGGAAGTAATCCAGTGGACTCGTCTTTGGGAGATGTTCAAGGATGAGTTTGAGAATGAGGCAAACATGCTTGGAGGAGCTTTAGGTGCCAAGGCAGCTGAAGATCTTAGGCAGAGAATCATTGAACATGTATATATATTGATGCTAATTGGTTCAACTTTTCATGTTGAGTTATTACTTGAGTAATTATTATTTGGCATTCCATTAATTCACAAAAAATCTGCTCTTTTCCAGAATATTTTGGTGGTGTCCAAATATTATTCCCGGCTTACATTAAAGAGAATTGCTGATCTGTTGTGCCTCACTTTACAGGTTCGCTGCAGTTCTATTTCATTAAATGTGACCAGTATGGTGCATTATTTATTTTTTATTTTTATTGCTGCAGTTTCTATATTTGTTACCTACCTAACTGTATATTTTGGAAATTTACATATTTTTGTTCACATATTTCTTTCTGCAATATGCAAGCTGTTATTTTTGTATATTATGCCGTCATGTGATACTGCTCTAGTATTTTATTCCCTTCTTTTATGTCCTTGCATCATTAGATTTTAAGTCGCCACTCTGAGGAAGAACATGAGGACATGAGGCAGTAATGTGCCAACCGATATTTCCTTGATCTTCTCCTTCCAAGGTTAATAGAGAATCATGGTGATAGTCAATATGTGCTATGAGAAATGGATTATGCACTTGTTTAACTTATGGGTTAGTGTCATGTTATTTTACACCCATAGACTACTGTGGTTGAGAGGTGAATATGGAAATAAACTACTGTAGAGATCATTATTAATTTTCTATTTAGTTTGGGCATTATTGTCATAGCAGATAGCACTAGCTCAGTCAATAATGGGATTGCCAGTAAGACTTATCCTAAGTAGGTAAGTTTGTCAATATTAACCAGTGGCCATTAATTAACACCTCAACATCTTTTTGTGTCTTTTGAGCCCTTATTTGCTAAGGATGGCTGTTGGGAGCACTACATTTTTTGTTGAAACAAAATGAACATCATTTTCCTAATATTCTTTGGACTGAGGACTGGTTGAGACTTTGAAAGTATTATATATTATTTTGCAGTATGTACTGCTATTGCCATTCATGATAATAAGGTCAAAACAGCTCTAGATTGTATTATTTTATAGTATGTATATATTATTTTGCATTGTTCTTCATTCCAGTTTTATCGTCTCAAATTTTTATCACTTAATTTGGAAATTTTAAGGTTTTATCTTTTGCAATTTTCATGGAGTTGTCAGATTGTTGAAGAACAGGGATGCATCTATATGTCTTTCTAGTTAAGTTTTGTATAAGGATTGATTTTTGTGCTAGCCGATTTCACGAATGCCTCATTTGGTATATGAGAATGGGGGGAATGGAATGCTCATTCCCACTTCTAATTCATGCATATCAAACATAGCACCTTTCTGGAAACTAGAATGACCATTCCCATTTCTCCTTTCCCACTTAATGTGGGAATGTTAAGTGGGAATGAGCATTCCCAATGAGATAATAGGGAATGTGCATTCCCACTTAAATGGGAATAAAAAATTTGAAATAAATTCCAAATTTACATTGGTTGCTTATTAATTATCAATACCAAAAATAAAAAAAGATTTTCATTCCCACTTCATTTTCTAATCGCACCCAAACGTGAGAATAGGAATAAACATTTCATTCCCGCACTTAGTCCATTCCATTCCTTATTTTGTTCCATTCTCGACCCCACGTACCAAACAAAGCGTAATAGTATGAGGATTATACTGTCTGCTACAATTTGTTGCAATAAACTGTGTGGGAACAGGTAGAAAGTTCCTAAACTGATTTGAAGATTTAATTACACTCAGTGAACTACTGAAAGAAGATGCATAACCTCTTACTTCTGATCCAAGCTAATCTATGTTTGGCGGCCAGAAAGCAAGTAGAAAGTGAAAAAGTGAAGAGAGTACTTTCTCAAGAAATTACTTTCTCGTGACTATCTATTTGCAAATCTTGTTTGGATGATTCAAGTGAAAAGGTGTAAAGTTGAAGTAACAAATGATTTGACATCCACTTTCTTCCAGTTGTGTTTGGCAAGGTTTTAAATATCGACTATCGGGGATTTATCGGACGGTCAAAATCCATATCGGATAGCGGATATCGGGGATATATCGGGAATAATTAGTATTTATCAGAGTGACATTACCGGATGGTGATATACATAATATAATATTCTAAAATATAATCTGAACATACTTAATGAAAGATAAACATACAAAATGTAAATTATTATGTTTAGGATCACTAACCAATGGTAGAAACTCGGGTCGGGTTTAAAGTGCAATGAATAGGTGCACGTTGCCTGAAATCCAAACTCAAACCAAAGGCCGATAATTCCTGATTTTAGGCCGACAATATCGGTCGATAACTCACTTTATCGTCGCATTATCGACGATAAACATCCAAAAACAATAACCAATTTAGAATTGAACTTATCATAGGGGAAGGCCCCCAAACCGATAAATCGACAATAATATCGGTTTATTGGCCGATATTTAAAAAATTGGTGTTTGGTTATGATCGAAAGTAGACGGTTTAGAATGAAGATTTAGAGCAAAAAATGATGAGGTGAGATATTAGAATATTCTAACTTTCTTTCCATTTACTTTTGTTTGCAAACCACTGCCTCATAAATTATGATGACTATCTGAAATTAGATATTAGAATAGTTATACTTGATTGGACTTTTTTATCCTTTCCTTTGAGAAACATTGTCGTTTATCCTTTGATTGGACTTCTCACCTTTTTTGAGAAACATTGTAGTTTCTGAGTCCAGTACCATCTATTTCCTCACATAGCATAGTCTCATCTAGATGTCATATGACATAGTTTATCCAGATGTTGCCTACATGGATCAGAGACATTTATCAAGTTTTCCTGATCATTTGTCTAATCATTGTTCAGGAAGCTGAGAAGCATCTATCTGAAATGGTGGTATCGAAGTCTCTTATAGCAAAGATCGATAGGCCTATGGGCATCGTATCCTTTCAATCTGCTAAAGACAGCAACGACATTCTTAACTCGTGGGCGACAAACTTGGAGAAGCTTCTGGACCTTGTCGAGAAGAGTTGTCACCAAATTCACAAGGAGACCATGTTCCACAAGTCGGCGCTTAAAGCATAGAATACTGTAGTTCGATCTCCTTGTACGAGAGAGCTCTTGCAATCCTCATTCTACACAATCTCAAATTTCTGAGCTGGATCAGTGCTTAAATTAACATGATGGGTATTTCATTTCTGTAGTTGCTTCTTTGTGTGTTAATTCAGTGTCATTACATTTCTTATACGATGTTTATTTGCATGTCAATCGGCTTTGCTTTGATACTTTTGATGTGGTAGTTGGTGATGATCTTGTGTTCCTAGCTTGCATTGATTAAAAAGACTGGCAGAAATGTAGTGAATCTGGTTAAGACTGATATCGCCAAAAAAAATCAAAAATAAAAAACTTGCGGAGTGCTACTCACGTTCGGGATCTGTACCGCATTGTAATTTAACATTTGGGATATATTTCTTGTAGTATTGTTGCTTTGAACACCCTGTACCTTGCCTTTATTTTTGCATATAAAATCCTTGAGTGATTTTTTTGTTTAATCTTTTGCACCCTGCGATTCCATTTGTCACAATACAATTTTCTCCCTGAGGGTGCAGGAGTAAAAAAAATCAATCGGGGGTCTATCTACAAAAATAACGCTATGGAGGTGGTAAGTTGAAAACAAGGACCGTATAGGCTATCCACAACTTTGAGTCAAATACCGAAAAGGTCCTCGTACTCAACTCGGTTAAATGCTAAGCTATTCACCAAGCATTCACGAATATCCATTAGCTCAGATGGTAAGCTTTGAACATGGGTTTGAATTGCTCAAGGCTGTGAGTCTCATCTCATTACAAACATATTACTCTCTTTCATATTGTTTATGGTTTTTCTATGCATACCCTTTAAGTTACATATTATGTTTAAAGTAGTCCTGCAAGAATTGTACCTATTATTTATTTACACCTGTAACACCTCAAACTTACTTTTTGTTTTAATTGTACACCTACTTGATATGGTGTTATATTTGTGGGCTTAATATACAACTAAACATAATATAATAGGATGGATATAGTTTGTCATCGTTTTTTAAATTTGTCCTTAAAGAGTGTATCTTTTATTTATTCACACCTCAACTCACTTGATATTGTGCTATATTTATGGGCTTAACATACATCTAAATGTAATTTAAGAGGATGAATATAATTTGTTATGACTTACACAGTTACACTTATAAAATTTAGCCCGACATTTGGCCGAGTGTTTTGACCCCTAATCAAACTTGTCATGTGAAAAACCCTTCATCAACTCATTTTTTTGACCTCGCTAGTTGAGATGTACGTGGTTGAATATCATGATTAATTAAATTGATAAAAATTGAACAAAAATAAAAAAAAAAGAATTTTTTTTTGTGAGATTGATCATCAACTTGGTAATCTCTCTGAAATGAAATATTGTCATTGTTTCCTTCAATCCAGACTGTGGTCATGTTATCTACTATTTGTGAGTTATAAACACATTGATCTAGTACAACATCTCTATTTCTTAGTATCTTGAAGTCTTCAAAAGATGAGAGATCATTCAATTCGCAAAGGAATTTTACATATGAATTTATTTGTAATATGTCCATTAAACTTTTAGTTGTGGTTTGACTCGTATTCACATTAACTTTTAGTTATGGTTTCACTCATATTTACATTATCTAATATTCTCATTCAATTTTATACATTGATCTAGTACAACATCTCTATTTCTTAGTATCTTGAAGTCTTCAAAAGATGAGAGATCATTCAATTCGCAAAGGAATTTTACATATGAATTTATTTGTAATATGTCCATTAAACTTTTAGTTGTGGTTTGACTCGTATTCACATTAACTTTTAGTTATGGTTTCACTCATATTTACATTATCTAATATTCTCATTCAATTTTATAGCTCATTCTCCGTATCATAGAAGTAAAATTAAAAGTATGAATAATTATTTTCTTGCGAAATTAGAGCAGGGAGATTATGATATATTTCGTCATGTGCTCTAAATATAATTTTTTTTCTTTGATGCAAGGTCCCTATCAAATCTTACACCAAACAGATATGAATGAAAAATGTTATTATAAGGTCCCTATCAAATCTTACACCAAACAGATATGAATGAAAAATATTATTATAACTTATTTGTCTAGGGCAATTGTATTATATATAGGACATATAACTCATCAGGCATATCCACATCTGATAAGTAGATTTTGCTGTTGTGAGAGTAAAATGTTAGATGATCGTATTCAAACTTTTTGGCTCCATAAAAGACATAAGAATTTGGAGTGCATAGTTTATATATCGTAAAGAACATACTGGTTCATAAAAAAAATTTTCTAATAACGATATTATTACAACGATATTACTATTCAGTATTAAATCAATTTTATTATATAAGATTATATGGCCCTTTTTAATAAATTATAAAGTATATATATGGAAAGCTCGATGTTTATAGCGAGTAGTTGGGCTCCATAAAAAATGTTAACTTTATATTGTAGTTTGTTATTGGCAGTACTGTTGGCGATGTCATTACCTTACCTCTTTATCTTATTATTCATATTTTCCTAATGTAAGTTTCTTTTACTAATCACTCAATTGGCTATATTTAGTTTTTATAATATCCGAGGTTAAAATATTCTCTTCTCTTTAAAAAGTGTTGACATGATTTTCTTAAAAAAATATACATATAGTAGCAATAGTATATAGTTCAATTCAAATCAAACATTGGCTTGAAGCCATTTATAGTGAGGTCCTTTCTACGCTAGAATAGTGATATAATGATTACACAATCCAAAAGTCAAAGAAGAAATTTCTACAAAGAAAAGTAATTTAATATGTCAAATTAACAATTAATTTATAAAATATACATAGATAGTGCAGATAGCTATAGAAAGTAAGGTATATATCTTCATAAAAATTTCATAGTGAGTGACCAACTACAATTATCCTAATTTAAGCATAAATAATAATTATTTTAGTTACTAATTTGATACGCATAACTATAGAATAAATCTCAAGCAAAAAATAGGAATTGAGATTGTATTATCCTGTAGGTAAATAAATAAATATTACCAGAGCTCCTCTTTATATTAAATCTAAAAGTAATAATTTAAACTATTAAGTACCAAATATTAGTTCATGTGAGAGTAAAGTAATCTATGATCAATATACCTATTTAGTTAATTAATAACAGTCAAAATTATGCGGTGGGTTCACATTAAATATAATTTATAAAAAATAGTACATTAAAATCAAAAATCTTTTTAACCACTATATAGATTGTCTGAAAATTTCTGCATACATAAACTATACCGTCCAGAAATAGTGATGTGCACACTTAACTATGGCCTAATACATCTTAAGAACGATTTACTCTTCAATATCATCATTAATTGATATATTTATGCATTATACTAAAAAAACAATAAAAATTTAGAAAACTACAAAAGAAACACCTTCAAAAGTTTTACAAATTGTAAAAAAGAACACCCTAAAATTCTGTAATTTATTAATACAAAAACCTATTAAACATTACATTGAAATCAAGAAATTACAAAAAATCATTGAAAAGTTTCCAACTTTGGAGGGATAATTTGCAATGTAAAGGTGTTTTTTTATAAATTTCAAAGTTAATAGATTTTCAATTAGTTATGTTCTTTTCAAAAAGGTTATGTGTAACATCGATCATGAAAAGTTTTTCCTAAACCTATACTTTTAAAGAGACTATGATATTTTTTACAAATTTTTAATTTTCTAGGGGGTTATTAGTAAATTTGTACATTTATTTTAGTGTCTATCGGTTAGAAGTTCTCATGGTGTTTTTTTAAAAATTATAAATTTTAGGGTTTTTTTGTAATTTTTTAAACTTATAGGCCTTTTCTACAGATTATAAATTATTTATAGACTATTTATAATTTCTATGTTTTTAATTTACTAATGAGTTTAAAATACTTAGGGTGTTTTTATAAAATTTAAATTTTAAGTTTTTATTTGTATTTTTTGAAACTTTAAGGGTTTTTTCTATAAATTATAAATTATGTAGAGGATATTTATAATTCCTATATTTTCAATGTAATGTTAGGTTACAAATTATCAAGATTTTTATAAATCTTATAATTTTGAGGGTTTTATTTTATAATTTGTTAAAAGTTTAGTGTTTATTGCAAATTTTATAAATTTTAACAGGTTGTTTGTGTTATTTGTAGATTTTTAGTGTATTTATAAGTTTGAAATTTTTAAGGCGTTTTTTACAAATTTTGAACTTTTAGTGGTGTTTTTTATAATTTTCAAAACTTACAAGATATTTTCTTCAAAGTCAAAAAAATTTTAGTTTTTAGTTAGCATATGTTTTTCAGATTTCTCACTAAATTAAAATAAGTAAAATTTATAATTTTTAAAATGTTTTAATAAAATTTTAAATTTGTATGGGTGTTTTTACAATTTAAAAAACTTGGAGGATATTTTTTACAAAGTCCAAAAAAAACTAGGTGCTGACTAGCATATATTTTGTTTGATTTCCCTGTGAACTAAAATAAGTAAATGATTTAAATTATATCAAATGTATCTCCTTTATCCAATAACATATTAAGTCTCATTATAAACAGGATAAATCATTTAATTACCAATTCAAAGAAGACAGAATAATTAGAATAGATTAGGATAACAATATAATATTCAAAAAAAGTTAAAGAGAATATTAACTATAAAAAGATTTTTTCTAACTCATACTTTTAAAGAGAGTGCAATATCTCTAAAATGTACTTTCTCTCCTTCCTCCTCTTGTATTCTCTCTCTTTTTCCCTCCTTTTCTACTCATCTCCTCCCTCCTCTCTTCTCTGGCCCACCTCCAACCTCCTCCATTCTTTCCATTCCACTTTCGTCCTCCCATCCCCTACTCTCCTCTCTCTCCTTTGCACATCCTCCTCCATTCTCATCTCTCTTCCAACCAACTTCATTCTCCTCCTTGCTCTCTCCATCTCAACTCTATCCTCAACCCTCCTCCTTTGCCCATCTTATTCCTCCTCCGCTCACTCTCTCCCCTCCTCCTCTCTCCTCCATCCGATCTCCACATTTTTCTTCTCCATGTTCTTTCGTTCTACTTTCACCTGTCTCTCCCTTCCTCCCATCTCCTTCTTCTTCTTTCACAACCGTCACAATATCTTTCAAAATTCTTTATTTTTGTGCTAGAATGGTCATTTTTTAAAGTTATGCCGAAGTTAACACTTAACATTAAAGTAAACATCTAAGTTTTAAAGATAATATCTGACAAGTAAAATTAACATGTGAAGCCTAGATATAACATATAAGGTCTAAAGTTAACATTTAACAATTAAAGTTAACATGTGAGGTTTAAGGTCAACATGTAAGGTCTAAAATTAATTGTTAGAAGCTAACTTCAAAGCATAGGTGTTAACTCTAACTATTAAGTGTCAATTTCAATAGGACTTTAGGAGACGACCATTTTAGCTAAAAAGATGTGACCTTCAAGAGATGAGGCGGCGGATTTGAAAGGAGAAGATGGAGATAAAGAAGTAGGAGGAGAGAAGACGATGAAAACCGATCAAAAGAGGAAGGAGGGGGGAAACCACAAATGGAATGGAGGAGAGAGGAGGAGCGAAGGAGGAAATACTCGAGGTGGAGGAGAAGCGATGAGGACAATTAAGATAGAGGAGAGAGGAGGCAGGAGAATGAAGTTTGATAAAGGAGAGAGGAGAAGAGATGAGGATCAGCGGAGGAGAGAGGAAGGAGAAGGTGGGAGGTGAGAGGTGGGATGGAGGAGAAGGATGAAGATGGAACAGAGAAGAGAGGAGGAGGAAGGATGGGAGGAAAAAGAAAAGAATAATTAGCATTTTGCAACTTACTTCTTCATCCTTATGGTTTCATTTTATTTTATTTTATTTATTTATTTATTTTCTTTTATTTTTTTTTGTACAATTGACGAGATCTACATTTTGCAACTTACTTCACAAAACGTAACTGCTAATAAAATCAATGTTCCAGATTCAAACTAGAAAGTGTGCTGATATCAAAGATAGATCGATCGTCAACAAAAAATGGGAACAAAAAAATAATTAGCATTACAAATTATCGGTGTATTATGCCCCAAAAAAGACATTATTCCATGAGAATAATTAACAGAAAATTCCAGCAGTCACGCTATTTGCAGTTCCATCTCAGTACAAAAAAAAAAGCTGTAACGGATCTTAGGGGAAGTGGCTCTTTAAATACTCCCCATAGCCTTTGTCTACAACTATCAAAACCCATACTTTCACAATACCTTCATTTTCTATCCCAAAAGACTTTTAAGCACCAGCTGAGCCAGCTTTCGATTTATTACTGAAGATCGGTTTTGTTGTACTAGAGCTCTTTGGATCACCGGAACCAACAGGTTTATTGGCACTGAAAACCCCATAGTTCTTAGTTGAATTACTAGTATTTTCGGTGTTGGGCACATTTGTGTTTTCTGTTCTATGATCACTAGAGCCAGCAGGCTTTGTTGTTGAGCTGAAAATTCCATAGCCTGGTCTCGGTTGACTAGGGTTTTGAGAAGAACTAAATTTTCCATGGCTCGGTGGTGATGAACTCGGATTACTGGGCTTACTCATAACTGGAGTTCCAAGTTTATTTCGATCAACAAATTCAGCGGGTTTTGCGGAATTGAATCTTCCATGAGGATTGTTGGGGTGAAATTGCCTTCGCTGCGGATCAGTTTCGTTTCTTGTAGCTTGGTGTGGCATTCTCTCTCTATTCTGAGGGAACCTATTGGGGTCGCTTTGTTTGGCATATCGGTTTACTTGAACAACAGAAGGCTCTGGTTTTGATGCAATAGGAGGAGCAATGGGAGTCTTCAAATTTATCTGTGGTAATGGTTTAGAGCTATTTTGATCCTCTCTCGGGTTCCTTTTAGCATCAAAGACAATAACTTCTTCCTGATCATTGGCATTTTGATCAGAAAGAACCTCAATTTCAGTATCAGACTGAAGAGACTTCTCTTGGATGTTGTTCTTTACACTCTGAACACTATTCACAGCATCCAAAGCTTTGACAGCTTTCTTCACAGATTTTTTTGTCGAAAACATGGTATGCCTCACTATTATATATGCTTGCTTTGTGTCTACTATGTGTGGTCCACTTTCCACAACAGCAACATCTTCTACCTGTTACAATACAGAATGAATTGACCAGCGCATCAAGAGCAATTAAAATTAGGGGTTTTTTGTATATATATGCCCCCTTAAAACATGCAAATTTGCAAAACTACCCCCAAAATATCAACTTTGGGGGGGGGAAAGAGGCGAAAAAATCAACAAATCATCAACTTTGTTGAATATGGCGATTAAAATTTTGACTATTTTCTTGATATTTTTACATTGCAGGTGCTGATTAACCTAGCAAAGCTGATGATTTTGTTGGTTTAGGGGGTTTGTTTTCCCCAAAGTTGATAATTTGCTTGCTAGTACCGAGTTTTGGGGAGTAGCTTTGCCAATACGCATGACTTAAGGGGTATATATACAAGGAAACCATTAATTTAATGTTGTTATGAAAGATAACACTTTCAGGAACAAAGAGAGGTTTTACTTACCAACTCTAAAATGCGCGCTAACAGCCCTCTCAAATCTTCTTCTTCTTTACCCGAGGGCAAAACTGTGCACTGTCCACAAAGTAAAATATGAAATACTTTAAACCATGTCAGCATATATATGAAACTGCTTACGATAACATAGTAAGAAGTTATTGCCGGAAACTCAAAAAATTGATGACGTGAGTAACAACAAAAATGATGCAAAAGCTACGATCAATAAAATATAGCAATTAGGAAATTTTCTTATACCCACACATACATATATGATATATAGATGCATATGTAAATACATAAATATGTGTTTCCAGATGACAGTAAACTCAAAAGAAAACATAATAATCTGTTTTCAGAAAACTGTGATACAGAAGAGCATGAGAAGCATCAAACAACTAATGGGAAACGATTTTATGTGAAAAGGCGTAAAGCTTAATAAAAACAGCAGCGCTATCTCACGGGGGACAATACAAAACCCTGTCTCCAAGCCTTTAACCTCCTTTTGTACAATATGCAGTGCATATGTATATACGTGATTATGAATCCAACAGTTTAATCCCTAGTACATCAATGCTATAGTGAACAAAGTAACAGAACCAGAAACAGACGACCTCCAAAAGTCAGGCAGCCTCAAAACCAATGTATTACCAGGAATTTAATCAGAATGGATACTCTGAAATATGTATCCAACTCAGAAAGTATGAACTAATACCCATAACTGCTCAGTGCTCAGTTTATATTTAATTTATTGCTTAGTTAGAAATAATAAATTTCTTATTTTTCCTCACAAAGGTGTTACTTCAAAAATAAATTTGAAAAATATTGAACACTAGCAGACAAACACATCAAGTTGGAATAACATCAGTCAAGCTCAAAATTTCCAATGCTGCTTCACAAGTCATTAATAGCTTTATTATGACAACAGTACATCAATATTAACTTATGTAGGGTGTCACTTTAGTTACCAAGAGATTAGAAGTTTGTTTCCACCTACTAAATTATATGACGACGATGAAGCAAACCGTTCATTTGATCTACACTTCACTTAGCATTATATATAAAAGAAGTGTGCATTGTCAGAGCCTCTAGGTCACCCATCAAATTATAATATCCTACGTTTACTCTTAAAGCAAATGTTTCATCGGCCCCCTTTTCATCCTCCCGCAGGATACATTTAGTATCAAGAGCTTTTTGAATCTTTGAGTGCATCTACAGTTCCTATGGAAATCTAACCATAGGTTGAAATCTGTCTAAATTACTTTCATTCAAATCTTAAGTAATGTAATCAAATCAATTTATGTTCAATCAATATCCAATCCTAATATCTTTTATAGAAATAGTTAAAGATTAATACCCAAGTGAACATTCTACTTTTTTCAAAGAAATAGCATAAATCTCTACTATTTTTTCTCAGAAATACACGTGGGAAGATAGCTGTGAAATATACAGTCATCCATAATTCCTTTGAATTATCGGATATTCCTAGGGTTTGCCTTTGAAAATCAAAATATTTACAAGCTATGAGTTGCATGATACAGGCACGGTGTCACATGAAGCATGAATACCAGAGTCGGGCAGTGAAAGTTATCAGAAGTTTGATGCAATGATATAATATGTTTATATTCTTTGTGTATGTAGCTATAAACAAAGTAATTTATCAAATATTAATCGTTACTTAATGACATATTATGCCCTCTGTGAATTGTTCATAATAAATCAAGATTTTGAAGAACAATAACAGTAAACCTACTTAGTATGAAAGGTGACTAATCATTACCATGCAGAAAAGTAAGAAGGTAATGATGTGACTCCTTTTAATGAAGGTTCACCTCGTATTATGTAGTGAAAAGCTTTTAACAATATGTTCAAGGCAGCAACTTATCAATCACTTATATTATTTATAAGAAGATTTGCAGTTATATGCTAAATAAAAATCATACTTGTCTTGTTGTTTTCTTCTTTTTCTTCACCTTTGAAAATGTGTGTTATTTCATTGATCTGCTTCCTTTCTTTCATTTTTCCCCCTCTACGCTTCTGCTTTCTATTACATTTTCTCCAAGTTTCTTCTATTATTTAATTTTGTGAATAAATATCCTAAGATTAACTGGCTGCATGTTTCCTTGCACATGCATTGTCAAATGCATCTGCATGGGTATGATACTTTCAGGTGTGTCCCACAAGTAAAGCAGGACATTTTTGCTCCGCAAAGCACTTCTAACATGCCTGAATGTCCTGATACATGTTTAATCAATATGAACAAAATTTGAACGTAGAAAATTTCCAACAAAAAATATATTATCCTGTCAAACCTTAAGTTACAAGCAATAAGGAAAAGAGTGTGACTTAAGAACATGCTACTCTTCAACAAATTAAGTTCAGAGATCCCAGCAGTGTCCATGCTAACATTATGATAAAGATGAAGAAAAAATGTATATAGATACAGAAAAGGAAAACAATCGGGCCATACCTTCACTCTGTAACCACGCTCCATCAGTCTAGTAATTGTGTTGGCTTTTATTTTCAGGTCCTTCAATTCCTGGAGAAAGCATGTCAAGTCTTTAAGGATTCTACTTGTAAGAAAGCCACAAGAGGATCCTTAAGTGGATTGAGACACAAACTACTGTTACATAATAGCAAAATCGATTATAAAAAAAATATTTATTAGAGCTATCAATAAAAAAAGTTCTAAACACAGTAACAGAGAAAAAAGGAAACAGCAGATGCTATCAAATTAATTATAAAAAATTTACACTCATTATACAAAAAGCTCTTATCAAAGCACATCAAAGATTTAAAAGGCTATGACAGAAGCATATTGCCAAATATGGATCATGATCACTGACAAATAACAACATTGTTTTAATGTACTTCCCCGCCCCAAAAAAGGAACTTTGTTTTGGAAAGACGTGTTCACCTTACACTCTTCCAAGTCAAGCAAGTTACAAAATATTAAATAAAACTGCCTATTTCAGAAATCCACCTTTTCATGCTCCAAAATCTAACATGAAGCACGGTAACATGCCCTTGTATACACAATAATAGAATAAGAAAATCAATAATGTTTTCATCTCCCCACAAATTTGTTGAGAAAACATTTGTGTAGTAAATTACTGCAAGAGGGTGCTAAGGTCATTCATTATACAGCTTAAGATGCAAAGTAATTGTTTCCAAGCTCAAATCTGCTTGAAAAATAAAAATTGTGATAAACTCACAAATGGAGTTAAAAATAAAGGTTACTAGGATGTCCTTTATAGATTTAGCAAATGATCTGTTTCTCATTTAGGTAAAGTACAGTGAAAGACATTTCACCATCGAGAATGTTTATTGATCCTTTCACAATATTGAGAAAGTTTTTTGCAGTTCAAACCAATAAATAGAAAAGCTGTATATATCCACTCTAAATGATACTTGTCCCAACATCAGGTATTGTATTTGGACATAAAGAGAACCTGTAAAATGAAGACTTATAAGTACTAACTATCTACATATTAGTCCATGAACCATACTCGAGTTTGATTAGGATGTTTGCAAATTGTCAAGCCAATTAAAGATAAAATGTTAATGATTTACACAAAACAGGTTATGTTACCTGGGTACTTCTATTTGGAAGCCGTACCCGTAGCAGACACGTACACATACCCGTACCCAAACTTCTTGACACTTCTTGAATATATGCATACGTTTCCTCAAGCACATACTCAATTATATACTACATGTTTTAATTTAAAACTCTCCTCATACACTTCTTGGATGCATTTGTACATTTCACATCTATTTCTAATATATTGATCTTATATAAATGAAAAAACAAAATTAATCTTACGTAAATTATTAATTTTAATACATATAAATGTATATAACATACATATTTATAGCCATGTCCTCATACCCTACCTTTTACAAATTTGTCATGTCTCATACCTGTACCCAAGCCGGCGAGCCCTGCACCCATACCCATGCAACTTGGCTAACAGATGTCATAGAATATTTAATTTTGAAACAAATTGGGTCAAATATCAAATATTTAATTTTCAGGATTGCATAAAATGATTAACATTGGGTAGATGTGAGGAAATAGGATACAGAATTAAACTAAGTTCCGTCTAAAAACCAATTAAGTTTCTTATCATATTTAAGATCATGACATAAGAAGAAATGTAGTACAAGCATTGACATTTATTATGGTCACAAGTTCTAAATTTATATATTTGAAAAAAATGTTGAAAAATGTCAACAAGTGATATATTTCTACTGTTATCTTATACAATAAAGAATGTCAAGCATGGAACTGTATGGTCTGACAATCAAAAGATTGAAGTTTCAGAATTGCATGAACTGACCCAACTTGTTAGGTATAAGATGGTGTGGTATACAATTCAACAAAGCCATTTACAACCTTCTCTTCAGATAGAAAGATCACAGCATTTAGAAGAAATTCACAAAGATATTAGGGATTATCTTCTTAATATCAATAAATTGAGAAAGAAACACATCCAACAAAGAATTAACCAAACAAGCAGATCATGATTTCTTATGACAAACACATGATAAAATTTTCTTATAACATAAGCAGATCAAAAAGTATTCATCAAATTGCTGGTAACTAAAAGGATTATGATTTACTTAGACTGCATTTTTTTTACCAGGGAAGTTCCAAAAAAGGTTAAGTTCATTAGTAGGTTAGGTATCAAAATATATGGGGTCAGAAAAAAAAAGAGATTCCTCAAAAGATAACTGAATCAACCTTGAATTCTTAAAGCCACTTAGTGTTTAAAATATAATTTAGAATTTTATAACACTAGGACCCTCAGAGGTACATTCCAACCATCAAGCAACATACCTTGGAACCACATTTTGTATTACATAAGAACAGAAGAAAGTTTGCATATTTAGTTCACTACCAAAATGTTCATCATGGAGAGGAGATATTATAAGGCCTAATCACATACTTTGGAAATTAAGGTCTAAGAAAAACTTACAGTTTTTGCTGTAAAGCGAACTTCTTTATTCTCCCCATTTTTCAGTTGAGGTGTGGACTGCATAACAGATAACAGTTACACACCGATTGCACTAAAGGCATATACATACATACAGGCAAATAATACATCATGATTTTCAATTGTTTCTAGAAATATGCTTGAACATCTAAATTGTAAAGTTTTAAAGATAATATAAAAATAAGAACTTTCTAATTTACAAATTATAATGTACACTGATTTTTTTTCCTTCTCCATTCCCACTCCTGCTGTTCACGTTCTCTTTCTCCTGCAATACTTAATATATGATTTGCCTATGCAGTATAATCAGCAAACTGTGTCAATGCACTAGAACTCATGCAAGTCAAATTCGATTTCCATCCAATTGCCATTTGCCTCCCATTCTCTCACGCAGACATGCCGCCATTGGTATATGCATCAATGTACATACACCATATGGCACATGATCACATGCAAATTGCAAACAAACATGCACAGGCACAATTCAACCAATTAGGGTCAAACTCAAGGTAACCATACATGTCACTGCCAACTTCCAGCAATTACTTGATACTTTTCTCAGGTAATAACAGAAAACACATTTCCATAAAACCATCTACAGAATGGGCAATACATACATGGTTTCGACCACAATAAAATCATGATTATATGATTATTCATTACACCATATTGCCATTCAAATCGAAAATTGCAGTTCTGTCAAATAAAATCACCCTACTTCCAAAATAAAATGCATAACCAGCTAAGCAGCCAAAAAAAAACACTATATGTTACGATCAACTACATGAATCTGTCTTCTTCATTCAAGTCTGCTGAGAGCATTCCTCTGGCATACAGAAAATATCTCTTGCTTATTTAACACATTTTTGTTGCAGAGGGAACAACATAACAAGTAACTGAGTAAGCATTTGTTCCATAAAGCTCTGACAAGATTTTGGTTATTGACTTCCTAACACAACCCTTCTTCCTTATCCTACCTTGGAAAAGGCAATTGAAAGAATAGAATGTCGAGCACAAGAAGGGTAAATTGATTGGCGAAGCAAGAGAAGAGAAATATAATCTATATTTCATAACCAAAAGAATGCATATTCATACTAATTAGATAGGTAGCATAAGCATGATAACAACATGACCACAACAAATGGGAATTTATTTAGGTTAGAATTACCACAACAGGACACCTTACCCAAAGTATAGGCTAGCATTTCAGGAATAAAATTCATTTAGTGGCCGAAGTCAAATCTAATACAGAGAAAGCAAATTGGTTGGTTTGATGAGTAGAACTCAATTCCTATTTGAAAACCTAAAACATTAGCAACTTTACTTAATAAAAAGAGATTCATCTTTTACATTCTCTAAACAATGGTTTTTAGATGTATTACTTATGGAAAGAGATAAATAATTAATATTTTCCAAATGAGCCTACTGCCTATCCATGTTATTTACTTAGTAGTTAAGTTCTTTCTATATCAGTGTTAACACCTCTAGTAATAAACAATCTTTTCTTACTCAGTTAGATCAAACTACGGTGCAATCTTAAAGCTAATAGAAATCACTGAATGCGAAAAAAGAATTCTATCACAACTCATTAGACCAACGTAATCTTCCAAACCAGCATGCATGCTGCCCAACATTCATATTTAAACATCAACTAAACTCGGATGCAAGAACGGATCTATATGGAGAAATTTGGAGCACTTGCCCCCATAAAATTCTAAATTTGTTATTAAGGGATGCATAAATTTATCTAGGCGTTCCTATACAACTTTAATTGGGCCCCCCAATCCTACAAAAGACAAAGACTACATAGAAAGTAGTTATGAAAGACTACTGTTCAAATTTTTTAGTGTTTTGTTAGTTTTTGTGTTGAAAATGAAAATAATCATGTATTGAGAAGAAAATGATAATGAACAATATTATTGTGATCTTTTGCAATAATTGTACAAATCAGTGTTTCTATTGGCAAAATGTATACTATATAAATTATTAATATATATGTATAATTGTATACATGCCCTCATAAGGAAAAAAAATTGGGTCCGTCCCTGCTCAGATGTCTTCGCCAATAGCTAGTTAGTTACCAACTGGTGAGTTCTAAAAGTAACATGCAACTGAAGAAACCAAGGCTGCTGCCAATTGATAAGTGGGTATCATTATCTACTTCCCACGAAAAATGAACTCACGGATGGTTACAAGCATACCTTGGTTTTTACTTTTTCCTTTTCCTTCACTTCTTGTTTGAACTTCTCCTTGTGAAAATCCATGAGCTTGCAAACTGGTGGATCGGCTGTCCGTTGAACCTGTGACACATTGAGCAAGAGCTTGAAATTAAAATTGTTAGGTGTGACAGCACCAGAGGAACAAGCACGGTAGAAGCAAAGTTACCGCTACTGTATTAAAACAGAACTGTTGCTTAGCAATTTACAGGTCATACTACAAGAAAACTGGGAATCCCGAGTGAGCAAAATAGTTCATTGTACCAGTAGGTCCGAAGTAAAAAAACAGATATTGCACCGTGACACAGTAAAGAGTAAGATATCCATCCAATTATAAAATGCCAATGACTGATACCCAATTTAAATATGAGATCACAGCCAAATCACAAGTGATTAATCAAGTAAAGGCTAAGAAAGGCATGTATATCCTGTCGTCCTGACATATAGTGGAGGTTTCCCTATGAATTGCAATGAAAATAGCGTTGGAACTT
This sequence comes from Asparagus officinalis, assembly GCF_001876935.1. NCBI lineage: Eukaryota > Viridiplantae > Streptophyta > Magnoliopsida > Asparagales > Asparagaceae > Asparagus > Asparagus officinalis. The sequence continues at coordinate 12,797,244 of NC_033798.1, forward strand.
TGAGACTGACAGAACACGTGAACAATTCTTTAAAATACAGACATTAGAATGCAGCTATATATGCACGCTTTTCCAAATATTAACATTCATAATCATATACACTGGACTAACTGGATTATTATTTGCATAAGAGAATATAACATAGTTGATCCACATAGATTATTTTGAAGAACAAAGTACACTTTTACAAGTGATGAACATTGATGAGGATACATGTGGCGCCAGAACAGTTGGACATACAAATCAATGGTAACGAGTAACTTATATTATCTGATTTACTCCCATCTAATATTTCATTCATTGAGATTTCAAAAAAGAAAAGACAGCAGGGCCACAGAAATATATTGTGTAGTGTCTACTGTGTAGTGTGTGTGAGCGCATGTGTGTTTTTATTTGTTTCTATTTTGTTATTTTTTATTATTTATTTATTTATTTTTGTGGAGCCTCACATTACTGGAGACTAGTATTGAAGTACTGGCCATGTGAGAGATTAATGTCAAAATATGAAGTTTATTAGGGACCAATATAAAATACAATTTATAAATATGACTACACGAAATAATTTTTAATCATTGACATTATTTTTTTAAAGCAAACATGAACAGTGTCCCTCAAGAAATAGCAGAACATTCTTATACTTTAAAGGTCCATACTCGTGTGTGTGGAGATTATCATTTGGAATCGAACATTATTATGCCTATACTTTGATGGTTCATCATTCAATTCATTCAATAAACTCAATTAGCATATAAGTCCAACTAAATGACTAGATTTTTAATCCTAAATAACCACGTATAAAAAATTGGCTTCAAAGAAGAAGCGTATCATTGTTCTGGTTAGGAAAAATATGGTGGATAAATCCCAACTTCTTACGAAGGACGAAAGTTCATTTAATAAACTTGCAAGCCAGTGTTCCATCAGAAGGATTGCCATAACTGCTCTCCAGTAAATGTAGAGAATCTACTGATGCTTAATAATTCTTTAAATGCACTGTTCTCATTTAGCTCCAAAAAGGTAGCACATCAGCGTTATTGTTTAGAAAATAAGTGGACAAACCCCAACTTCTCCCGTGGTAAGGGGAAATTTCATTTATAAACTTGCATGTCATTGTCACCATCTCGTCACATGGATTGCCGTAGCTGCTCTTCAGTAAATTTAGAGAATCTAATGGATCATACAAATTATTTTACTGTTCTTATTTAGCTCCAATAAAGCAGCATCAGTGTTAATATTTAGAAAATAAGGTAGATAAATCTCAACTTCTCCCCCAGGAAGAAAGAAAGTTTAAACTTGCATGTCACCATGCTGTCACAAGGACTACAACTGCTCTTCAGTAAATTTAGAGAATATCTGGTTCTTACAAAGTCTTTTATATGCACCGTTTTTGTTCAGAATACTATAGTGGACAAAGTCCACCTCTACCATATTAAGGAGAAAATTCATCTATTAAACTTGCATATCACTATTTGTCACAAGGAATGCAATAATGCTCCTGACTAAATTTTGAAAATTTACTAGTTCTTGCAAGTTCTATTGGATAATTGTACAAAATAATGGTAAAGTTTTACCTCAACTAAATCAAGGTTCAGCTGTTTTGCACGATCAAGTGCCTCCCGCCTTGACACAACACCATGTCCTGCAAAGAGTTTTTAAATGAGTAATTAACAATAACCGAGAAAAGAAGCATGTAATAAAAATAAGATCATAACTAAAAGCAGCTCATGTAATCCACAAATTAGACGTTTTTTTGGAGATTAGGTTGTAGACTGTGCCAATCGAATTTGAACCACGAACAAGACTAAGCACCCTGTAAAAGCTTCTAACCCCAATTCCCAGTGTCGATTTTAAATTTTAAAATGAGGAAAAAATCAATTAAGAAATGTCAATCGCCTCAATCAAGAAACCTTTCATATGTTTGGAGAACAATACACTTTTCAGATGAGCATTCATTTGTTGGTCTTTACCAAACGTCAGTATACAAGAAGCCTCACTGAGAAAAAAATAAATCAAAAGAAAGAACTTGGTGAGAAAACTATACATCTGTTATTTATCAGCCTCGTCTTTGTATTAGATGAAATAGTTTGTTTAGCACAGTTGTTTATGATTACAATATAAATCAACTTGTTAGATATACCAGTGGACAAAATTCATTATAGTTGCGTAATGATCAGAAACTTGAAATACTTAACAGGTCCACAAGTTGATGGTATAGAAACAACAATTTCAAGTCAGCTAGGAGGTCCTAGGTACTGAGAAATTCTAACATCCAAGTGGTACCTAAAGTAACTAAGCTGCATACACAGGGTCGGACACTTCAACCTTTTTAATGTAATTTTTTACTAAGTTGAAATGAACAACTTATTACAATACTAGTAGAGTATTTAACCTGTATAGCTTTGAATATCATGTAAAAATTACACAGATAATGAGACAATGAATTTCTTGAAAATAGATGCCCTATAAATTTCATAATGAATAAGCATTTTTTACGAAAATACAAAATTTAAGTAAGTGTATGAAATGATAATACACAAATACATAAAACGGTTAACTATCCAAATTTGACATTGCTAGACTCTGCCTAAAGTTGGACCTACTAGCAAGCAAAGGATCTATTGACCAATGTAGGTGAACAGGAAGAATCTGAAGAAAAAAAAGAGCAGAGATGGAAAGAAGCTAAAGAATAATACGAGTGAGAGAAAGATGAAGATCGAAAGAAAGAAGCATGCGAGCTTAAGAGAAGAACAAGGAGAAAAGAAAGGGAAATTTTTTAAAGAAGATAGGGAATGGAAAGATAAATAAGGAGGTAAAAGAGAAACAAAAAGGAATTACTATCCCTATGACAGTGGTCCCACTGGCAATTAATCATGGCAAGGAAATCCAACAGAAAAGGCTTCACCTTTCTTCTCTCGCTTTTTTATCCCCTCTTTCGTTGACATATAACTTACGGTATTCAAAAATGATGTCCGAGTAGGACTCAGAGTATGTAAATCTATTGTAATTTTATAGATACTCCATAAATAAATAAATAAAACTGCACGATACCTTTATACTCTCTTAGTACAATTAAAAGAAGAGGATTTGCATACTTAACAGGATGCTCAAGTGATCTGCAATAGGTGAGAATCGAGAGAATAGCCATGAAATTTCTAAGCTCAATCCAAGTGCTACTAAGCACTGCCAACACAAGAACTGTACAATATTCATTTTAATTATCAACCGGTTAGTATAAAATATTCAGAAGAAAATTGACTGACTGCCTAAATGCCTAGGGAGCTCAAATTGTTGCCTACTAAGCATTCAGGTGACAGAATGCTTGAGACCATTTCATTTCCATGAGAATTACAATCCTGAGATCCTTCTTGGTTTGATACGAGTCGTCGTGCGAGCACCCTTTGGTCGCGGAATTACCAAAAGGTGGGTTGAGAAGAAGACAACTAAAACAACCAAAAGGTGGGTTGAGAAGAAGACAACTAAAACACAAGAACAATTCAGTATGACGAAGAAAAATACCTTCTCTAGATTATGAAGAATCAATTATTACAAATCTCTCCCTCACAATCTCACTAGAATCGAGAACAACCTCTCAATCCTCTCTAAACCCTAATACAATGATTAGAATTTCTCTCTGATCTAAGATCTGATAGATCCTCACAATCTAAACCCTAATCCTTTTGATTAGGATCTCACTTAGACCTAAAACCCTTTAGATCTACATCTTGGCCTCTCACCCCCTCTGTTTAGAACCCTAAACAGTCCCTATTTATAGGGTTTACAACGTGGTGGCAATCTGGTAAATAACCAGACCAAATCCAAACAGGAAAACACGTAAACAGAATCCTTAACGAATCTGGAAAGCTCCGATGAGTCGACTCATGAACAGTTATGAGTCGACTCATGACCTCATATGAGTCGACTCATAACTGATGAGTCGACTGGTCAGAGACGTTTTGCTAACAGGGCTTGATTTCTTGAGTCGACTCAAACATACACATGAGTCGACTCATAAGGCTGAAAACTGAGGCTTCGATTCTTTGATTCTTCGCCTCGCTCCACGCTCCATCCTGTGCTCCGCCGTGTCGCTTCACACCACTATTCTCAAGATATCATGAGAATCACATATCATCAAGCTCCCATGAGGATCGCTTTTTCCGAAGAGAAGATACACCCGTATCATGGTTTTAGCTATAACACTTCCACTATAGGTACTTCTCTTCCTGCGCAATGATTTCAATAGAAGAAACAAATAGGACTGTGAGGTCCTTGCAACTTGTTTGCTTGTTTTAAAAGATGGCAATGAGCATGTTACCAACTCAAATGGTTGTACTGATTAAGATATTAGAAGGATCCCATTTAGTGGAGATGTCGCTTGCCCATTTGTTGTTAAATAGAAGCAGATGGCTCCATGCAAATTTCTACTTTATTTCTATCCTCTCCATCCTTTTGTATTCTCATTTTCGTAAATAAACCAGCTCGGGCCTTCTCCCAAAAATAAAAAAAGATATCTCTTTCTTCAATTTTCTTATGAATCTCAATCAAGCTGTTGCATATTACAGATGCAAACACTCGATGAAAATTTTGCCTTTCTCCTTCCAATTACATCTTTTCAACCTCAATTATGTCTTATAAACCAAACAAACTAGATGATTTATAAATTTGGGTGATCCCAAAATTAGGATATCTATAAGTTGCCAATTAACTGAAAACACGGAAATTAATGGTAAGTATACAATCAATTGAAAAAGCTCGCACCTTGCTCAGTGACTAGTCGAACGTATTGAGCAGTAATATCCCCATTGAGCCTCGGTCCGCTCGGTTCTTCGATTTGCTTAGCCTTCACCTGAAATATCAATCAAATTCAAATGCACAGGAAAACAAAACGAGGTAATCATACCTAAATCAGAATAAAGAAATAATCTTGATAATGAGAATTGACAGTACATGAGCAGGAACCGCGAAGGATCTCACAGGGGCGGAGATAAAGCTAGGGTTTTGATGGGTTTGAACGAGTCGTTGGAGTCCAGAGCGTCGGATTTGATTCCAAAGGGCCATTTTTTCCCCCTTTTTGCCCTTTTTCTCGCTGGAGAGAGCTTTGAACTATGAAGAGGGTTACAAAGAAGAGTGAAGGAGATGCATTTGCTAGAAGCGGGATGCCGTGCGCTCCCTAACCCGATAAGTGGATCCAAATCCGACCCGATTCTCGTTAAGGGTCAATTAGAAAGGGTAATGAAGAAATTTTCATTTTAAACCCATTTCAACTTTTATTTTTAAAATTCGATCCGCTCCCATTGTAATTATAAAAATCGACCCATTTCGTGGCCACGTCAGAATCGTGGCCACGAAAATTTTTTTAATCTCGCCTCTAAATAGTCGGGGTTGTCAACCCCGACTGTTTAGCTATTGTATAAACTAAATTAGTGTGTTATTAAACAATAGCTAAATAGTCGGGGTTGGGAATCCCAATTATTTATAGGCGAGATTAAAAAAATTGATGTGACCACAAAATGAGTCGATTTTTTTAATTAAAATGGGAGTGGTCAGTTTTTAAAAATAAAAGTTGGAATGGGCTTAAAATAAAAATTTCTTCAAAGGGTAATTTTTCGGGTAAATTTTAATATTTATGGTGTTAGTTAATTAGGACTGAATTCAATGACGGATCTACGAGTTTAATTGGTTCACATCCACCCACAGAGGTTGATTGGGATGGTTAGAAGGTTTCGATAGGCTCTCACAGTTTTGAGTTTAATTCCGGAAGGAGTTTTTTTTTAAGAGTCATTTTTTGCTAAATAATTAGCAAAACCGACGGAGTTTTTTTTGCTAAATATTCATGGGGTTAGTCAATTAAGACTGAATTCAATGACGGATCTAATAGTTTAATTAGTTCACATCCACCCACGGAGGTTGATTGGGATGTTAGAAGGTTTTGGATATGCTCTGACGATTTTGTGTTCAATTCCGGAAGGAGTTTTTTTTTCAAAAGAGGCATTTTTGCTAAATAATTAGCAAAAAAGGGAGCTTCTGAAATATACAGAACTAGTCTCGTATGTTTAGTGGCCAGTAATTGGCCACAAATGTGAGCTCAGACAAATTTTGAAAACAGACCCCTTTGCAAAAATATTCCCAAAAAAAGACCCGTTTCTACTTTATTTTCAAAAAACGATCCGGTTTTAGTGGGCTGGAACTGCGTCGGTTTTTGGGAAAAAAAAGTTCCCAAACTTCACGGGAGGTAAACTCTCGTGAAGTTTTGTTATGTAAAAAACTTCACGAGAGTTCAACTCCCGTGAAGTTTGGAAACTTTTTTCACAAAAAACGACCTAGTTTCAGCCTCAGGTCTGAAACTAAGTTATTTTTTGCGAATATTTTCAAAACGGGTCTTTTTTGTGAATATTTTTGCAAAGGGGTCTGTTTTCAAAATTTGCCCATGTGAGCTCAGAGAACCCACAGAACAGAAAACCCACAGAACTACTAGTTCTGTGGGTTTTCTGAACCCCCATACAAAACGCACGGGACTATTGTGTTAAGCAGAGAATTGGGTACACCTTAAACGTCCACAGAACATGCACGGGGGTATATCGCCTCATATACATTGTTTGGCGACCTATTTGGGCTATAAAAATATAACATCCACTTCATATAATTGTTATACAATATAATATTTATATACTTATAAATATTAAGAAATAAACACTGGATAAAAACATATCTAATGAATCCACAACATCACAACATAATAGCTACGTCATATACATATCCAATACGACAAAATAGTTAACAAATCCAAATATATCAAGTCTATCCATACGACAAATTTAGTTTAAACAAAAAAACTAATAAACTATCACATGAAACCTAAAAGTTCGTCCCGCCCTCGTTGTCTCTCTCTTCGTACCTGCTCCGATCGTCGACATCCTCCTTTGATTTGAGCTTGCACGTGCTCACTCTCCGGTTGTGTGTGGGGCGGTGATGGACCAGCTTCATTGTCGTGCGAGCAAGATTCACCTCGTCTTCGTCGGCGCGCATATACCCTCTCCTCATGTGTCATCTGCTCGCGACCATCATGTCGATCCTCATGAGTTCAATAAAGAGCTTTATGAACCCTCCCCCACTATCCCCTGCAATGTCAATGCATGTACTGAATCTCCTCAGGCGGTAGCTATGCATTCATTTGCAATCCCCTCTATCTCATCCATAGCGTCTATCTGCAATCACGTAAAAAGATATAATTATATATTTAGATTTAGATATAGAAAGCTAGTGGATTAAAAAAAAATTAAATTTACGCATTTTAGTTACCCATTCTTTTTCATCTACACCCCTTGGTACATATCTTGCTTGTTGGGAACATATGTCGATTTTGTCGACTGGAGGTGTGGTTTGAGCGATTATTCATCTTCTAAGAATTCCCCAATACCATCTTATATAATCGATTTCCTCCATCGAAGGATAAATTTGTTGGACGATGCTCAAATGTCGCTCATTCCATCTAGCAATGTACTGATTATGCACAAGTGGCCAGTCGATCTGATGCCTACCCTTGGACGCCTTTCTTTCTATTCTTTCTACAAATTGTGGAGCGTGTTGTGCGAAACCAAACTACCTAAGCACGTGACCCGGCACGTGCATTTCAATAATTTCAAAGCAAATGAGAGGAACTATGGCTCTCTATATACCATGTCCCTCCATGCAAATCAATGATAGACGAGGTAAAAAAGTTCCGTATGGCTTTCACTTGACCTACAAAATATAAATTATCATTAGTAACTAGCTTAAATTGACTTACATTCAAAAAATTTGACACCTAATAAATTTTCATCCGACTCCAACTACTCCCAATCCATCTCCACCTAGCTCCCTTTTCCCTCTTCATGCTCCCCACATCTACCATCCTCCTCCACCATCATATCTCTGCCCTCCTCCATCCATGTTCCTTCCTCCTCCACCTATTCTCCTCTCTTCCTCTATCACATCTTCATCCTCCTACCCATGCTCCTTCATCCTCCATCTATATTCCTCTCTTCTCTTCTACCGCTGCTCCATGAGGAAGGAGAATGGAAGATGGTGAATATGGGTTGAAGGTTGGCGGGGTGAGTGAGGAGGGAGAAAAGAGGAAAGTATTTTATTATATTAGATCAAAATTGGATAGAACTTATTGGTCATTGATTGGAAGTTAAACTTACCTTTATTGTGATCTAATATGTAACGAAAACTAGCCTTTTTGGTATAACTTTTTGATGTTCTACCCATTAGTTGTCATGATTTTAAAAAATCTCATAAATGTCAACACAAATTGGTAGGGTTCAAACTTTTTTGTGAGGGTCAACCTTGAAAAAGCAAAAATAAATAAATAAATAAATAAATAATAATAATTAAAAAATTTCAATTAGAAAACAACCTCCACATCTCTCAGTCTCAACTGATTTCTCAGAACATAATCCAACCTCACCCGCTACATTCCAAATCAAAACAAAATTGGAATAACTAATTTCTTCTTTTCCATCACCACATCTAACCCTTGTTGCCTCGTCCTCTTCAAAATATGATAACTCTAACTTTTTGAATTAATCTAACATACTTTTATTCTCAACCATGTGCACTGTGAGTACAGTTTGTGACTCCTTTTGTTTAAATTGATCGCTCTATTTTCAATCAACTACTAGCCAAGAAATTCATGTTGATACGAGAGAATGACACATGAACCTAACTTGGAGTGTATTTGAAATTATTTCTCAATGCAAGAGGAATAATCATTGTTGGTAAAATTGTTTGCTCGTCTTTTATTAATCAATTGTCTTTCATGATCTTCATTAACCCCTTTTATTTGGATGGATTTGAAAAAAAATTTGTCTACAATATTGATTTTTTACGTGGAGTTTAATCATAATTTTAACATGTTCCTCTCTTTTCATGAAGCCTTGCTCATGAAAATCTTTGGTTTATTTTGATCAAGTATAGGATCATGTAAAGACGAAAGTGTATGTAGCGAGAGAACTAGAGAAATCATGAATTTGGTTCTGCCAAATGTATTTATAAAAAATCACCAGTAGAATATTAAATTGCATATTATACCTCATTCAATCTAACACGAGCAATGAATACCGTGAATTCCCCTAATAAATGTGACTTAATACAACTATCAAAGTTAACAATGAGTGAAACTTTGAGGGCGTTAAAGTACAAATAGTATTAGTAACATTCTTTTTATTACGTGCAAATGTGTATTGTATCGTATACGCATTTTGCGTACGGGAATATATTAATATTAACTCCAAATATTTTGAAAAACTCCTGCTGATAGGATTTATACTCAATTTCACATTGGGCCTCTTGTAAATAAGTAAATAACACCAGGGTCCCATTATAATGATCACATTAGCTACGACAGACATCAGCCGTCGGATCAACTAATTCCATCAGATCTTCCCCCACAAATATATTAATCCTCAGTCAGGTGCAGATAAATTTCCAGCTCACTCATTCACCTCACATTATTTGCCAACAAAATGTCATGATGTTTTAATCCCTACAAAAAAAAAAAACCAGCAAAAAAAGGCAAAAAAAGAAATAATAAAATTCCCACTTTGCTTCTCTCTTAAATACATCCAGAGTTCCCTTCAGATCCGCTTTCTCTCCTCTCTCTTCTCTCTCTTTCGGTCGGTAGACTCGAAAGGGTTCCACTCAGATCTAAAGGAACCCTAATTTCTTCGTGAAACCCTAGTTGGAGCTCCGATCTAGTCGCCATGGCGGCGGCCAGCGCTCCGATCGCTATGAAGGAGGCCTTGACGGTGAGCGCCCTCAATCCTTCTTCCTCTCGCTTCCTCGATTTTGAGCGGAAATTAGGGTTTAGTCTGCTTAAAGAGCGCGGATCTTGAGAATTCGCTGTTTTTGATGGCCAATTAGTCGAACATGGATCAGATCTCTTTAGATCCAGCTATGGAGATCGTGATCCCGATTTGTTCCCGTTGTGATCTAGGATTTATTAGCGGTTGAAGATTGTTTTGATTTGCTAGGCTTTATTAATTAGGGTGCTTATCTGTTTTTGCTTGCATTCTGCATTCTGAAATGAGTATTTTGAATTGATTTCAGCTTCCTAGTATTGGGATTAACCAGCAATTTATCACCTTTACTCACGTAACAATGGAATCGGACAAGTATATCTGTGTGAGGGAGACATCTCCACAGAACAGTGTAGTTATAATCGACATGAGCATGCCGATGCAACCGCTGCGGAGGCCGATTACTGCCGATTCAGCTCTTATGAATCCCATCAGCAGGATTCTTGCTCTCAAAGGTTCCAATCTTCTCTTTTCTTTTAGGGTATTTTTTATAATAGTAGACTTATAATTTTTTCTTAATTGTAAAGTATTTGAAACTTACACCCTGAATCTGTTTAGTTAGTTTAAATAACACTACCAAATTATTAAATTGTCATATTTTGGGCCCTCAAATCTTCATATGTCTCAAATATATTATTGTTCCAAATGGCAATAAAAAGTTGACTAACTACAATTAAATCTAACCAGGAGGTGTTATTCTTGACAACTTAATATATTTGTGGGTCGAAATTAGGGAGATGAAAATTTGAGGGCTTAATGTACAATTACGAGAGAACTTAGGTATAGTATGTAAAACCGTTCTTTCTATTATGCTGTTGCATTATCTCCATTCTAGCAACCAGACTATTCTTTTATTGCTTCATGCTTTATGAGTATCTGTTGAAATATGTTCATTGTGCTCATGGATGAATGAACCTATTCTAATCAAAATTATTAGATGTTCATATTTTCGATAATATTTCTTAGACTAAAAGAGTTATTGGGGTTCGTTTGTCAGTTATTTGAACTTAAGTTAGCCATTAACACCCACCCCGTGAGTCACGGTACAAGTCCTCTAATGCGCAAGTTACTGTCCAAGATTTCTCATGGATTTGATAAGTGCAATGTTAAATCCAGTCATTCGAGTTTCACTTTCATATACATGGATAGGTCTTAAGTATCCTAGTTTAGTGTTGGACACAATAACACTTGAACAAGAGGATGCAAGAAAATAGTTGTTCTCTAATTTAGTCTGAAAACATAATTTGTGCATCCATATATCACTGCGTTTTGATGATTTTAGAAAATCAGAAGTTTTCTATAGGTATTTTTGCTAAATAAAATTCATTTATTTAACTCTATGTTGAAACAAAACTGACAAGCACAAAGAAGTTTCTTCACTTGCTATGTTCCACAGTCTGCCTGTGTTGGAAAAGAGTTTACGATGGTTCGCGAAAGATGCAATAAGGCCTATCCACTGTTATAAATAGCGGTAAATAGCCCCGCAATAGCGACACTAATAGCGTTAGTGGTTCCTTCCCGCTACGCTATCGCTCAATAGCTATGGCATATTACGGAATATGCGCTTTCCGTTTGTAAAAGCAGCCANGTTCGCAAAAGCGGCCAATAGCGCGTCCTAACGGTAAATAGCGGGCGATTGCGTGCAAAATCCGCCTTTTGACTGCTATTTAAAAGCGATTGGGGTTTATTTTTTAAAATTAAACCCGACCTTTAACCACTGCATTCCATCGCCTCCCGCGATTTTCAGCATTATGCTCCTGTCGCCTCTCATAGCCTCTGACACCTAACTCAACACTTCCTCTCACTCCTTCACCGTGAGGTCCTCCTAGGATAGTCCTCTCACCGCTCAGCTCATCTTCTCAAAGACGACGACTCTTTGATTTCTCTTCCAACCGTCTTTGGTATTATGTGACGATTACATGTCTATTCATGTTTAGAATCTCTTTAAATCATCAAATATGTATTTTTAGATTTTATAGAAAGAGATAATAGAGAGCAAAACCCTAATTGATAAATTTATTAAGATAGTTAGGGGTATA
>NC_033798.1:12809977-12822571 GCF_001876935.1 Asparagus officinalis
ATATATATATATATATATATAGGGGTATGGTTAACGGGTCACAACCCATTAACCTAATACTCAATAGACTTAATTTAACACTCCCCTTCAAGCTGGAGTATAGATATCCATCATGCCCAGCTTGTCACATATAGTAGAGAATACCTTTGAAGAAATAGTATTGGTAAGAATATCAGCAAGTTGTTATGAGGATGGAGTGAATATGAGAGACTATCTTCTTCTTCTAAGCATCTCTGATAAAATTACAGTCAACTTTAATATGTTTTGTCCTCTCATGAAACACGACTCTGAGCAATGTAAATGGTAGACTGATTGTCACAATGCATAGGTATGGGTCCAGGCTGAACAAAATCAAGTTCTGTCATAAACTTTTGTAGCCACATCATCTCACAAGCAGTGTGAGTCATTGCTTTATATTCGGTCTCTGCACTAGATTGCGATACCACATCTTGTTTCTTGCTTCTCCAAGTCGCAATATTACCTCCAACAAAAATACAGAATCCTGAGGTTGACTTTCGGTATCCAATATCTCCTGCATAGGCAGTAACAAAGAAAGCAGAAATGCAAGTATGCTCATGCTTCTTATATAGCAATCTCTTAGCAGGACAACTCTTGACATATGTCAAAATCTTCAGAACAGCTATCCAATGAACCTCTCTAGGTTTGTGCATAAACCTGCTCAGTACACCTACAAAGGTAATATCAGGTCTGGTAACTGTTAAATAGATTAACTTCCCAATCAATCTCCTGTATCATCCAACGTCATCTAGTAGAGATGTATCATCACGTCACAAATTAACATTTACCTCCATTTGAGTGCTTACAGGTTTGCATCCCAAGAGACCTGCTTCTAGTAAATCTAGCACATACTTCCTTTGGGACAATAACATGTCATGTTTTTTTATATGCAACTTCAATCCCAAGAAAATACTTAGGTTTTTTTATATCCTTAGTGATAAAGTGACAATTTAGATACTCATTAGTCTCTGCTAAGGCAATAGAATCACTCCTAGTCAGCAGAATATCATCAGCATATATGGCTAAAATAATCAAACCAGTTGTTGTGCGTCGAAAAAAGATAGAGTGATCAGACTGACAGCGTTGGAAACCAACACTATAAATAACATTGCTGAACTTATCAAACCAAGCTCGAGGATTCTGTTTTAACCTATAGATTCCTCAGTCTGTAGATAATATTCTCCCCCTGAGCAACATACTCAGGAGGTTGCTTCATATAAACCTCGTTCAAATCACCATAAATGAAAGCATTCTTTACATCTAGTTGGTACATTGCTCAATCCATATTAACAGCCAAAGAAAAGAATTCTGATGGAGTTGAGACAAACAACTGAAGAAAAAGTTTTAAAATAGTAATGTCATATGTCTGGGTATAACCCTTAGCAACCAGGCGAGCTTTATATCGGTCAACAGATCCACCAGGACGATATTTTAAGGTATACACCCATCTGCAACAAACCACAGTCGCTCCAGTAGGAAGAGACCAAATCCCAAGTCCCTCTAGAAAGCAGTGCATCCATCTCCTCATCCATAGCCTGTTTTCAGGCTGGTACTAACATAGCTTCCTCATGTGACCTGGGTATAGATACAGTGGACAAGAACAAAGCAAACTGACAAAAGGATGGAGTGAGACAGTCATAAGAGACAAAAAGAGAGATAGGATATTTCGGGCAAGACCGTTTACCTTTTTGAAGAGCAATAGGGACATCCAAGTTAGAAGAGATAGAAGTCTTAACATGAGATGCAACTGGAGATGAAGAGTCACCAGGAGACATGTGCATGTACTTTAGGACGACGAGAGTTTGTCACTAAAGGCTTTGGTGCAGGAGTCACAGAAACAGATAATGGAATAGTAGTAGGAGCAGAACAAGGTAGTAGTACCTGTGGACAGTCAACAATAGTGGAATCAGAGGAAAAATATGGGACATACTCAAAAAAGGTAACATCAGCATACACAATATTTCCTGGTGGACGGATGATAACACCTATATATTTTTTGAGTACATGAGTATCTAACAAAAATACACTTAATGGATCTAGAAGACAATTTATCCAAACCAGTTGTCAAATCTTGAACAAAACGTACAACCAAAGAAGTGAGGAATCACAAAAAATTATTTTTTATCAGGATAAAAACAATTGAATGGTATTAAACCTTCAAGAACAGAGGAAGGCATGCGATTAATCAAATAACAGGCAGTGAGAACATCAGACCACAAATACTCTGGAATATTCATATGTATCATCAGTGTTCTAGCAACATCTAAAACATGTCTTATGCTTCCTCTTAGCAACTCCATTTTGTTGTGAAGTGTGAGAGCAATAGTCTGATGAATAATACCATTAAGTGCACAATTTTAAAACGTTATTTTTCATATATTCCAAAGCATTATCAGTACGAATGATACGAACAGAAGTAGAGAACTGGGTTGTTCTAGCAACATCTAGAACATGTCTTATGCTTCCTCTCAGCAACTTCATTTGTTGTGAAGTGTGAGAGCAAGAAGTCTGATGAATAATACCATTAAGTGCACAAAATTTTGAAATGTTATTTTTCATATATTCCAAAGCATTATCAGTACGAATGATACGAACAAAAGTAGAGAACTGGGTTTTTATTTCATTATAAAAAAGTTCAATAACATGCGAGACCTCAGATCTCTCTTTTAACAAATACAGTCAAGTCATGCGCGAGAAATCATCAACAAAGACAATAAAATATCGAAAGCCTTTCACAGAGGGAACACGATAAGACCCTAGACATTAGAATGAACCAACTCAAACGCAAAACTACTGCGTTTATCGACATGACTCTGAAAAGTAGCACAATAGTGCTTACACAGTTCACACGACTCACAACCTAAGGAAGAAACAGATGGCTAAACAGAAACTACCGATCTAAGCTTCTACAATGAAGGATGACCCAAACGCCAGTGTCACAGTAAGGTAGAGTCAGGCTGTGATGTAACAAGACCAGCATCCGGCACACTGTCGTCCAAATAGTACATACCTCCTCTCTCATGCCTTGAACCAATCGTCATCCCAGTTACTAGGTCCTGAAAAACACAATAAGAGGGGAAAATGTGACTTTATAGTTATTGTTTTTGTAAACTTGTTAATGGATAATAGGCTAACAGGGAATTTAGGAATATATAGCATATCAGTTAGTTTCAAAGAGGAGGTAGCATGAACTACTCCATCACCACAAACTGGAGAAAATGTACCATCAACAATACAGAGGGAAACTTATCAGAAAGATGTAAAGATACAAAGTGATCCTTTATACCTGTCATATAGGATGAGACTCCAGAATCTAGTACACAGGGTTTGTAAGGAGAAATTATGTAAACATTCATACCTGAAGAGGATGCATGAGTAGCAGAATGACTGTTCTGAGAGAGCTCTATCTGGCGTAATCTCTCATAATCTGCCTAAAAAATCTGAACAGTAAGAACAATAACAGCTAGACCACCAGAAGTAGTGGCAGAAATAGACGAACGAGTCGACTCGGCGTTAGCCACCTGAGCCCACTGAGGACGACCAAACTTCTCCTAGCACTTCTCAGAAACATGATTGGTCCTCCCACAGTGACCACACTGATACGAGCCCCTATCAGAATCGTCCCATCTCCCACCAAAGGAGCCACGTCCCCCCTTGAATCATGATCATGATCGCGGCCTCTGCCTCGACTAGAGAACATGACAGACTGATCCACTGAAGGTGGAGACGGTGTAATAGTATCAGAAGTAACACCAGTAGAGACCGGCATGACTCTGAAGAATGTAGTAGTCAGTAAGGGGATAGTATCTCCACCCAATATCTATCCTCTCACCTAAGACTGTAAGGTAGAGTGCCATTCAGAAAGAAACTTGGACACTGTCAGGTTACGACGATATCCCAACAATGTCACTGCATCAGCCTGCAGTAGCTGATGCATCTTCAGGTCGTCTATCAGTCCCTTTAACTCACCAAAGAACTCAGGAACTGACCTATCTCCCTGTTTGAGCGCAAACAATCGCTCATAGATCTTAAATACACGGAAGCATTCTTCTCATTCACGTGCATAATCTTCAGGCTATCCTACATCTCCTTTGCAGTGATTAAGAACATAACACTGCTACTGATCCGTGCTTTCATACTATTGAGAAGCCAAGTCATAACACAATAATCAGACGAGAACCAGGAACTATAGGTGGGATCTGTGGTGGGAGGTGGAGATACCAAAAAATGTGAGAGTTTGCTCTGAGCACCAATGAAGATGCTGAAAGCCTGTGCCCAGAGCAGATAGTTTGTGCCATTCAATTTTATTGTAGTCTCCAAGACTACCTTGGGTGCAAAAGTCTCACCAGCAGCAGCAGAGGGAGGAGTAGAGGAGATTTCTGACATTGTAGTAGTAGTCATTTTTGCACAATAATAATAGACATGTAGTAGTCAAATAGCTATGGCAGTAGTAGAGATCTGTTCTTTAAACATAAACTAAGAGCAGATCAGTAGTAAGATGGTATTTCAGCCGAACATATACCAGATCTGAAAAACATAGAGGCAGAGCAGTAGGTAGGCAGCAATAGATGACCAAATCGGGTCATATGTGGCCTCGAATCACCAATCCGAGGCCATGAGAGGAGAAGCAACAGCAACAGTAGCAGCAGCAACAGTAGCAGTAGCGCAACAACAGATGACCACGCAGCAGCACGCAGCAACAACGGGGGCAATGCCGGCGCCAGTATCAGCGCGTAGGCCGGCAGGCGCAAGCGGCGCGGCGGCAACAGGAGCCTAGCACGCAGCAGGGCGGCGCGGCGACAGGCGGAAGATGCGCTGGCGGCGGCTACGGTTTTTGGATTGAGCGATTTTGACGGCGCGGAATAGCGTTAGGGTTGCTTGCTCAGCATACCATGCTTAGAAGAGATAAAGAGAGCAAAACCGCTAATTGATAAATTTATTAAGATAGCTTAGGGATTATATAGTATATTATAGTATATCATATATATATATATATTATATATTAATAGTATATATATAATTAGTATTATATATATATATATATATATAGTATATATATATATTATATATATATACTAGAGAGATATATATATATAATCATACAAATAGGGGTATGGTTAACGAGTCACAGCCCATTAACCCAATACCTAATTAACTTAATTTGACGGATTTTTTAGATTTTTCTTTAATTTTTTTAGTATTTACACATATCTAAACTAGACCGCTATTTAATTTTGTGCTTTTTACTGCTAGTTTGCCGTAATAGCCCTAAATAGCCCTAGCAATGCCTCACCGCTACGCGAAGCTATCCGCTATCGATAACCTTGAGCCTATTGCATGGTAAAAGTTTGCTTAGAGGACTTCTGGTGGATGTAGTGCATATCTTCTATGTCACAAATGCACTACATGGTGTAATCCATCTATGGTGGTTATCTTATTGGAGAGCTTTTAGTGGTATAGAATCAATGTAGGGCTTCAATATACTTCCTTTTAGCTCTTTCACTATGTTGCACGGATACAGATGTGGACATGGACATGGGTGCAGATATGGGACACGACAAAATTGTAAAATTTATGATACAGGATCACGACTATATACATACATATTTAAGTTACTAATGTATATGAAATCGATATTGTTTTTATACACATGTTATGAGAATTAAAATCTTTTAACCATTTTTTATGTTTGTATATTGAGTAGATTATAAATAGAAAACCGCTCAATTTTGAGCTAGATACACATACGACCCTTTAAAATCATACTTATGAACTAGTCATGTGCTAACACGAACATGTCCTGAGTCGAACGAGTTGCATAATTTTGAGGTTTAAGTGTACAATAATTCGTTCAAGAAACGTATCATGAGTTTTTTAACTAAAACATGTGTCATGTGTTATATATTGAGGACATGTCTAAATAAATGTTTATATGTATTCAAGAAGTGTCCACGAGACACAGACACAGATACGAGAAGTGTCACACATGGGTACAACAACTTAGATGAAGCGTCCGGGTAACCTAGCTCTTTCATCAAATGTCTGGCGTCGGACATGGGCACAAAAGAGTATGGGGACTGAAATTGGAGGGGGAGGGAATGGGAGGAGTAGATGTGAGCTAATGAAGATAGTTTAGCACCATGACTAACAATCTTTACCTCTAATTCTGTTGGAAATGCACAGTGCTATCTCTATTTATTAGACCTTTAAGAATCTAATTTCTAACTATGCTTCCATCAACGAACACATAAATGGAGAATTTGCTGTAGCTTTCTGATGACAATTATGTCCTATCCTTTCTACTTGCTAGTTGCTACCTTTCGATCTTCTCAGTTAACAAGACTCTGTCCTCTGCTTTTTTCTTACCTTCTCATATAGTACGTGACATTTTTATTTATATTATTGTTTATTTATTTATAATTTATTTTGTCCATATGTAGCCCAAATACCTGGGACTACTCAGGATCATCTCCAAATATTCAATATTGAGCAGAAGACAAAAATTAAATCGCATCAGATGCCAGAACAGGTAATTTTGTTTATGGTATTCCTGTTTATCAATGTATCCATTGATGCTGTTGTTTGGTGTCAGCCTTTTTTTTTTCTAGATTAATGATCTCAGTCTTTTGCATTTTAAACATGTACAGGTTGTTTTCTGGAAATGGGTCACTCCAAAAGTGCTGGGGTTGGTCACTCAATCATCAGTTTATCATTGGTCAATAGAAGGTAAAGCTGATTTTTTGCTATGGAATTGTATTTGTTATCTTCTTCTGGAACCTTTCTTTCACCATTTTAATTATTTTTGACACTTATTGTGTATCTATTTGTTTTCATATGAAGGTGACTCTGAGCCTGTAAAGATGTTTGATAGAACAGCTAATTTGACGAACAACCAGATCATTAACTACCGCTGTGACCCTTCTGAAAAATGGCTAGTTCTGATCGGAATCGCACCTGGTTCTCCTGAGGTATGTGAGACGCACATCAGTGGCATAATATAAATGATAAGAGTCTTATGGC
The DNA here is from genome assembly GCF_001876935.1 of Asparagus officinalis. NCBI lineage: Eukaryota > Viridiplantae > Streptophyta > Magnoliopsida > Asparagales > Asparagaceae > Asparagus > Asparagus officinalis. The sequence continues at coordinate 12,817,016 of NC_033798.1, forward strand.
ACGAGGTCTACATTTTAAATGAGGCAATGAAGTTTTGCAATTGTTGTACACTTCATATATAACATGGTTCTTATGGCCACTGATCCCACCACCAAATAATGGTAAAAAGAACACTTGACAAAACAATCAATTTCCCTGGCTTATGCTACATCGTTTATCCTATCTGGGGGCATACCGTACAATTTATATCACATCAACACATATGCACATAACATGAAATACAACACGCAGCAGGTTACCCTAATTCAGATAGCAAATGTAGTCAATAACGCATGAAGCATTCATACATGTGGGCTAGAACCCCCCCCCCCCCCCCAAAAAAAAAGGCCAAAACTCCTGCTCCCTCCACTAATTGCGCTAAATTGTTGGGTATGATCTATCTAGATACAAATGACTTTAATTATAGCCAGCTATAACTCATCAACCTATAGACATCATCAAGCTTTCTATTTTTATATATAAGTTCTAAAAGCATGCACAATTAGGAGATCCCCAAAATATTATGCATAGAGAAAGCTTATGTGGGAAGCCTCATGAGTCATGATGACAGCCCAATTCGTGTGAGTTCACACATTTGAGAGTTAGCAAATTCATCATTTTTTATGTCAGCATCACCAATACCACCATCACCAACAACAGTGTTAATTTCATCTGAAGTTGATGTGGCCTGCTAGCTGCGATTAGAGGGAGGGAGCGACGACTATGCTGTCTGTTTGTTATATCTAAGTAGATGATCTATGATTTTTATGGGGAGAGGTTGCGCTTTTGACATTGAGCTCAATGACAATGGCTTCTTCTCGTTTGAATTGAGCCTTCAACCTAGCCAACTCTACTTCAGTGGCAATGATCTTCTCTCGTAAATTCTCTAAAGAAGTATTAGAGAGTGCTAGCCCAGCCTGTTTTTGAGCATGCAACTTCTGTAGATGTTCCGCCCGAACTTCCTTCTCAGCTATATGACGCTGAGCTGCTTCATACTTATTAGCTTCTTCGGCCCGGATGTCCTCAAGCGACGACACGATCTGCGTTGGGATGTCGGCTCGACCCAAAGCCTCTAAGAACCTCAGTTGAGCCTCTAGGCGTAGAATGGCCTTTGAGCAACGCTCAACTATCGGGACATCCCCCACGAACTTAAGGTTGGAATTTGTGCTCAATGAGACTTTCTGCAGGCTTCAGCTCAAACCCTTTCACTAATAGAATGAATTTAGGCTTTGCCTCCTTTAAAAACCAGAATACTTCTGTTCTTAAAGTCTAGCCTGTTGGTGCCCTAGGGCACAACTGCCTTTTGGTGTGTACGCAAATTTACTGTACTAAGATTCTTCTGTGAAAAAAGAACATAGCATCCTCCGACCTGCAAAGGAGAGATCCACTGCCTACAAGCCGTGATCCTAATTATAAGAACCTAGTGCAATCTGCACTTGTACTAAGCTTAAATGCAGAAATCCTTGTTGAAGGGGTGAATGCAATCCTTTCTTTTTCCACATCTCCAAGTCCATACTTAGAAGGAATCCCTTGGCAGAATCAAACTCCATTCTTTTGGCTGTTGGATTTAGTAAACTTGATTCCTGTGACATGATACTTTTGCCTTCATTTTCATTCTTTGTATTTTTTCACTTCAGTCATCTATGAATTTTCATCCTTCTGTATTATTCCTAATTTCCCACCCCTCAATATTTCATGTAGAGACCACAACTGGTTAAAGGAAATATGCAGCTTTTCTCAGTGGATCAACAACGTAGTCAGGCTTTAGAGGCTCATGCTGCATCATTTGCATCGATTAAGGTGAGGAGACATTATCCATCTTCAACTTTTATAAAACTGATGCTTACATTGTTTTATTTATACTTATTTCACTTTTCATGCGTATTGATTTTACAGGTTGCTGGAAATGATAAAGATTCTATTCTTATTTCCTTTGCTTCAAAGACTACCAATGCTGGACAGATTACTTCGAAGTTGCATGTGATTGAACTTGGTGCACAGCCAGGTAACCCATCATATCCTTACTCATCTCTTATAGTGCTCTGTGTCCACTTGTTTATCTTTCACATATGATAAATTTTCATTCTTAAAGGAGAAGCTCATAAATGCTATTATTGTACAGAACTTTTTTCTTTCCTTTTTTCCTTTTGGCACTCCTCATTTGCCGTGTATCTTTCCAGGCAAACCGGGCTTTTCAAAAAAACAAGCAGATCTGTTCTTCCCGCCTGATTTTGCTGATGACTTTCCTGTAGCTATGCAGGTACCTGTTGAGGAAATTAATTTTGTGTTTGATCTGGAAACATGGTGTTACAGTCTTGAAATGTTGATCCTAAATCTATTTTGCAGATCTCTCACAAATATGGGTTGATTTATGTCATCACAAAACTTGGTCTTCTATTTGTCTATGATCTGGAGACTGCTACTGCAGTCTACAGAAATCGTATTAGCCCGGATCCTATATTTCTAACTGCAGAAGCTTCGTCTATTGGTGGCTTTTATGCTATCAACAGAAAAGGGCAGGTTCTTCTCGCAACCGTTAATGAAGCAACTCTTGTACCCTTTGTCAGCGGTCAGGTAATATTTTCATTTTTGAATAAATTCCTTTTCCTTTTTTTTCTTCCAGTACACCTGGGATAAATGTCTCATTGAGAATCTCCTTGCATCTGTGACAGCTGAACAATTTGGAGCTTGCTGTTAATCTTGCCAAACGAGGAAACCTTCCAGGGGCGGAGAATTTGGTCAGTGTTCTAATTTTTCCCTTGCACACATCTTGGTTGTGAATAGCCAAAGTTAGGATACTGTAGGTTTTCGTTGTCCTTTTTGGAAAGAACAAGCCAGTTGGATTCTATGAGTAGATTCAAATGTATCTCTCTGATGACCTCATGCTTGTGATTTTTGACTATGATCGCTTCATATATTCAGTATGTTCAGTACTTGCTAAAGCTGGTTTCCATGTTGGTTAATCAACTTCTTGATGTTGGGCACACTCATATTGCAATTATTTTGTTTTTATATAAATTATGTTCATATGCTGTAGACCTTGTCATATTTACTCACAGTTGTTGTATTTCGTAGTGACAATTTAACTCATTTTTTAATTAATACAGTTTCTGTAATCTTAACATTTGGCATTACTTGCTTCCTGGTATTTTGCTGATTTTCTTCTTATATTAACCTTCTTGTTCATCATCATTTTGCATTCTAGGTCGTCCAAAGATTTCAAGAACTCTTTTCCCAGACAAAGTATAAGGAGGCTGCCGAGCTTGCTGCAGAGTCTCCACAAGGAATCCTTAGGACTCCTGAGACTGTTGCCAAATTTCAGGTTTTTATCTCGATCCTGTCCTGCTTGCAGCTCAGTTTCCCCCTTCCATTCACAGTTTTTCTTTTAAGTACTGTGCTTTATCTTGCTTATGGATCCTGAACAGCATTCTGAAACATGCTAGATGCGAATAGTAGGCATCCGAGGGGCTTCCTAAGCCTCCCAGATACCCAGGTGGCCGCTTAACTGCAGTGCCTGGCGTTCTTAGGTGGCCACCTAGGTATCTGTGTAGGCTGATTTTTGCAAGACAGATTCTGTACATGTTCTATTTACTTTAAAAAATAATTGATATTGTTGTGCAAATTTTTTGTTGAAGAAAAGCTAGTCTTACAGGTTTCACTTTTTTCTTCTTTTTTTGGGCTTAACACAGAGTGTTCCTGTGCAAGCTGGGCAAACACCACCACTGTTGCAATACTTTGGGACATTGTTAACAAAGGGAAAACTGAATGCATTTGAATCTTTGGAGTTATCTCGTCTTGTAGTAAATCAGAACAAGAAGAATCTTTTGGAAAATTGGTTAGCTGAAGACAAGCTTGAGTGTAGCGAAGAGCTAGGTGACTTAGTAAAGGTAAGAGTTGAAATTTCTTTCTTTAAACCTTCAATACAGTTAGATTTTGAGATAGTTAAAATCACTTACTGTTTCCTACGGAAGCTATTCTGGTGTTCTTATCATTTCTAATAAGTTGTCTTCTTCTTTCTGTTACAGACTGTTGACAATGACCTTGCTCTGAAAATATACATAAAAGCGAGAGCTACTCCGAAAGTTGTTGCGGCGTTTGCTGAAAGAAGGGAGTTTGACAAGATCCTGATATATTCAAAGCAGGTGACAGACATATCTCATTAATATGAATGTGACTTCTTCTGTTGTATTCGTCATGGAGACATTGTGCTGACTGTACAAATAATTTTTGAACGAAGCTGGACTCTCATGATGGATTCTTTCTATTGTCTGGTACAGGTTGGATACACGCCAGATTATCTTTTCCTCCTCCAGACCATTCTGAGATCAGATCCTCAGGTATTTTATTTTCAATGTTCCCCATTAAGTATGACCATATTACTTTTGAACTACGACACTCCTAACAATTTTACTAGGTTTTGATTTTTTCATAATTTAACTTAATACTTTCTTTTGTTGAGGCACTCTCCTACATGGAAATACTGTGCATCCTGTCTTTTTTTTAAATTTATTTTCCAATTACTTGTGTAATCAGTAGCTTTATTTACTTTTCAATTTGATCCAGTTCCATTCTCAATAGAAATTTTTTCTGGCAGGGTGCAGTGAATTTTGCTCTTATGATGTCCCAAATGGAGGGAGGCTGTCCACTTGACTATAATACCATCACAGACCTCTTCCTTCAGGTTTAACTGCAATAATCATTCTCATGTACCTTACGTGAACTTATGATAGTTTGTGCGAGTTTTTTCTGTATACGTTCTGATGAAGTTTGTTTATTGCCTAGTTAAGTATATTCCTGATGTAGTGATGTTTTCTGTCTTCGCATTTATATTGCAGAGAAACTTGATCAGAGAGGCAACAGCATTTCTGTTGGATGTCTTGAAACCAAATCTTCCAGAACATGCTTTCCTTCAAACAAAGGTAAGATATCTGCAAGATTTCATCTCCTGTAATATTTAATTTTCCATATGATTGCACTTACATATGTGTGTGGGAACAGGTGCTGGAGATCAATCTTGTGACGTACCCAAATGTTGCGGATGCTATATTAGCCAATGGGATGTTCAGTCACTATGATCGTCCCAGGATAGGTCAGCTATGTGAGAAGGCTGGCTTGTATATCCGTGCTCTTCAGGTTGAACTCTCGTTTTGTGTGTCAATTAAATTTTATGTCCATTCATATTTTGGGAGATTTTACAGGGTTAACACCATCTCATTACTGCAGCATTATTCAGAATTGCCTGATATTAAGCGTGTCATTGTGAATACTCATGCGATTGAGCCACAGGTTTGTAGCTGGCATTGATATTAATGGTTCTGCCTCCTATTTGTTAAACTAAGTTTGACGACCTGTTCTTCCAGGCTCTTGTGGAGTTTTTTGGGACTCTTTCAAAGGAGTGGGCTCTAGAGTGCATGAAAGACCTATTGCTTGTAAATCTGAGAGGAAATCTTCAGATAATTGTGCAGGTACCTTCACATGTTCTTTTTTTTGGGTTCATTTTGGGTTTTTTTTTTTTTTTGGTGGTGGTGGGGGGGGGGGGGGGGGGGGGGGGGGTGGGGGGGGGGGGGGGGGGTTTGA
>NC_033798.1:12822596-12832062 GCF_001876935.1 Asparagus officinalis
TCATTTTCAAGTTTATGTTAGAAGTTCTCAATAGGTATGTTTTGCAGACTGCCAAAGAGTATTCTGAGCAGTTGGGTGTTGATGCATGCATCAAACTGTTCGAGCAATTTAAATCCTATGAAGGCCTTTATTTCTTCCTGGGATCATATCTTAGCTCCAGGTACTTTTTATTTCGATATTCACTTTTGAACTGGCAAACGGTAAGAGAGACTTATTTTTTTATTGTCTGTAACAGTGAGGATCCAGATATACACTTCAAGTATATTGAAGCAGCAGCTAAAACTGGGCAGATCAAGGAAGTCGAAAGGGTAACAAGAGAATCAAATTTCTATGATGCGGAGAAGACGAAGAATTTCCTTATGGAAGCCAAACTTCCAGATGCACGGCCTCTTATAAATGTCTGTGATCGTTTTGGCTTTGTCCCTGATCTGACTCACTACTTGTACACAAACAACATGCTCCGATATATTGAAGGTTATGTTCAGAAGGTATGTCTCTCCTCAAAGATAAATCAGTGCTTAAACTCTGATATGGGTGAAGCCAGTTTAAGACATTTTATTTATAATGTTCAAGTTTCCTTGATTGTAAATAATTTGGTAGGTGAATCCAAGCAATGCTCCATTAGTGGTTGGCCAACTGCTAGATGATGAGTGCCCTGAAGATTTCATCAAAGGTCTAATTATTTCAGTCCGGTCTCTCCTCCCTGTAGAGCCACTCGTGGATGAATGTGAGAAGAGGTTTGTGGCGGAGCATTTAACTGTAACATAAGACTTTTTTCTGATTTATATTCTTCTGATTTCTGCCTTCACCACTTTAGGAATCGTCTTCGATTACTCACGCAATTCTTGGAACATCTCGTGAGTGAGGGAAGCCAGGATGTGCATGTTCACAATGCGTTGGGAAAAATAATCATTGATAGCAATAACAATCCAGAGCATTTTCTCACCACTAACCCATACTATGATTCACGTGTTGTGGGTAAGTATTGTGAGAAGCGGGATCCAACTCTTGCAGTTGTTGCTTACAGACGAGGACAATGTGATGATGAACTTATAAACGTCACAAACAAGAACTCCCTCTTCAAATTGCAGGCCAGGTATGCATCTGTGTCAATATGGCCAAGAAATTCTCTTGAATGTCTTCTATTGTTTGCTAGCTTTTATCCGGTTATCTTTTGGTTGACACTTATATTTTATCTTTCCAATTTCAGATATGTGGTGGAGAGGATGGATTCTGATCTCTGGGAGAAGGTGCTTCTTCCTGACAATGAGTATAGGAGACAGCTTATTGATCAGGTTGTTTCTACTGCCCTGCCTGAAAGCAAGAGCCCTGAGCAAGTATCTGCAGCTGTTAAAGCTTTCATGACTGCTGATCTTCCTCATGAATTGATTGAGTTACTTGAGAAGATTGTGCTCCAAAATTCTGCTTTCAGTGGAAACTTCAATCTGCAAAATTTGCTTATCTTAACAGCCATCAAAGCAGATGCATCTAGGGTTATGGATTACATCAATAGATTGGACAACTTTGATGGACCTGCAGTTGGAGAGGTTGCTGTTGAAGCACAATTGTATGAGGAAGCCTTTGCTATTTTTAAGAAGTTCAATTTGAACGTCCAGGCAGTGAATGTTCTTCTGGATAACATCCAAAACATAGACCGGGCGGTGGAGTTTGCCTACCGTGTTGAAGAAGATGCAGTTTGGACTCAGGTAGCAAAGGCTCAGCTACGGGAAGGGCTAGTGAGCGATGCAATTGAATCGTTTATTCGTGCAGATGATGCAACCTATTTCTTAGAAGTTATTCAGGCTGCTGAAAACGCTAATGTATACCATGACTTGGTTAAGTATTTGCTGATGGTCAGGCAGAAATCTAAAGAGCCAAAGGTCGACAGTGAACTCATATATGCGTATGCGAAGATTGATAGGTTGAGTGAAATAGAGGAATTCATCCTTATGCCAAATGTTGCCAATCTCCAAAATGTCGGTGATCGTCTATATGATGAAGCTCTATATGAAGCTGCAAAGATCATATTTGCCTTCATTTCCAACTGGGCCAAACTGGCTGTTACCCTGGTTAAACTCAAACAGTTCCAAGGTGCAGTTGATGCAGCTCGCAAAGCAAACAGTTCAAAGACATGGAAGGAGGTCTGCTTCGCTTGTGTGGATGCTGAAGAGTTCCGCTTGGCACAAATCTGTGGCCTCAATATTATTGTACAGGTGTTCTTTTTTACCTGCAGCCCCTTTTGGCATCTTTTTCCTATCTTTTTTTGCTGTTGGTTCCATGTTTGTGAGCCTTCTATTGCAAATGTAATAACCTACTAGCTTTTAAACTTATGTCAATACTGCAGGTGGATGACTTGGAGGAAGTTAGTGATTATTACCAGAATAGAGGATGCTTCAATGAATTGATCTCTCTCATGGAGAGCGGCCTCGGATTGGAGCGGGCTCACATGGGTATTTTTACAGAGCTGGGAGTGTTATATGCTAGATATCGTCCAGAGAAACTTATGGAGCACATCAAACTGTTCTCAACACGACTGAACATTCCCAAGCTTATCCGTGCTTGTGATGAGCAACAACATTGGAAAGAGCTCACTTACCTGTATATACAGTATGATGAATTCGACAATGCCGCTACCACAATCATGAACCACTCTCCAGATGCCTGGGATCACATGCAGTTCAAAGATGTTGCTGTCAAAGTGGCAAATGTTGAACTTTACTACAAAGCGGTGCACTTCTATTTGCAGGAGCATCCTGATCTTATCAATGATATGCTCAATGTTCTTGCTCTCCGTGTGGATCATACACGTGTTGTGGACATCATGCGGAAGGTTCATTTCCATCTCTTGATTTCTTTTACTAATTTGGAGTGTCTTATTTCTCAGTTAGATTCAGAATGAAACTTGTCAAGTAAATATTTCGAAGGCTGTTTCTGATAACTACTATTTCCGAGTAGATGTTTACAGTGCGTGCTAAATATATTCTGGTTAATCCATTCCTATTCTCCCTTTCTTCTGTTCCAGGCTGGCCACTTGCATCTTGTGAAACCATATATGATTGCAGTACAGAGCAATAATGTATCTGCTGTGAATGAAGCCTTAAATGAAATCTATGTTGAAGAAGAGGACTATGACAGGCTAAGAGAGTCCATTGATTTGCATGATAATTTTGATCAGATAGGCCTTGCTCAGAAGGTAAATATGCCGCGCTTCTTTTTGTACCATTTATAGCTTTTTCAAAATGAGAAAACAATAGTATGTAAGCTATTTAATGTGGACGTGCAGATTGAAAAACATGAGCTTCTGGAAATGAGACGGGTCGCTGCATATATTTATAAGAAAGCAGGAAGATGGAAACAGTCCATTGCTCTGTCTAAGAAGGACAAAATGTACAAAGATGCTATGGAGACATGCTCTCAGTCTGGTGAACGCGAGCTTTCTGAGGAGTTGCTTGTTTATTTCATTGAGCAGGTAATTATGTTTAAAGTTATTTATCCGTCTTCATTATCAAATGAGAAGATTCTACATTCATTTGCGTGATGTACTCCCTCCATTGTTTTTTTTAATAAATTGCCATGATATTCCCTTCCATGGAAATTTACTGCAAGCAGATTGAGAGGCACATTATTACTATTTGCCTTATTGATGTTAGATGGTTATTCTTTTTAATCCAGTTGTGCTTCTATAATAATATTTATTTCCTCCATGTGATCATTTGCCTTGTTTATTTTTTTTTATTTTTTACCATATAAATTTATACAATACATGGATGTTTGCTCTCTCCTGCTATGGGGGCGTATCTATGCCCACTGTTAGGTAGTTACAAATTTGAAGTATTAAGTTATCTTCCTTTGAGTATTTGTCCTTTCTTCTTTCCTTCTTTGTTTCAAATTTTAAAATGAAGTTCAGAATGCACACGGTTTATATATAATAAGAAATATTAAAGAGCAGTTGCTTGCATGGATCCTTTGACGTGATTCACCTCTCTGCTGAAATGATCCTAGAAGATTGTGACGTGGTTCCATGTCAGAATGCACACACTTTGTGTAATAAGAAAAAATTAAAGGAAGGCTGGTTGCAGATTTCTATACGGTATTACTATGTGACATATAAGATAATGTTTTGTTTTTTTACTATGAAAACCTATAAATTCTACATGAAGCAATAAATATTTAACTAGGTTTGCAGTCTTAGCAAGAATGATTATCCCACTCTGAATTCTCTATCCCGCCCAAAGTGACTGTGAGAGGTTTATGAACCATTATGTTTTTTTTTCTTTTTTTTGGCAGGGGAAGAAAGAATGCTTTGCTTCATGTCTCTTTATCTGTTATGACTTGATTCGACCTGATGTTGCTCTAGAGCTTGCATGGACGAACAATATGCTTGACTTCACTTTCCCATACCTTCTACAGGTTAGATATTTTTCATCTTCCAGTTTTGTCTTCATTTATCATAATGACTTGGGCTTTCACACTATAACGAGGCATGTGTCAAATTGTAATGCAGTTTATTCGTGAATACACAAGCAAAGTGGACGACCTCATGAAAGATAAGCTCGAAGCCATGAACGAGGTGAAATCCAAGGAGAAGGAAGAGAAAGACATGGTTGCTCAGCAGGTAAGTTCAATTAACTCTCTGTATAATATCTTATATCTTATTCTGTGATGCAAAAAAAAAAAAATCAATTAACATATAAAAACTTCGCGCATTTTATGCAGAATATGTATGCCCAATTGCTACCTCTTGCATTACCAGCACCACCAATGCCTGGAATGGGTGGAATGAGCGGTCCTTTTGGCGGAGCGCCGGCCCCACCACCACCTATGGGTGGTATGGGGATGCCTCCCATGCCTGCCTATGGCATGCCTCCTATGGGATATTGAAGATAAACATAGTTTGAGGTTTATTGTTTATCGATGGGTAGCTGAACGAAGGAAAAGGAACAAGCCACTTGTGTAATTTTGTTGTAGGTTGTTATTATCAGTTGTATCTCCTTGATGTTCCTTCTAAATTAGTAATTTTTTTGGTGCCAATGAGGCTGAGATGAGGATTTTTGTGGTTATTTGACGATAGTAGGGTCGATGCCATTTGAAACACAGTAGGGTTTTGTGGCTGGGCTCCATTTGTATATGCTCCCTCCAACTGCCTGATATAGTATGTCTTGTACTTCTGTGCTTCCGAATTTTGTGTCATATATTTGTTTTCCATATTTATACTGTTTATTATGAATAATAGATATTGTTTCGTGTCCATTATTTTTGGGTTATCTTAATGACAGCAATTTATTCATATTTTTCTGGATGCATGTATCGATAACCGCGCTAATTTCCTATGAGGATATCTTCAACGTATATATTATATTTTTGTGTATTTCATAAGTAGAGGTTAGTGCCAGTTGCATCTCCTCCATTTACTCTGGAGTTGGTAGCTTTTTCCGATGCCCTGGAGGCTGAGATGAGGATTCTTGTGATTATTGATGTTATTAGGGATTGTTGCAGTTTGAAATTATGGGGGTCTGTTGGGCATATGAATCCCCATCCCAATCGCCTGACATAGAGTACAGACTCCATCAGGATTTTTGGGGTCTTATTTTTCCGCACAGTTCTCTCTTAGGTTGGAACATTCTTTCATTTTAATACAGAAATATGCATGTTGGAATTTGGATACAGAAGTGTTTATGTCAAAAAGTTACTCTTATGGGTACGTGGATGTTTAGAGCAGTTTAGGGTCTCTTAATCTTTCTTGATAGCTGATCAATTAGAAAGAAATAGATTCTTGTATGAGAGAGACCAAATAATTAGAAAGAAATAGATTCTTGTATGAGAGAGACCAAATAGAGGGCGAGTTTGTTGGTCCGGCGTGCCCTTTGATATTCAAGTTAATAATAGATTAAGTACGTTTACAAAATCTAGTTTCAGGGTGTTATTCAGTAATTTTAGTGTACTTTAGGATAGTGGAGATTGCCTACTACTTATAGAGGATTGGCAATGGCACATTAGTAATTTGACAGGTCGGTACAGTCGATTGATCAGTCCGTATTTTACACGTGTTGGTAGCCTGTTGAATGAGTCACCTTTACATTTAATGAGACAGTGACGGAACGGCTGAAGTGTTAGCGTCGCCTGAGGAGTAATAACGTCGGCCTAAAAAATCATAATGACTCTGACCCATCATTAAATTCGTTGGTGATTGGGTCAGAGTAGAAGACATCTTTCGTCTCATATTCAGTCTTATCTAGCGGATCCCGGCTTGAAGACACATTTTGTCTAGGACTTAGACTGTCAGGGAGGTCAGCGGTGCTCAAACCTGGTTGGGTTGGGTCTTCAGACTTATAGAACTCAGCTAGTTATGATTAACAAGTGACCGACTCTCAAGAGTTCACTAGACTTTAGTAATTCTCAGGATATAACAAGTTGGAACAATATGAAACACACTGTGTTTTGGCATATAGACATTTATGATTCTCTCCAGGTTGGGTCTCATACAGTGATGTAATCTATTGTAAAAGAAAATACATTAAGATATTCATCTTAAAATTAGATATAAAATTAGATATATATGGTTTCCATCAAACCAAATAATAATAATAGTAATATATAATAAAAATAAAAAAGATATGGTGACTCATTTAGTTAAAAGCGGACACATTTATAGACAATCTGAAAAATAAGAGACTGATAATAATAGATTGAAGTTAAAGAGAGAGTGAATTGATATATATATATATATATATATATATTTATATAATATATATATATATATATATATATATATATATATATATATATATATATATTCGACATTTCGAATTGATTAGGAAAATATTTCTAAAATATGAGTTTTGTTCAGTAATAGATTAGCCTAGTATTGCAATATGTATTTACAATATTTACTTTATTACTTACCTTATTTGTTAGGTTTTTCGATCAGTATTTAAATCAACTTTCCTGCTCTGCATGGCGTCGAGGAAGGTTTAAAAAAAGAAATAAAAAGAAAAAGAAACAATATCTTGGTCTCTGCTCTTTCCCATAGACTCTTCGTCGTCATCACTTATAACATTATGTGATGCTAGTTCAGTTATCACCTAGCGTGGTAAGCTTCAAGATAGGAAAATTTTGCAAAATAAATCAATTTTGCTAAATATTTAGCAAAACAGACCGTTTTGCTAAATATTTAGTAAAATAGATTTTGTTAAACATGTCATTCGAAACATACGAGACTAGTAATCCCATATGATTTAATAAATCATACGGGACTACTAGTCTCGTATGTTTCGAATGGTCCGTTTTGTAAAATCGACATCTTTTGACTTGTTGGTCAAAAAGAGATCCATTTTGCTAAATATTTAGCAAAACGTTCTGTTTTGCTAAATATTTAACGCTTGTTACATGATACGGGCGCAGATGCGGCCCCTGACATAGTTTTGTACTGTGATAATTACAGAGTCATTCACATCGCCGCTAATCCTGCGTTTCACGAGCGAACAAAACACATTGAGGTCGATATATTGCCATTTGGGTCGCCAGAACGCTGGAGCTCATCGAATCTCTCTGCCACATGCATTTCTTCCGGAGACGGCGCGACTGATTTCTCCACTAAAAGCGCAAGCGCATTCTCAGTTCGAGTTTTTTTGTGAGAACTCTCGATTTTTTGTCCATGTGATTACTGTTAGTTTGAGTGGGGTTGTTAAATATATGGCTAAATATCAGAACACCCGCTTAACTTCAGATGATTATCAGATAACCCCTATAACTTTGAAAATATCAGAAAATCCCATTTAAGCTTAGGGGTTACGAGACCTTTAACTTTGTTATTTTATCGGGAAAACCCCTGATTTTTTTTTTGCTTTTTTTCCCTAATAAACTCTTAATGCTATGAGGGGTTTCTGATAATCGACTTAAGGGATGGTTTCTAATATTTCGAAAGTTATAGGGGGTTATCTGATAATCTTCCAAAGTTAATATTTTTTCACTTGGACTAAATATAATAATAGATTAGGCTGTGGTAGTTACATTTACAATTGTTTCGTTCCTCAACTTGGATCTTCGTTATAAAATCTTTCCAACTGTAAATCATACTCCCCTTAAAAGTGAAAGTTTGAGAGAAAATTTCTATGAACAAAAATACCATTGATTCTTTTAGATGTTATATTATTATCCTATCCTATATATCCTAATTAACTCTAATTAATAAGTATCAATTATCTTATCATATCCTAAATAATATATATAAGCTAGGATTTGATTTAAGTATATTAAAAATTATATAGATTTTTAAAATTTTATTAAACATTATATTAAGTTATAGATAATTGTTCCCCAGCCACTTCTCCAGAATTACAATCTAGAAATCATATCATATCATACTCCTTTTAAAAATGGGAGTTTGGAAAAACTCTCTACGGACAAAAATATGCTTGATCCTTTTAGATATTACATTATTACCCTATCCTATCCTAATAAACTCTAATTAATAAATAGAAGTTTCAATTATCTCATCCTATCCAAATTAATGTGTGTATAAGCTAAGAGTTGATTTAAGTATATTAAAATTTATATTATTTTAATATTACATTAAAAATTACATTAATAATTGTTCAATCACCACATTTAGCCACTTCCCATAATTACAAAATAGAAATCATATAACATCATACTCCCTTTAAAAGTGAGAATTTGGGAAAAACTTTTTGTAGACAAAAATACCCTTGATCCTTTTAGATAATACATTATTATCCTATCATATCCTAATAAACTCTAATTAATAAGTAGAAGTTGCAATTATCTTATCCTATCCTAATTAATATGTATATAATCCAAGATTTGATTTAAGTATATTAACAATTACACACACACACATATGGAGAGAGAGAGAGAGAAATGAGTATGCTTGTTACCAAGCACAAATTTTATGTTTGGTAGTGAGATGTCTTATTCCCATCTACTCATTCAAATTTCTAACCACTCCCCAACGCATGTGAATGTGGGTCCCGATTTCAATGAGTGCAGGGGAATATGCCACCTCATTACCGAGCACAAAAACTTATGCTTGGTACCAAACATACCCATTTTTCTCATATATATATATATATATATATATATATATACCGATTTCAATGAGTGCAGGGGAATATGCCACCTCATTACCAAGCACAAAAACTTATGCTTGGTACCAAACATACCCATTTTTCTCATATATATATATAATACACACACACACATATGGAGAGAGAGAGAGAGAAATGAGTATGCTTGTTACCAAGCACAAATTTTATGTTTGGTAGTGAGATGTCTTATTCCCATCTACTCATTCAAATTTCTAACCACTCCCCAACGCATGTGAATGTGGGTCCCGATTTCAATGAGTGCAGGGGAATATGCCACCTCATTACCAAGCACAAAAACTTATGCTTGGTACCAAACATACCCATTTTTCTCATATATATATATATATATATATATATATATA
>NC_033798.1:12833420-12886738 GCF_001876935.1 Asparagus officinalis
ACGGTGGGCGCCAAACTGTTGATGCGAAATATCACACAACCAATTAAAGTCACGGAGTTTATAAAAAAAGAGGGGGGCCACTTTCTTCTTCGATTTTATGCCTGATTCTGGAATTAGGATGACCTAGCAATCTGCATACAAAGAGTTGTAAGAGGGCGATGATGAGTTCCCCCGTGATACCTTGATGCGAAATATCACACAACCAATTAAAGTCACGGAGTTTATAAAAAAAGAGGGGGGCCACTTTCTTCTTCGATTTTATGCCTGATTCTGGAATTAGGATGACCTAGCAATCTGCATACAAAGAGTTGTAAGAGGGCGATGATGAGTTCCCCCGTGATACCTCCGATGATCAAGTCAGTTGATAAACTTGAGTGGGGTCCAAGAAGAACTATGTGTTCTTGTTTTTGTGCAGTGTGTGCTTTAGGGGGGTTTAGATTGAGAACCTTTGGCTATGGCGAATAACATCTGTATATAAAGAGGATGTTAATGACAGATTGGTCATTTCGACCATGCAAATAGTGGTGACATAGTGTGAGCTGGAAGGTGAGTCATCATTTGCTCTACATGTGTCGTCTAGCGATAGGAGGAATATCATTTCAAACTCGATTTAAGGAGCGATCGATGGGACATGGGCTGATAAGCGGCATGATGACGTATGGTCTTTGAGTAGATATGATATAACTTGTTGTCAGGATGGATAATTTCTGATGAAGTTATCTTCTAGCTTCGCTGAGAAGCAATGTCCCTCATGATGGGACTCGCGAGGAGAGTCGACTCGTTGAGAGGAGTGATGACTCAAGGATTGCTGGCTGGATGGAGTTGGGTGATGACTCGTCCCGCCTTTCGAGTCAACATGGAAGAGTATCGGCTCGGCTAGGTTGACTAGGCTCTTGACGAGTTTCGTCCCGCCTTTCGAGTCAACATGGAAGAGTATCGGCTCGGCTAGGTTGACTAGGCTCTTGACGAGTTGCCTGCTACGAGAGGGCCAACTGGTATCACCTTTCGTGTCGACATTGATGGATATTGACTCGTCTGGTCAGATAAGTCGGACTGCTAGCTGATCTCTGGCTATCTCTCCCATCGGTCGAGATGTCGACTTGTCTGGGAGGTCAGGATGTCTCGTACCGATTAGCACCGCTTCTCGTGTCGACACTGGGGTGTCGGCTTGTCTGGCTGGATGGAGATGGTGACTCATCAGATCATATATTTTGAAATAGTTGTACCCCATAATAGTTGGCCCCTTTCGCTTGGAGTTAGCTTTAGTCGAGCCCAAGTGAAATGAATAAAGCTCTGGACTAAAGTTAGGGTTGCAGATTGCTTCGTAGCATTGCTCTGATCAAGCGAACCAAGTGGCAATTCTTGAGTTGGTCGTGTTGTGTCGACCCGAATGTTGCGAGTCGGCTTTACAACTGGCTCATATTGTACCTATTGTGGGCAAGATGCTCGGGTCTTGTGTCGACGAAGATTGGTAAGTTGAAGTGCTTTAAGTCTTTTTGCCGAAGATAACCGGGCAATTGAAATCCATGCCTTAGGTTTACTCATGATGATACCAAGGTCTTAATGGTAGAATGATGATTCTGAGGCTAAGTCTCACGTTGGATCTAAGTCTTTATAATCCTCGTATGGCCGAGAGATGACTGTGGGAGTTGACTATAGAGTTGTGCCTTGGGCTTACCCTGAGAAGGAATTAAGGTCTTGATTATGTCGATGAGAGCTGGAGGAATCAACCATATGTTGTGCATTAGGCTTACCCTGATAAAGAGCCAAGGGCTTTTGACATGCTAGCCTGGAGGTTGAGTAGCATAGGACTTATTTTGGTGCCTAGGGCTTCACCATGATGGTTGATGAGAGTTAGAGGATCCAACCACATGTTGTGCCTTGGGCTTATCTTGATAAAGAGCCAAGGGATTGGAATCCGACTGAAGAGTCGAACGCTAAGAACCGTGAGGAGAGTTGACTAGGGCTTCCCCTCCCCTATGGCCGATAGATGACTGTGGGAATCGACCAAGGGGTTGTGCCTTGGGTTTATTCCTAATAAGGAACCAAGAGCTTGCTCTAGAGTGCCTAAGGCATGGCTGAAGAGGACTCTGTGGCCCTGACTGCTACCTTGTAGGCTCGGGCATCTTCCATATCCATGTATCCATGGGCTCTGGCCATCAATTGCTCATAATTGGCGATTAGCTTCTTAACCAAAGAGTCTGCCAATGCATTGTTCTGCAGGCTGACTACGAGTGCTGACATAGCGACTGCACTTCCAGGGTCGTCAACTTCCAACCTCTTAGCTTGGAATCTCTTAAAGTAGGCATAGAGGCTCTCTTCTGGTCCCTGCCTCATTTGGATCAGCACATGAGGGGGAAGCTCCCACTTGGCGTCAGCTAGGAAATAGTGGATGAACTTTCGGCTAAGTTGCCGAAAGTTTCTGATGGATCTCTTCTCGAGAGTGTTCCACCAGAGCTTAGCACTCCCTGAAAGAGTGATAGGAAAGCATCGACAGAGGATTGCTTCTGATGCTTGGAGCATACTCATCACATCAACGTAATTTTGAACATGCTCGGAGGGGTCTCCCTCACCCTTGTATGTCTCCATGCGAGGCATCTTGAACTTCTCACATGGAATATTCATAAGGTTGTCTGAAAAGTGGTTGTTATTCCCGAAGACGCTTGCGATCGGTCTGTTGACTCGATCATATCTAGAGGCTCTAATGGTAGGACTTTAGTCGGTGAGTTCCTGATGAGGAAGGAGACATCGGCTTGTTGACCGATAGGGAGCAAAATTTGCATGTTGCGGCTGTGGAAGTCGGCTGAGAAGCTCACTAGTGAAGGTAGCAAATTGCTCTTGGCAAGATTGATGAATCATATGAGCTGTTGATTCAAGCTGGGCTTGAGTAGCATAGCTCTGATGAGGCCCTTTAGGACAAGATCGCTCAGCTCTATCTCTAGAACTAGACATGTTCTCTCAAAAAATAAAGGGGGCCCTATTGTTTGCACCAAACTGTTGATGCTAAAGATCACACAGCCAATTAAAGTCACGGGGTTTATAAAAAAGGGGGACACTTTCTTCTTCGTCTTTATGCCTGATTCTGGAATTAGGATGGCCGAGCAATCTGCACATAAAGAGTCGTAAGAGGGCGGGAATGAGTTCCCCCGTGATACCTCCGACGATCAAATCAGTTGATAAACTTAAGTGGGATGCAAGAAGAACTGTGTATTCTTGTTTTTGTGCAGTGTGTGCTTTAGGGGGTTTTAGATTGTGAACCTTTGGCTATGGCAAATAGCATTTGTATATAAAGAGGATATCAATGGCAGATTGGTCATTTCGTCATGCAAATGGCGGTGACATAGTGTTAGCTGGAAGGTGAGACATCTTTTGTTCTACATGTGTCGGCTGGTGACAGGAGGAAGATCACTTCGGCCTCAATTTGAGGAGCAACCGATAGGACGTGGGCTGATAAGCGGTGTGATGACGTATGGTCTTTGAGTAGACATGATATGACTTGTTGTTAAGATGGATAAGCTCTGACGAAGTTATCTTATAGCTTCGCTGAGAAGCAATGTCCCTCATGATGGGACACGCAAGGAGAGTCGACTCGTTAAGAGGAGCGACGACTCAAGGATTGCTGGCTGAATGGAGTCGGGTGATGACTCGTCCTACCTTTCGAGTCGACATGGAAGAGTATCGACTCGACTTGGTCGACTAGGCACTTGACGAGTTGCCTGCTTCGAGAGAGACGACTGGTACCACCTTTCGTGTCGACATTGATGAATATTAACTCATATGATCGGCTGAGTTGGACTGCTAGCTGATCTCTGGCTATCTCTCCCATCGGTCGAGTTATCGACTCGTTTGGGAGGTCAGGATGTCTCGTGCGGATTAGCACCGCTTCTCGTATTGACACTGGGGTATCGGCTTGTCTGACTAGATGGAGATGGCGACTCATCGGATCATATATTTAGAAACAGTTGTACCCCATAACACACACACACACACACACACACACACACACACACACACACACACACACACACACATATATATATACTAGTTGGATTGCACGTGCAATGCACGTGGTAAAGTTTTCATTTTATGTTTTAAATTTATACTTTTATTTATAATGTTTTGTTATAAAATTATGAAATGTAAGTAATGGATAAAACATATAGACATAATCTAAACATTCAACATTTGAACAATTAAATTACATTTATTGATTGATTGGGGGACCAATGCAAATTTGTAAGCTGGTTAAAGGCTCACATTAATTTATCATAAGTAAATTCTCGTTGCAGAAAACAATACCGATTAGATTTAAATTAAATTGAACACATTTGACCGTTCGAGAGAAACTTATAAGAATGTAAAAGAATTACAAGTTAAGAAGGCAAACAGCCATCATCTACCAACAATGCACTGTTTTCCTCTGTATTTATGCAGTTCCTTTCACTATGATGTAAGCGTCCAAACATTATACATGCATTATCAGTCATGCTCTCAGTACAAATGTTTCACTCGATGACTCACTAAAGCTACTAAACTGAATGATTAATGTTACATTTGAGACGAGTAATACAATGTTAGAGGTTAGCTACCGCTTTCTTCAAGAATGGGTTGTCTTCAATAGTATCTTGAAAGTCTGCTTTCCAGAAGATAGCCCGAAAGCCCAAGCATGCGGCCAAGCCAATTGAGCCCTTGTTGCACCTTCTGAGTTTTGAGGAAATGAATCTATAAGTTGTCCTCCAATTCATCTGGGAGATGCAATTTCTCCATCGCAGACTGAAATTTATATATAAATGTTAATAGGTCATAAATAAAAAAGCACAACAAATACATGCATTTAATGATGAAGAATTAATTCCTTGAATAGCTTACTGCCTTAGTTTCATTGTTTCTACAGTAGAATGTATTTTATAAACCCCATAATTTGCTTAATCATGTGTCCATAATTAGCTAAAATGTCCAGAATCATACTCTAGCACCCCTTATTAGTTGTAAATGAGAGAATTCTACATCATGGCTCTTTGAAGTTAAGAGGGTAAGCTCAAAAATGATTATTAATTGTTTGCAATTTTTAGTCTTTTTGGTAGTAAATGAGTCTTCTACATCATGGCTCTTCGAAGTTAAGGGGGAAAACTTAAAAATAATTGCTAATTGTAGAAAGGGTGAAGAAGGTTTAGCGGCGGCCAATACAAAAGATTCCTTTAAGCCTTGCTTCTTCTTCTTCTTCTTTTATTTTTATTTTTATTTTTATTTTTTTTGCTTTATTTGGTTTTTTTCTGTAAAGTATTATGATGACTGATGTTCAGGTGATGCTTTTGTTTGAAGGCTTCAAAATTCCATGTCTAAATTAAGGGGGAACTATCAACTGTTATATCCTAGCTTGTGGTGAGTGACGACGATAATTTGTTCGCTCCCCATCCTGTTATAACTGTTATATCAACTTTTGGATATGGGACTTTTTAAGTTCTGTTCGCATCCCTCTTGTTAATTTTTTATATTTTAATATATTTTCAATGAATAGGTCACCTTGCCTTCTTTTTCTCTAAAAAAAAGACGAGAAGATGATTAAATCCATATTAAACCCTATAGTTTTTATCTAACTTGGACTTGAAAATAGTTTAGTCCATACAAGTACGTGAATAAATTTAAAACTTAATAGATCTCCATATTAAACCCTATAGTTTTTAGCTAACTTGGACTTAAAAATAGTTTAGTCCATACAAGTATGTGAATAAATTTAAAACTTAATAGATCTCAACATTTCAGATAACCTTAGGCATCTGAAATAAGAAAGGGAAATAATAAAGGGAAAGGACAGACCATACAGAAAAATCTGAATGCAGTACCTTGATAGCAGCAACATCAGCTGCTGGAGGCTTCAGGTCCAATGCAATACCAAAGTAGAACATGTCCTTAGCATGCATATTAAGCCTCTTGTGAATCTTCCCCATCAACGCGTAGATGCTGCTCTCACATGGAGTGAAGTCCTTAACCTGCTCCAAATGCTTCAATGTCCTATATAAATATCATAGGACAAAGCTCCAATATAACAAAGAACCAATATATGGTTGGATATTTTCTTCATAATTAACTAAAGTAACAATGTTCAGGTAAATTACTTATAAACATTAGCACTTTCAATATTAAGTTTTGTACTGGTAAATCATGTTTCAAAATGCATAAAAAAGAGTATCACCAAAAGAAATCAATACATTTATGACAACCAAATTCCAAGGTTACTAATTTGGTCCACAGTGATCAATTTTATTGAACAAATAATCTTTAATTGTAGCTGTACTCATAGTTTGTCCACAGCTCGGGGTATCTATGCTCATTAGTCTTCCAAAATGAAAGAATGTCGAGTGGAGCACCACGGTCAAGTCTTGGTTCATCCAAATAAAGTTCTAATTGGGTCTTTTGAGAACTAATAATTTCTTGGCTTTCAAACGAGTCGAATTCCTAAATAAAAAAAGATACGTAAAGTACATTTGAACAAATGCCAAGCAAATCTTAGGGAAACAAAAGCTTAATTAAATGTTAGTAGGAAAAGTAGCTACTAAATGGAGTGACTAATTCCGAACTCTTCATAAGAATGCTTTGAAATGTACTATCTCAAGAGTGACTCAACTATCTCAAGAGTGCCAGTTTTATTATTCATATATTTATGGCATGGACATAGAATCTCAGGGCCTCCTATTTTTCTAATAGCATATTCCACAAATTTCTTCACTACAATTTTTTAAGTAGTAGAAAAGAAGCTGACAAGAAACTATAAACGACTGTTCTCTTTACAAAGTCATAAAGCATTACAAATTATACATCTCACTATCAACCTAAGGGTAGAAAATTCATCACATAGATAGTTAATGCCTAAACACGAGGAATAAATTACCACATTCATCATAATCAGTTTGTATGTCAAATGAGAGAATAATAAAAGGCATGGAATGGATAATCATTTATAACTGTAAAATGTTTACAAAAGAACACAAGAAAACAAACAAACATTTCCGAAAGGTATTTACAATGTGATTGTAAGACATCTACAATAAAAACTAAGAGATATACTAATTACTTGAGAAAGAAATTACCCTCAAGATATCAATGCAATCTTGATCAAATGTGTCATCATACACACGAGAAGTTCCCTCCTTGCTTGATTTCTCCAAGTTTCTTCTTCTATTACCATCCATATTGCTCAAGTACTCATTAAAGAGAGAGAAAAGCTTGTCTTTCACATTCTTAAGCTTCGTAGAATTGTGTCCATATAGCCCCATGATAGCAAAACTCTACAAATTGCATTTTGTATCGAGGATCCAAGATGCACGCAATAGCAAGTAGAACATTGTACTCACTCCAATATTTTTCAAATTTCTTGTACATTTTGGTTGCTATTAACTTAACATATTCATCATCATCTTTCATCCCACTCTTTAAAGTACGTTGCACAACAAATACTTGAAGAAAGTAGAGATTAGCTGTTGGATAATTCGTACCGGAGAAAAGACAAGTGACTGCTAGAAATCATGATACTTAAGTGAGAAATTCAAGGTGTGTTTTCATTGATTTATGAAGTTTAGAGGGGTTTTGTTCAAAACCCCCAATGTTCATGGGGATACCCTAAACTTCAAATTTGACTGACGTATATAACTGCAGCCTAATGGTATTCGAGCTGCTGAATATGGAGGAGCTTTAGCAGTAGGGGTGTGCACAGGGGTATTCTCAGGAGAGGAGCTGAAGCAGGCAAGCAATGGTAGTGCCATTATCCTCGCAGATGTTAAAGATACCTAATTTTGATGAAGCTTAGAGAGAGAAAGAGAGAACTTACAGAGAGCTCTGCCATTATCCTCGCAGATCTTAAAGATACCTAATTTTGATGAAGCTTAGAGAGAGAAAGAGAGAACTTACAGAGAGGATCGCCATTATCCTCGCAGATCTTAAAGATACCTAATTTTGATGAAGCTTAGAGAGAGAAAGAGAGAACTTACAGAGAGCTCTGCCATTATCCTCGCAGATCTTAAAGATACCTAATTTTGATGAAGCTTAGAGAGAGAAAGACCGCACGCTCCTCACTGCCGCTCGCCGCCGCACGCAGATGAAATCTAGGGTTTTGTTTATGAGAAACGAAGAGAGGACGGGTTGCTCTTTTGTGACGGCCCTAATTTTCAATCGGGTGAGCTCTTTGTGTTACACGGGTCAGGCGGGTCAACCCTAACTTACCCATCTAATAAACGAGTCAGTTCAGATTGACCAGTTTATGACCCGACCCATATAACTTGACCCATACCCAAATTAAACGGGTCGGATCGGGTCGGGTTGATGTGTCGGGTCAAAAACTGCCACCCCTATTCCAACCTAAGTTGCATGGAAACGGGTAGGGGTACATGTACCGGTAGGGGTGCAGGTAACACGTGCACGCGCACACACTATATATATATATTGTGAGGAACATTGTGCTTAGGCATACCCAATTCACCCAAAATAGGCATAATCAATTTCAACAACACACGCATACGGTCAAGGTGGCCATTATGAGGAACAGGGTGCTTAGGCATACCCAATTCACCCAAAATATGCTTAAGGCGTCAATATTCAATAGGAGCTCCTAGACACTATATTGTGAGGCCTCAGAGCTGCCTCCGCCAAGGTAGAAGCTGGGACTGCTTTTTAAACAGCCTGATAGTATAAAACAAATGTCCTATTGTATACAGGAAAATTGTAATGAAATAATGCAAGAGAATACAAGTCATACTCATGGCCGCATAGTGTATGAGCATAAGCAAATCTCGAGTCTAGTTGCACTGCACGCAGAAAATTTTTTCATTGTAGTTTCATTCTTCAATCAAATAATGTCATCAACTACACAAGCTGATACTTGCTGTTAAATAATCAATTAGTATACCAGTACAGAGATCATACTAAATGAATCTTTCACAAAAAAAGAGATCTTGAAAGTTTTCTCAGTAACATATATGAAATTTTATTCAAGGGAATTAAAATTACCCAAGACATTTTCCAGCTGAAAAGGCAGAAATACAAATCAGACAATAAGACACTTTACCCATGATAGCAGCAAGCACAAAACGATTATCCAAGCTCCAAACAATCATATTAACACCACGAGGAGTGGGCTGAAATCTTTGCCGTGAACCTCCACGAGCAGGCTGCGGAGGCATTGGAGGTGGAGGAACCTTAAGATGATAATCACGTGTCCAGCGCCCAACTTTTCTCTGACATAAACCAAAATCTAATAAGAGAAACTCCAAAGAAATTATGTGAAATCGTAGTAAGATGCATCATTAATATGGCAACTGAAGCGATTAAATGAGAAGTGTCCAAAAACAATTGTTTTAACAGTTTCCTCCCCCCTCCATGTCCAGGCACTTTGATGCTTCAACAGAAATTCTTTTATCAATGCCAATACACAAGATAATAGCTAAAAGTTGGTTTGGTGACCAAAGCTTTGGTGATGTAAAAGCGGACAAAAGAATAAACTGTTAATACCAATATGCAATAAGAACTGCTGTACACATCCAACAGGTGTCAATACCACATATTATAAGAAACTCATATGGAACCTATCAGAAGTCCAATCCATGCATCACATTACATAATTGCAAAATTTGGAGTATTTGGAAACATCCATAATTGTTTATAAAAAGAGATTTATAAACATCCATAATTGCAAAATTTTGCATGTCCATTATACTTATTCCTACATAGTTCTAAAGCATGTTCGCACTACCACATGTGTTTAGACATAAACAGGACTCAATACCACATATTTATAAGAAACTAATACAGAGCTCACCATAAGGCCGACCATGAATCCGCATGCAATAACAGATATGAGATTATCCATAGTTGCAATTTTTTTGGCTATCAGTTAGACTAATTCCTTCATATTCTAAGGCATGTTCTGACTTCTGCTTAATACAATAGTAAAGATCAAAATTAATGATTAGGTGACTACAGTTTTGTGATAGATCATACAGTCATCAAGTTTCCAATAACCAGACACTTCCAGAAACACATAATGGCATTCAGCACATAAGTTCAACCCACAAAGACAATCCTCCCAAGGATTTCAAGCCCACCAATCTCAAACGAGATGATAAAAAAACATTTTGATTCATCTAACAAGGATAACCATGAAAAGACAAGAAGTTTTACAAAGAAATATGAAAAAAAAGAAAAGGAAGAGCTCACATGGGATCTGCGTGATTTTGGAATCCGAATAATAGCACTTCCATCGCGAGAACATGTAACTATGTTGTCATGAGTGAACCTGAAAAAATGTGGGTCAGTATGCATCAATCTGACAGACAACTTTGATAAGGGCTAGTTGACAATAGTTATTCTACTTGCATGTTATTCAAATACAAGAATAAACTAAATTCAAATTACAGAATGAGCAACAGACTTAGTACAAACCAGGAGTTTTTAAACTTTGGAACATTATCCTCCTTAAAAGAATCAGCTGTAGAAGTTCTAGATGCCACCGGACAGCCACTGAGTCAAAAAGCCACCAGTATTAAGATGCGTATATAATATGTAGATAAGCACTTTATAAAGGCAGCCAGCTAACCTGAATTGTGCATAGTTAACATCATTTTCATGGCCGGATAGGAGATCCATCTCATGATTTGGTTGTTCAGAGTCTTCCGGGTTGCTTTTACAAGCATTCCAAACCTGAAAGTAAGTAGCTTGTTAATGAAGTATGGGGGCACTGGAAAGTGTCAAAATTCATCTTCTATATCAGGATAAATGTGTATATGTGCTACTTGAAAAAGTAAACCATATTGATATACCCTTGCATATGTATCTGAGCTACCAGTAACAAATACAGTTCCATTAGCATGGTAAGCACAACACAATATCTGATGATTTTGTTGACCGACACTTGATGAAGGATCAAAACTCTTTCCTGCAATGAGTTTTACTTTTACCAATGCAAGTTCTCATCCGATGGTGCCAATTAATCAGTTAAATTGCTAAATTAACCAGCTAAAGCATCTGAGGCTTTGGGACATATATTCGTGGGCTTAGCTGCGCGTGCCTAGCATCCCATATGCGACAGGTTCCATCATCAGATGATCTGAGCATCATATGCAGTATTTGAATCAATATAACACCTCAAAATGAAGCATACTTTACAGAATATCATAGTTGATTTTGCTACAAAATTCTACATATTTTTACAATATGAGGTAAGACTTGAAAATAATAGTTACGGCCAACAGTACCAAACTTTCAACAATATCATTGTCCTTTATCACAATGCAGGCCTACAGAGAAATTTGAGCAATCCCCAGGCTGAAGTATGATGATTTACAATTATATTCAGATTTCTACTATATGAAAATATTGAAGTTGTTTTGTTGATAATAGGTTACAGTAGTACTATTTAGTAATATCAAGTCGAGTAGTTCCAGAGCTAATAAGATATCTATCACAAAAGCATAATTAAGTGTTACAAATGCCAGCAAAAAGCATGTGAACATATAAACAAGCAATGAGATAAAAGGTCTCCTATAACAGAAAACCATACCACAGAGATGATGATATTGAACTGATAGCACTATAGGGAACATGAAGGACTTGTTTATTTTGGCTTATGGAAAATGAAACCATGTAAACGTTAGACACAAACAAGACGATGGATTTGTCTCATCAAGAATTTTAAGTGCTATAAAAGCGTTGAGGGACTACTGAAGGTATAGATGAGGGGGTTTTATCTGCAATTTACTCTTATAAACACATTCTGTTTCTCTACTGAAGGCATAAACAATATATAAGGTCTAACCGAGTACATGATGTGCACATGGATATGATTTAATACTGGCATATTGATAACCAGAATTTTATCTTCGTGATATAAAGATTTCCAAGTACAAATTGTCAATGGCTAATTTAGTACAGAATGTAAAGAGGATATCTTGATAATATCGCGATATAAAGATTTCCAAGTGTAAAGGCTAACGAAGTCAATAAATGTCAATGGCAAACATCACAATTAGACTCTTTGAAAGTAAAGAGTAGCATGACCATGTGAATTAGACATAACATATGACTACCCGTGCTTTTCACCTCCTTAATCCGTTCGATCTACTCGCATCCTACCACTATTGCTACTGGCTTACACATCAACCTCCATTTACCCGTAGCCAAAACATCAAATTAATCAAACAAATAAAAGGGGGGAAATTACACACCTGTGTTCCTTCTGTTCATAACAATGAACTGGAATCTCGGCTGCGTGTTTCTGCATAAATCACAATTGAAAAAATATTAAAAAAATACCCCAAGCAATCAAACGAAGAAGTTCAAATTCCTTAGATCTAGTTACCTTTTAACAACAAACAAAGATCCCTCAAAATCCTTACGACTCTAAGTTCACAAATCCACACCAAAACCCTAATCAGAGATCACGAAAACAAAAACAAAACAAAAAAATCATCAAATATGATCAAAATCATACCCACTGATTGAGCTCAATGTTGAATTCGTAGAAAGTAACGTGAGCAGCCGTGATCAGGATCTCCTCCACATGGGGATCGATCCTCTGAAGAACAGTCAGATTCAGGACTTTGGTGCTCTGCTGATCGAGGTTCAGATTAGGGCAAAATTAGAACAAAATAAGAGGAATGAAGATGACTGCAGCGATCTGAGCCGACGATCAATTTGGCGACGAAGATGACTGCAGCGATTTGAGACGCGCTACACGACTCCAACCCTAGCCGGGCTTCGGAATCGAGGATCGCAAGGAATCGAAAGAGACCGGACTTGATCGGAGCGGAGCGGAAGCGGTGAGCGAAATCGCGAGGGGGACTGCGATCCTTGAAGAGGTCTAAGAGATTGGAGATCTCTTCCATGGCGATGGAGAGATCAGTTCATGAGCGAATCGAAGAGGCGACGACGAGGGGTTGAGGGGGGAGAAGAGGGGATGGCATTGGTTTGGGGGAAAATAAATGAGAAAAAAACGGAAATCGAAAAAACACATCAGTACCAAACACTCACCAGTAATTTAATTTGGTGGAAGGCTATTTTGGGAAGGATAAAGTTTTTTTGGAACTCCCTCTTTTAAAGGGTAGATATATATATATATATATATATATATATATATATATATATATATATATATATATATTACTAAGAATACATTAAGTTGTAGATATCTGTTTCAATCACCACACTCAACCATTTCTCGAGAATTAATAAAATAAAAAATCTAAAAACTTAGAAAATTTATGTAGGACTTAACCACTAGCAAACAGTTGTACTCCCATAACACACACGACACACACACACACACACACACACACATATATATAATATATATTATATATATATATATATATATATGATGATACTATATATATATATATATATATATTATATATATATATATATATATTATATATATTACTAAGAAATACATTAAGTTGTAGATATCTGTTCAATCACCACACTCAACCATTTCTCGAGAATTAAAAAAATAAAAAATCTAAAAACTTAGAAAATTTATGTAGGACTTAACCACTAGTAACTTTGACCATATTTCATGCTACCACCTTTAATTACTTAAGTTTTAGAAAACTATTCTTAACTACCATTTCATTAACTTCAAAATATTTTTAACTTGATGGTTTTACCCACCTTTAGGATTAATTTGTTATGTTCGGATATCAAAATTAAATTTGTTGAGCTTTGTATATCAAAGTTAATTTTTTTAAACTTTGGCAATTAAAATTATTTATTGAAATTTAATATATCAAGATCAAATTTTGTTGAACTTGTAGCAAGATTAAATTTTGTTAAACTTGAGGTATTTTTGGGTTTAAAAAAGCTTCACGGTATCAAAGTGAAAAATCGAGGGTACTCCGAGTTATTTTTGATTAATGAAGCATTTTGAAGTATCAAAGCTAAAATGAAGAATAATTTGGAATATTTAACTTTAATACCCAATGCTCTAAAAAAAACACGTGTAGGGGGGAAATCATCAAAGTATAATTGTGAGATGGAGAATTGGATGGAAAAGTGCATATGTGGTTCTATATTAGCAAAATGATAGAAATGTGTGGTTTTCTGAGAATTGAGTAACTAAGGATGGTAACATGAAATAGGACCTAAGTTAGGCGTGGTTTCCTTAAAAATAACCATTTATTTACAAGAAAAACACACAATTTTAAAATTTTGACAATCTAATGATTTAAATCTAGCATATAACATATAAAAAATAGAAGTATTTATATTATCATTTGTTTCTTTATATTTAAACTTTAAAACAAAGATAAAGATTAGATCATATTATGACATATTCTCATCTTCTAAATTATCTTCATAAATAATGGAGGCAAATGTTAATTATGTGTGAGTGACCAAAATAGAAAATATCCAAAATCTATAAAAATTACTAACTCATAGAAATACTCAAAAACTATAATTTGAAGAATTTTCAAGAAAAATAAACTTACTAAATTGGTAGAAATACCCAAAAGTTTTTTTTAGAAATTATATATTTTGTGGAAAAGTTCATAGAACTTATGGAAACCCAAAAGACTTCAAAATATTAAAAAGTTTATAAAGGAAATCCTAGATTTTAAAAAATTTGCAGAAAAATCCAAAATTACAAACATTTTAAATGCAAAAGTTTTTAATTTAATAAAACATTAGAAGATTACAAAATTTACAAAGAATACAACTTTGAAATTTTAGAAAAAACCCCTAAAGTTTCATTAGTTTATAAACAAAAAAGCCGAAGCTTCACAATATTTAGCAAGCTATGGCAAATCTGAATGGCAAGAAAATATCATAAAATTTGATGAAATAAGCTCAAGAAATTAACAAAAAATTTAAAACTCATGGATGACCATTATCTGCATACAATAACTTTTGCAACAACAAGAAATATGTATTCCTTTAAATTATTATAGCACATTCTTAGTTGCTATTTATTAACAAATTATATTCATTAATAAATTTATTAATACAATATATAGGTGTCACTTAATTAAAAATTTTACTAAGGTGATGATTATAGTAACAACTAGGACCATTCAATCATTCATCAATCCTAATTCACATGGACTCGATAGATTATTTTCACTCATTTCACTCTTAAATTTATGTATTGTTATATGTAAACACTCAAAATTTCTTTATAATACTTTATCCTAAATTTAATTTCTTTTTTTATAAACTTTCTTATTTTTCTACCCACAAAATAAATTCAATTATAAAACAATTATGTCCACAATGTAATTATAGTGAAGATATAAACTTAAAAGAATCAATCATAATATTTAACCACGTGTAACGCATGTACATCTCACCTAGTAAATCCTTATACATAATTGATTTAAAATCAATGAGAGATATTTTCTATTTGACTTTCATGCTCTAATATGGTTTAATTAATATTAGCATAGCAACATCAGAGATCACTCTTCATAAGTTCTAAACTCAGAAATCTCTCACAAAGAAGTTGAGGGCTTGTTTGGTTCGTTTCCAAAAAAAATGGAAATGAAAATTCATGCTAAAAAAAGAAGAAATCAATGCATTTGAAACAACAAGAGACTAGTTTCTTATGTTTGTTTGGGATTGAAACATACCTGGAAATCTTGATTGTATTTACCTCAGTGAGATGACCGCCCATATAAGACAAAAATTACACCACTTAATGTTGTGGTGAATATGCCAATCAAATAGGCTTTTTTCAAACACTCCAACAGTGAAAATTTCCAACGGCTATATGAGCTACCAATCCCAATACATGGTATAAAAAAACCAATTTACAATCTCATCAGAAATTTATTCTTCCCTTTCAGATATTGTGACATTGTGAGATGAATATATCGGAAGGGTCTCAAGCACTAGAGGTATATTGTTTTCTGCAAAATTCCAACACCCCTTAAGTTATGCAAGAATGAGAGGAACAAAGATAGATATTTCTAGGGATGTGCAAAGTTCATGCAAGTTTTTTGCTTGGGTTCACAATGATAGTGCAATGAAGAGAAGCATTTCAGTAATTGAAGAATTGCCTGTTGAAGAGGAGATAGCAGTGAAAACAAAACAACTAAAGAAAGCATTGAAGCAATCGAACAGTGAAGTCGAACTATGAAAGTTTTGTTCATTCTTTCTATATTTTTTTTGTATGGTTCTAATTTTATTAAACATTGCGACTTGTACTTTAAAAATAAATTGAAGAAATTTGGTATTGATAGAAAATATTATATGCAAACTTTCTAGAGGATGATCATCTTATATATTAATGATACGGGTGTACCTTCTCTTCGGGAGCTTAACGATCCTCATGGGAGCTTGAGGATAGATGATTCTCATGGTATCTTGAGAATAGAGTAGAGGAGTCGTGGACGAGATCATTGGAGGCAGCAAAGTCGAAGGATTCGTCAAACTGCAGGAAATACAACTAGGCTCTGGCCGGTCGACCGACTTGGTCACAGCGGTCGACCGCGTTGTGCACAGACCCAGACTATGTCTCGGGACTGAGAGCGGTCGACCGATGGAGGTGCTGCAGTCGACCGGAAACACTGTAATTGAATTTTTTCAGAAAAAACGATGTTCTGGCCGGTCGACCGACTTGGTCTCAGCGGTCGACCGCGTAGCGGTTATGGGTCTGGGTCTGTTTCCTACACCGTTTAGGATTTTTGTTTAGTATAAATAGAAACACGACTTTTCTAGGGTTGATCACTAAGATTGTAATCAGAAAAGAGATCAGGGAGGTTGTTCTTTGGTCTAGAGAGATTGTGAGAGAGAGATTTTGTAAATCCAATTGATTCTCATAATCTAGAGAATGTATTTTCCTTCGCCCTAATTATAACTCTTGTGTTCTTCTGTCATTTTCTTCTCTACCCACTCTTGATAATTCCGCGATCAAGAGTGCTCGTACGGCGACTCGTATCAAGTTGGTATCAGAGCACCTAGATCCTGTGAAGGGGGGAACCTGTGTATAGTCCTTACTCGCTCACAGTACAAGAAGCTTGGTGAGATCCTTATTTCCTTGGAGGGAGTCCAGAAATTAAAGAAGGAGAAGATGACTGAAGCAGATAATTCAGCAAGACTTGATGCCATGGAGAAGCAGATTGAGACGATCGGGATGACTCTTACTCAACTCGTGGGTCTCATCAACGGAGGAGACAAAAAGGAGGAATCTTCTTCGAAGGGTAAGAAGAAACTCATCGAATCCGACAAACAGAGTGAGGAATCTGATTTAGAGGGGGAGATTGAGATTGTCAAGACTGTTGGACATCAAGGGGGTAAGAATAATTACCAGAATCTGAAGATTGACTTCAAGGTTGAGATTCTTGTTTATGATGGGAGTATTAATGTGGAGAAGCTTGATGATTGGATCGAACGTATGGAGATGTATTTCACTCTCTATGGATATTCGTCCAAGGAGAAGATAGTGTTCGCGACATTGAAACTTTCAGGGCACGCGTTGACGTGGTGAAAATCCTATTACAAACAGGAGAAGAAAGCGGTGTCGTGGAACAAGTTCAATGAGCTACTTCGGAAACAGTTCTATCCAGTGGGGTTCCTTGAGGAGCGTTAGTACAAGTGGTATGGCTTGTGTCAAAAGTTTAATCAGACCGTTCAAGAGTACACGACGGAGTTCCAGCAGCAGGTGATGGTTCTAAACATCGCAACGGACGAGTACCCCATCTTCATGTAGTACATGGCGGGTCTGAATGATTACATCCGGAATGAGATGAAGCTGTTTTCGGTTGAGACAATCGCAGAGGCGAGCGTGAAGGCCATAGCCATTGAGGGTAGGCAGAAGAAGGGTAACGAGACAAAGGGGGAATCCAAACCATTGGGGAGCAAGACGGGTGGCTCTCAGTCTAAGGATGAGAAGAAGGAGGGTGACTCGGGGAAAGCAGGATTGACATGCAATCACTACAAACAGATAGAGCATGTGGCTGATCATTGCTGGGATAAGTATCCTCATCTGAAGCCAAAAGGGTTGAAGAAGAAGGAGGAGAAGAAGGCGTACGTGATAGCACAGGGTTCGAAGAAGGTTCCCGGGATGACTGAACCCAATAGCAGTCTCAACCTTATAGCGGGGAAGCAGGCCACCAAAGAATATGACGACCCGAGGGAGCAGCTCTTTGTTCTGAAGTTGCAGGTCAAGACCAGTTTAGTGGATGCTATTGTAGATACAGTGATCCAGAAAAATCTGATATCAGAGGCATTAGTACAGAAGCTAGGATTGAAGACGATGAAGTATCTGAAGCCCTATCCATTAGGGTGGATTCAGAAGGAGGCGGGATTGAGTGTGGTGAACCAGTGTTTATTCAGATTTGTACTCCATGAGTCATATATTGACGAGGTCACATGCGACGTGGTTCCGTTGGATGTTTGCCAAGTTATTTTGGACAATCCTTATTTATGGGATAGATACGCAGTATATGATCGGTGAGCCCAAAAGTATACGTTTACCAAGGATGGTGAGCAATTCATTTTTTGTTCGGCATCTCTTCCACAGGAGACGAGCTTGGTGACGGTGACTCAAGCTAAGAGGTTGGTGAATGCGGGCAAGAAGTTCGTTTTATTATTCATTCGGCCGTATGAAGAGCAGCTGAGTAGGATGTGCTTGACCACTTTGAGCAAGTTTCAGGAGAGAGATATTGACAGGTTAAAGGCCAAGTATGCGGATTTGTTTTCGGAGATCACAGGACTACCACCACGTCGAGGTGTAGAGCATGAGATTATGTTGACCGGGAAGAGTTCCTTACCTAACATAGGCCTATACCGCACATTAGTACAGGAGTCCGAGGAGATCAAGAAGCAGGTTCAGGAGCTCTTGGAGACGGGAGTGATTGTGCTGAGTTGTTCGCCTTGCGGGTCACCAGTGTTGTTGGTGCCCAAAAAGGATGGAGGCTGGCGCATGTGCGTAGATTACCGGACGCTCAACAAGATAACCATCAAGAATCGCTACCCATTACCG
Organism: Asparagus officinalis; assembly: GCF_001876935.1. Taxonomy (NCBI): domain Eukaryota; kingdom Viridiplantae; phylum Streptophyta; class Magnoliopsida; order Asparagales; family Asparagaceae; genus Asparagus; species Asparagus officinalis. The sequence continues at coordinate 12,852,388 of NC_033798.1, forward strand.
CGGATCAATGATCTTATGGACCAGTTGGAGGGAGCGAGGTTTTTCACGAAGCTGGATTTGAAGTCTGGTTACCATCATGTGAGGATTCAGGAGGAAGACACTTGGAAGACTGCGTTCAAGACCAAGCAGGGCCTGTTCGAGTGGTTGGTGATGTCGTTTGGATTGTGCAACGCTCCGACTACCTTTATGAGGCTTATGAATGATTTGTTGCGACCTTTTATAGAGGATTTTGTGATAGTTTACCTTGATAATATCTTGGTGTACAGCAAGACTTGGGAGGAGCATCTCGTTCATGTTGAGAGGGTATTTGAAGTGTTGCAGGACGGACAGCTGAAGCTCAACGGGAAGAAGTGTGAGTTCGGGAAGGACGAGTTGGTGTATCTCGGCTTCATCGTAGGGAAGGGCCAGCGGAGGATAGATCCAGGCAAGGTGGAGGTGATCACGAGGTGGCCGACGCCGAAGACAGTGACTGAGGTAAGGAGCTTCATAGGGGCTTGTCAGTATTTGTGCAAGTTCATTCGACATTTTTTGACTTATGTGGCACCGTTACACGGCCTCACAAAGGCTAAAGTTCAGTTTGAGTGGGGGAGGACGCATGAGGAGGCTTTTCAGTTGCTAAAAAGAAAGATCTCGGAGGCACTGGTGTTGGCATTGCCGAATTTACAGCGGACTTTCGAGGTGGAGACCGACGCGTCTAGTTATGCGATGGGCGCGGTGTTGATTCAGGATGGGAAGCCGATGGAATACCATTCTGAGAAGTTTTCGGGTGCTGTTGCGAACTACCCAACCTACGACAAGGAGTTCTATGCACTATATCAGGCAATTAAGCATTGGAGGGTATACTTGTTAGGGAAGGAGGTGGTCGTGCATTCGGATCACAAGCCGTTGGAGTTCTTACATGTCCAGACGAAGCTACAGCAGGCACGACACATGAAGTGGATGTCTTATTTGATGTCTTTCAACATTATTATTAGGTACAAGAAGGGGGCGATGAACAAGTTGGCATATATATTATCTCGTCCGCCGATAAGGTCTTTATTGGTGGCGACGCGTATTCAGCCCTTGGTTCCTTTGGAGTATGTACAGCTGCATGCATCCAGTAGAGACTTCGGTAGTATGTTTGAGCAGGCGAAGGCTGGCCGAAGGGGGGAGTATGCACTTGGAGAAGATGGCTTGTTGTATCGTGGGACATCACTATGTATTCCGGAGAATGGTGATAGGTTGCAGTGGATTCGGGAAGCACATACCTCGCGTGTGCAAGGGCATTTTGGCATTCAGAAGATGCTTCTCAATCTACGGCGACATGTGTTTTGGCCACGGATGCTTGATGATGTGACCAAGTATGTTGGAGGGTGTAAGTTATGCTATATTTCGAAGCCTTCTAACAGGAAGAGGGGATTGTACCTACCATTACCGGTTCCTTCTAGGCCGTGGGAGAGCATTTCTATGGATTTTTTAGGAGGGTTGCCGACTACGAAGCGCGGGCATGACTATTTGTACGTTGTGGTGGACCGGTTCAGCAAGATGGTGATATTAATTCCTTGTAAGAAGACCGTGACGGGAGCGGGTGCAGCACAATTGTTCTTTGAGCATGTGTGGAAGCACTTTGGGTTGCCGAGTTCGATTATTTCGGATAGGGATAGTTGTTTTCTCGGGCATTTTTGGGATTCTTTGTGGAGTTTGATGGACACTAAATTGAAAAAGAGCACGGCCTTTCATCCACAAACAGACGGACAAACAGAGGTAGTCAACCGGACTATGGTGCACATGTTGCGGGGGTATAATTCCAGGCATCCTAAGACTTGGGATGAGAGTTTACCATATTTGCAGTTTTCTTTTAATCGGGCGATTCATGGATCTTTTGGAAAGTCACCGTTTGAGACTTGTTATGGATTTTTACCGCCGAGCCTTTTCGATCTTGTGTTTTCGTGTGAAGCCACAGTGGACGGCAAGGAAGGGAGTGAAAGAGAACGTGCTCAGCAATTTCTCGAGAAGATTGCACATATCCATGCCACGGTTGAAGCTCAATTGAAGAAATCACAAGCTAAGTACAAGGTGAAGCATGATCAACATCGGGTTCCTTGTAACTTTGGTAAATGCGATATGGTATGGTTAAAACTGAGTAAGGAGAGGCTAAAAGGAGAAGGGAATAAGTTGAAGCCTATTCGTTATGGTCCGTTTCGGATTCTCGATCAGATTGGCGACAACGCTTTTCGATTAGATTTCCCGCCTTACTTAGGCATGTATTCGGTGATTAATACCGAGTACTTGAAGTTGTTTGAACCTCCGTTATTGGATGATGAAGGTGATGACAAGATGATCTTACCGCATGTTAAAGACTTGTGGTTTGATAGAGAGGATCCACTGAAAGAAGATTGCATTTTGGAACGGAAGACGACCACGACGAGGTGGGGGACGAAGGAGTTGTTTCTCATTAGACGTCAAGGTAAGGTTCCTAGCAGGGCTAAGTGGTTCAACAGAGAAGGAGGGGCTCGCGAGTTCCCTCAGCTAAAGTTCTAACTTGAATGGGACTTCAAGTTCCTAAAGGGGGGACCCATGATATGGGTGTACCTTCTCTTTGGGAGCTTAGCAATCCTCATGGGAGTTTGAGGATAGATGATTCTCATGGTATCTTGAGAATAGAGTAGAGGAGTCGTGGATGAGGTCATTGGAGGCAGTGAAGTCGAAGGATTCGTCAAACTGCAGGAAATACAACTGTGCTTTGGCCGGTCGACCGACTTGGTCACAGCGGTCGACCGCGTAGTGCACAAACCCAGACTGTGTCTCAGGACTGAGAGCGGTCGACCGATGGAGGCGCTGCGGTCGACCGGAAACACTGTAATTGATTTTTCCAGAAAAAACGATGTTCTGGCCGGTCGACCGACTTGGTCTCAGCGGTCGACCGCGTAGCGGTTATGGGCCTGGGCCTGTTTCCTGCACCGTTTAGGATTTCTGTTTAGTATAAATAGAAACACGACTTTTCTAGGGTTCATCACTGAGATTGTAATCAGAAAAGAGATCAGGGAGGTTGTTCTTTGGTCTAGAGAGATTGTGAGAGAGAGATTTTATAAATCCAATTGATTCTCATAATCTAGAGAAGGTATTTTCGAGAGATTTTATAAATCCAATTGATTCTCATAATCTAGAGAAGGTATTTTCCTTCGCCCTAATTATAACTCTTGTGTTCTTCTGTCGTTTTCTTCTCTACCCACTCTTGATAATTCCGCGATCAAGAGTGCTTGCACGACGACTCGTATCAATTAATCATTAACAACTTGAGTTTTAACCAATATAGATGTAGTACCTCTTTTGGTTGCAAAGTAAGAATGAAGAAAATAGATCATTGTCATTCTATATTGCTTTGCTAGTTCAGTAGTACTAGATGTTACTAGTTACATATTTTAGCATTTGATCATCATCATTGCACCACTATAGAAACAAAAATTAGCAAATAGAATTCTAAAAATATGATGTAAATAAAAATCCAGCAATCAAGTGTTTTTTGAAAGAAAATATTTGAATAAATGTTTATTTATGAAATTTAAATATATTTGTACACCAAAAACATAAAGTTAGATTGACAAAACAATAATATATATAAAAACAAAGATTTGAAACAAAACCTTTGAGCTAAAATTCAGTTTACATGTGTATTCTGGATCACCATGTTAGAAAGAATTTTTATATTAGAATTTTAATGTTATGTACTCAGATTTGATCAATATTATCATGATATGCCTTATCCAAATAAGGTTGCAAATAACATTGTAGGCTATAATATTGCCTTGCCTTTGCAATAAATTAATAACTTATGGTTGCATATATCATAATATGACAATTATCATAGCACCAAATGCATAAGCTTACATGCTATGAAAATCAATTGCCAAGTGAAAGATAATTATACCAGTGCATTTTGAACAATGTAGGTTGCATATATGAAAAACTATAAAATTGATTATCATCAAAACACCATAGTTCCAACATGGAAGCTTACTTATACGATGAAAATTGGTAAGGTAGCAACTAATAATGTAGATAACAATAGCACGATGACAACATATAAGATATAATACAAAAAAGTACAATTACGACATAGTAACAATGTATAAGATAGAAGTTGATATTTTAGATAATATTGATAATTTAGATAATAACAAGACAATGAAAAAGTATAAGATACCACAAAATATTACTAGAACAATGATAACATATAAGATATCACCTGATAATTAGATAATAGCACCACAATACAATATATAAGATAACATATGCAGCAGTAATAAAACCACAATGATAATATATAAGATAGTAGATGACAATAACAATATTCAGAGGCAACGAAAGAAAATAGTTAAACTACATTTAGTACATGATATCTTAACTATCAAAAGTAAGAGCGTTTCTACTATAATATGATATTCCTTACACACCAAAAGATAATATCTTAATTATCAAAAGTAAAAGTGTTTCTACTATAATCTGATATTCCTTACACACCAAAAGTAAGACATTCTTCATATACTAAAGTCAGACAACATCTAACCAATAGTAACTGATAATGTGGATATTTCAGTTAATACTCCCAAAAGCCAAACAAAATATAACCAACAGTCACTAGACTTCCTTTATTCTTCATTCTTTGAATTTACTTTGTCTTCTTTCATAAAAGCATCCAATAGAACCCTTTGGCCAAACTCAATCTTGCAATTAAAATGTCTAGCGACTTGTTCATTCTCAAATAGTTCATTCTTCATTCTCAAATAGTTTATCAAAAATCTTCTCCAACATTTCAATTGGATACTTACCTTTATAAGCAAAGATAGCTTTTCCAAGTTTCTCAGTCCAATGCATGTTAACTGATTTCATAGTTTCTGAAAACCATTTTACCTCTTCAACCATTTGTTTCATAAGTTTAGTGTTCCTGTTAGTTTTAGCACCCTTTCCTTTGCTACTATTTATTTTAAGGATTTTAGCATTGCTCACACCTCTAGTTGACTTGGAGTTTGTAGTAGTAGAATTGTCCTTAGGGTTTGGTTGAGAGGGGTTCTCATCGAAGTAGTGTATATCTAGAAAATTATCCTCATCATCACCCAATTTAATAGGTTCACAAGGTCACCTATAGCTTCCCCAAGTATAGTTGCCAGATCCTCATAATGTAGCAGTGGCTTGTTGATGTAGTCTTTTAAGCATACAATTACTCTTATCCTACATATTAATATATATAGTCAATCAATAAGATATATTACATAAAATTAAATAAAACTCAAATATATAGATTAAAATATACCTCCCTCCATCTATCTAGACTATCAACATCCACAGTGATGGTCTTTGTAACTGCATCCCAACCTGCCCCACTTAAGTTACGACAAGATTGCATGTCAAAAAAAAAAAAAAAACAAGCACATAGACTTTTCATGTGATGCCTCACATGCTTTGAAGTGAATTCTATCCCAAAATGATTATTGACTTCAATGGCTACCATGTTAAATGAAGCCTCCTTGAAATTTTTGCTAACTTTAAACCCTCTCTTAGCCAATTTTACAAGACAAGGGATGGGAATATTATCATGTTTTTTTAGACCAAAATATGTGTCCACCCCCTGTGTTACTATCAATTTTTAACTTCCTCTTCTTTGTTGATTTCTTCTCCGTAGATGTATCAAGTATAATGCATGCCACTTCTTCTATGGGTGATCTTTTGTTACTTCCGATTGATGTATTAGATGAATTATGATTGAAATAATGATAATTGGTAGGACCAATAAGCATGTTCATGTATGTCATGTGTTTATGATGTACCGACAAGTAGTTGCAGTCAAAGTTTTGGACATTACTAAAAGCATTTGATGGCATGAAAACCATGTTGATTTGGTTCATTGAATTCACTGGTGGCATGAAACCCATGTTAAGACCACTAGTTACTTGACTCAATAAGGTTCTTGGGGATTGAGATTGAGAATTATCACCCATTCCTGTATCAAAATAACATTGAGATATATATAAATAATTTTAAGTGTAATGAACATCAATGGCTGAAACATAGTAGGAATATTATAACCAGTTGTACATCTAACAAACCACCATACATATTATAAATAACTTAAAGCGATTTCTCAACCATGTTTATGATATTTAAAAGACAATAACACTAATGACACACGACATATACTAATTTTTGTCCAAAGAATAAATACAAATAATGACTACTAAATTAAACTCTAATTTCGGTGGTGACACATCCACGGTGTTGAACACAATAGTCAACCCACATCTTCTAAGCTATTTGATCTCTATGAGCCTTCCACTCATTTCTCGATTGTGTTTGCTCTCTTTGGGTTTGGGTTTGCAAGAAGTCCACAAGATTAGCATCATCATCAATTGCAACATCACTATCTTCCTCTACAAGGTCCATTCCCTCATTGAGTAGATCGCTAGTTGGATCCACATTTACAATGTAGTTATGGAGTATGGTGCAAGCCAACACAATATCAACTTGTGAATGAAATAAATAGTTGGACTTAGCAATCAGAATCTTGAACCAATTATTCAATATGCCGAAAGTAGATTCAATCTTCGACCTTAGAGAAGAATGTCTAAGATTGAACAACTCCATTTTATTATTAGGTGTCTTTCATGTATATTCTTTCAAATGGTAACGAACACCACAATAAAGAGAGATAAAACCTAGCATAGTAGTGTATCCCGCATCACACAAGTAATATTTACCTACATGTTATATGAAGTGAATCTGTGTATGAGATGATTTTTCTTTTAAAAACTATCTTTTTAGTTTATTGAGAGTATTGAAATAACAAAATTAAAATGTATTTACCATCATACTATTGGGTCCTTTTGTTTTGATAATTACTTACAAATAATTTATATTTAATGTTGTTTGTCTAGTGTTTGTGTTTTGTATCTATTCTAGGCAAACAATATGTTGAAGGATGGATGGAATCGAGCTTTCACGATCATATTCAATGGAGGTTGGCAGAATAGTGAAGTGAATTCATACAATTCAAGTTAAACATTCAAGTTTAAGCTTCATCCCTAAGTTTACCAAGACGAGCATATTGAAGATTCTAAGCTTGGGTAAATAGTTTAGGGTTTATACTTGTGTGTTAATGCTTAGAGCTCAATATCACACACACACATTTGGTTTAATTTATTGATTTTTTGGATTATAGACTTAACGATATTATTTTATATCTTTTATCAAGTCTATAAATCTATTGGAAATGTTTCAAAACTTTGTTTAAACTCATTTTGTCAAAATCAAGCTTTTACAAGTTCATACTTATGTGATTTTGTAAAATGATGAGATTTCATAATTAGGGAATACAAATTAGAAAATTCTTTTTTGTAAAATGTTCAAAAGCACATTTACAAACATTTTCCAAAGTTTTATTAAGTTTGGAATTGATTTGTTATGATTAATTGAATTTACAAAATCAAGTTTTTGTTCGTGCATGTTTAAAGTTCATGTTCGTGTATGTTTTTACAAAATAGATGAGTTTTCACAATTGGAAAATGAAATTTGAAAAATTTCTTTGTTTACATGTTTATCTTCATATATACAAATATTTTCCCATTTTTTACTAATTTTAGAGTTGTTTTGTTATTTTCAATTGAATTTACAAAAATAAGTTTTTAGTAGTTTTTCAGAAACTATAATATCTGTATTCAAATAATTATTTATCATAAATGGGAAATGATATTTTAGAAATTCCTTCTCTAATATGTTTATCTATCTAGGACCTTTCCTTAAATTTTCATGATTTTTAGAGTTGATTTAATATTTCTAATTGATTTTACAAAGTCAGATACGTAAAATTCCAGAAACTACCAAAATCTGTCAATGACACTGTAGTCAGTCGACCGACGCACTATAGTCAGTCGACTGATAGTGTCTTTTTAGCCTAATGGCTAGTTTTTTCTTGGTTTGGTTTTGGGGTACCTTGCCTCGTTTTTTTTTTGGCCTTGGGGTGTTGTCTTGAGTTCCTATATATACCCCTCTATCCCCAATACTTAGAAGAGATCTAAGAAATGTTTTAAATAAGTCCAAGAGAGTTTTACAATGGTGTTAAAGTTTGTTTAAGTGTGTTTAAAAATCTTTTAAGTATTTTCAAGTTTCGGTTTGTGAAGAGAATCTCACAAGAGTAAGTGGAGATTATCCATTGATGTTTGAGCATTCAACTCTTCTCCCTCTCTCTTGTTATCATATAGAGAAGTTTTCCTAAACTCAATCTAGCTATTTTATATGTTTGATTTTTATTTCCATAAGCTAGAACTTAATTGAGTTTAGTTTGATTTGATTTACTCTTTGTTACACACACCCACATTGAGCTTTTAGTATTTTCATACATAGTATATTTGGGGTGTGAGATTGTAACTTAGAGTTGGGCTTATATTGTGTTCTCATCCATATTAGAGAACAATCATTTGTTGTTAGCGAGCTTAATTTGTTGTTAGCGAGCTTAATTATGAGGTTCACTTTATATTACACTAGTACACCAAGAGGAGTGTGTGGTGGGAGACGGGGTCGTCCCAAGAGGAGTGGGGTAGATGGTAATGCCTAGAGAGAGGTTGTAATTCCTAACACTTGAGGGAGACACGGGCTAGAGACCAATACTTAAGGTGGTAGTTAGTGTGTTTACATTGTGAGTGATTGTAAAGTTTTCGGTGAACTAGAAAACCGACTGTGAGGTGTAAACATTATCAGGTGACCGTAGAAAACCCGGTTGTGATAGTGGAGATCTCCTCGAGGTGAGGAGCGAAGACGTATGTCATGGGGACCGAACTCCATGATCATATCGTTTGTTTATGATTGTATTGACGCACTTATTTTTGTGTTCATATCTTATATCGTCTTTGTCTATTGCTTATAATTTATATTACCACTATCTTGTTTGTTTTCATATTGCCCTTAGTTTATTATCCTTGCATATATCTTGTCTATATCTCACTTGCTAGGATAATTTGTTACTAAGTTTTAAATTGGCATAAATCGGATTAGATTAGCATAATCCATATTCACCCTCCTATAGGGTTCCTTCCTAGTGGTATTAGGGTACTTTCACATACACTTTCCAGCCATGACGTTGTGATCTAGACAATGCATCTTGTAGAACCCTATAATCATTTGCTGAACCCTACCACCCTGCTAATACCTATGTGAATAGCTTGTTAGCTGTACATACTGCAAGAATATTTTGGGTAACTCCTTTACAACCTCAGAATTGTGCAACAAGGCTAGCAGGTAGCATGACATCAATTTGTGTGTCATCTATCATACCAATGCAATCCTATAACATAAATGAAATTACTAAATTAACATAAAATTGCATTTATTACTTAAAATATTATTAGTTCTTTAAGTAAAATATGATTTACCTTGAAATATGGATAGTAATTAGGATTGTTAAGGATCTCTTGGGGTACTTCATTAGGTGCTTTTCTCATATATCTTCCACGTAAGTAGGAAATAGCATCTAAAAACTTTGTTGAAGTACCGACTAACCTCGGATTAATGAATTGTAACTTTAAAATATGATTTTTTATTTTATGACCTAATATATTTAATGTTATAGGAAGCTGCTCATCTACTGTAACATGCTGTGAGTCCTTTAGTAATTTTTTTTCTCATAATCTTTACAAGGTTCATAAATGTCCCACTACGCATTCTAACGTAGCTTAGACAACTATCACTAAACCCATAATATATACGATTCAAATATTCAATTCTTTGATCATTTTGCATTCTTTTTCCCAAATTTGGTCTGTTATGTATGGATCTACATCTACATTGCTTCTTCTTAAAAAGGTAAATACTATAATCATAATAAAAAATGTAGCCCCTGAACACATTGACATGACAATTTTTTCATCAACTCCACCACCATCCATCTACAATACCAAATTTATGTTACTAATTTTTAAATATATAAAAAAAATACTTGTAATATTTTAATTTAGCAATTAATCTATGAAAACTTAGCACTCAAGTTAAAATGAAACAATATATGAATATCACCTCTAAAATAGTAACCTACTAAATTCTTTAATATAGCATATAGCAAGCAATTTGGGTCCGTTTGACAAGAGATTGTGGCTTATTTGCAAATGCTCATGAGCAAGAAACAACATAGCATATAACATGCAATTTGAGGACGCTTGAACAACACATTTTTTTTCTTGCAAATAAACTCATAAGCAAGAACAAATACATGAATATTAACTCTAGCGCAATAACCGACTAAATTCTTTAACATGACATATACCATGCAATTTGGGGACTCTTTGACAACACAATATGTTTTTTTTTTTGAATAAACTCATGAGCAGGAAACGAATACATGAATATCAAATCTAACACAGTAACCTACTAAATTCTTTAACATGACATATAGCATGCAATTTGAGGCCCTCTTGACAACACAATATGTCTTTTTTGCAAATAAACTCATGAGCAGACAACAAATATACCCATATTAACATAGCATATAGCATCTTACTTAGGACAAAAATTTAAAAACAACTTAACATGCATGTACACATAATGTTACAATTCATAAAAATGTAAAATTTCAATTATAAAACAACCAACAGTTGGTTTTAATAACATGAAGATTTATTTAGGATTAAAAAACAATGCAAACTCTAGGATCCAACCAAATATGCACCAAAAAAAAAGGAATCAACAATACCAACATGCAAGGGACATGAAGAACAAATAATTGCAAGTCAATAAATTACCTTCAATTTTTTGATGTAAAGCAAGGCTGAGTGAAGATAGAACCAAATCTAGCTATAAGCAATTGGATATAAAGGAGAATGAGCAGATTGATCACCCAAACAAGCTGAAGAGAGATTATAAAAGAGAAAGACACTTCCTTTCTATAATCTTCAGAACTTTCGATCGATTACTACAGGAGAACGAGAGTCGCCATCAAGTTTCACCCAAATTTCCTCATCGACATTGATGCAATCCCCATTTTATTTATCACCCAAAGAACATAGATCCTCAAAGGAAGCGGGAAGCAAAAAGACGTCCGCGGGAGATTTTCTCCCCAAATTTTAGCCGCTGGAAACTCCCGTTGTGCTGCGCGAATAATTTATACCCAAACATATCTTTTCCAGCCCATTTCAGGCCTCTAAGCTTGGAAATAGTAATCTCTCAAAAGTTAATATTACAGGGGTTTTCTAGCCCCCATCTCCAAAAAACAGAAAAGAAAAAAAAAGAAGAAAAAAGGAACCAAACACTTAATAAAGAAATGTTTAAACTCTTATATCCAACGTGGTAAGTGTTCATTTCCAAAAAAATGAGATTTCTTAGGGTGTTGTGGACTAACCAAACAAGCCCTAAGACAACATTTTTAGTTTATCACTTCATGAGATTCGAGCAGTGGTAAAATTTTTATTTTGACATCTTTATCTTTGTGAGGTATGGTTGTTTTTATAGTTCAACTAAAGACTAGCCAGAAAATAAAGTTTTTAAAGTTTAGAATGGTTTAGTGAAATTTCCTAATAATAGCAAGGCTAAATTGCACTTAAAATGCCCTATAATTTTACCAACATTACAGTTAAGTGGCTTCTATTTTAAAAACAAGTAAATAAATCTCCCAAAGTATTTAAATATTACAAATGAATTCTCTAAAGTTAAAAAGAACCCGGTTTCTCTACATACTCAAGAACATCATATAACAGAGGGTACTAAAGTATAACTTTAGAAAATTGAGGCTATTTACAAACTAAGGTATTTATATGCAATATTCGGCTACAAGAGGGTACTAAAATACAATATTTTAAATATTTGGGACATTTATCTCTAATATCTAAATACTTTGGGGTATTTATTTGTCCTGTTTCCAAAAAGAGGTCACCTAAGTACAGTGTTGGTGAAACTATAGGGCGTTTAAGCGAATCAATTTAGCCTAATAAGTACTATATTTAGATCTACACGTGATTTGCACGTGAGGGTCTCTCCGTTATAGCGCGATCCCGACTCGACATTTTGCCCTAATCTGCCCCCTTCCGCTCGCGTCACAACCGAACCCTAAAACCCTACCATTTTATCCAGAGAGGGGAAAAAAAGAAAAAAAAAACCTAAAAATTCTGGTACCATTAATCTTCTCTCATTTACTAAGATCCTACCGTTTCTATTTTTCTCTGCAGTTACTCTTTTGACAAATTGATTTTTTTTTTTTGACATTTCGTTTTTGTTCAGTTAGGGTTTTAGCCGCAGCGAAAAATGTCGGACGACGAATTTCAAGAAGAGAAGGAGTTGGATATCTCCTCTACTGACGTCGTCACTAAGTACAAGACCGCAGCTGAGATCATCAACAGTAATTTCCCCCATCTCCATGAACCCTAGTTTGATTTATTTTTTTTATGTTTTTAGGCCCATTTTTTTTTCTAATTGTTTGTTTTTTGGGGCATAATAGAGGCTCTTCAGCTGGTGATCTCGGAGTGCAAGCCCAAGACAAAGATTGTTGACATTTGTGAGAAAGGGGATAACTTCATCAGAGAGTATAACTTTTCTTTATTTTTGAAGTTTTTTTTTTTTTGCTTTTATCATTTGTCAAGGGCAAATTTTATAAAGGAGTTAAACTAGCAAAAAATAATTTTTTTGGAGGGAGATAGGTTATTCATTTTTCTTCATTTTGCTTGTAATGTGCATACAAGGCAATTTGGCTGTATATAGGGAGAAAACCCTTTTATAAACTATCACAAACTGTTAGGGGTTTAAAAGAAAACTAACATAAATTATTTTTATTAAAAAATGCAACAAACTTCAAATCGGTAGAGGAATATTGCAAACTATATAAAAAAACAATATAATGGTTTTGTGATAATACTATGGAAGTTCATAGTAGTAATCTAATAAAAATTGGAAAGTTCGTGGTAGTTTATTGACTTTATCTGAAATCATGGTGATTTTGCATTGTGATACTTAATTCCCGGGTAGTTTTCTGATAATATGTGGTGTTTTCTGCTGATTTGGAAGTTTATGTAATTTTCTCTAATGAACATAGTTTATGGATTTTTTTTAATGTGAATTTGCAGCTTGTCGAATTTTCCCCTTCTTAAATTTGCAGGGGTAGTTTCTTGCTTTTAGGAGATACGCAAAATCTTACCTTTCTTTAAAAGAATTTTACAATACAGCTATCTGTAATCTTGTATTCCAGGGGTACCATTTCCTTGTCAGATTTGCAGAACAGTTTTTAAATTTGATAATAAGTTTTTTGACCTCAAAGATTTCTTTTTGGTGATATCTACACTTTGAGAGTGACAATATATTAATTGATGGTGGCAATAGGCAAACTGCGAGCGTGTACAAGAATGCAAAGAAAAAGATTGAGAAGGGAATTGCTTTCCCGACATGTATATCGGTGAACAATGTTGTTTGCCATTTTTCTCCGCTCGCCAGTGATGAATCTCTTCTTGAAGAGAATGATGTGGTGAAGATGTATGGTTTGACTTTATATTAATAGTATCTTAGTTTTTGGATGTATGGAATATTAAATTACGCTCTTGTTTCTCATCGCAGAGATATGGGGTGTCACATAGATGGGTTTATTGCCGTAGTGGCCCACACTCATGTCCTTCAAGAAGGTCCTGTCAGTGGGAAGGCAGCAGATGTGATTGCAGCAGCAAATACTGCAGCAGAGGTTGCTTTACGACTTGTGAGACCCGGGAAAAAGGTAACCTTTTTTCACTTGATTTGAAGAATTTGTTTCGTTTTAGTTAGTTATGCGCCTATGGGACATTGCATAGCTGGAGGTATTTGTATTAAGTTTGGATGGTACAAGTAGAACACTTTTATTTATGATTGTGCAAGATTTTTGCTTTTTTTTATCATATGTGACGCATTCATGTTTGTTTAAGTGAAGATTTTTGTTTTTCATGGAAGTTGTAGGTTTTAGTATCACTTTGGTTTTGGGTGATCTAGCTTGTTATAGGAGTCTTTGGACGATAACGCATCTTATGTTCTGGTTGTTTCGTAGTAAATGAAGTATTCGTTTTACCTTTTGCAATTTGTAGCGCCATAACCTAGTAATTCATTGATTATCATATGTAAAAGTTGTCCTTAGCTTCAAGACAGACTGCGGCTCTGTTTCTTTTCATGGTCTACAATTGCATGTTGATGTAAGCTCAGTGGGCCGCCATGGATCTGAAACTTATTATTGGATTGCTATATAGTATATATTGGAGAGGTTAATAAACATATTCATAAGTAACTTTAAGAAAACAGATACAACATGTCTAACTGAGAAATTTATCTTGTTTAAGTTTGTTGTTTTCTTAATTTTATTAGAATATTTTGCTTTGTTGTTTTCTTGATTATCATTTATCTCAAATCATCATTAGAGGGTTACGAGCTGTAGCTTTCAAATATTTAATTCTGTTTTAAACTATAATTTTACTATTTCTAAATCGTGTTAGGATATTACTGGAGTTATCTTAAACTATATTTTATGTTTTTTTTGGGGGATGGGAGTTAAGAACTATCGAATTTGAATGAAAATTTTAAATTGTAGTTGCATCTAACTTTTGAAGTTGGTTAATTACTCTTTATTAAATCATACTTATTACTTAGTGCCAGTGGACCTTATGTTTATTTTCTGGAGTTGTAAGTCTTAACTACATAAAAACCCTAGTTAAGATTACTGGAAAAGCACAGCCCCTTTGAACTAATAGTTATTGGTGAAGAACCAGAAGTTCATGACCTAGTTGGATGCCTTAAACAACTATTTGTCCAGTAAAATGATTTGTGCTTGCCTTCTAATCATCTCAAGAGATAACATATATTTTTCCAGACTCCATAATGTTGAATCTATTACTCAAACTTGGCATCTCTATATTTATTACAATTAATGTTTAACAGCACAGCACAGCACACAATTACAAAAAAGAGAAGGGTTTATTTCTATGGATCAATTAACCTCCAGAATTTCCTTGATGCTGCTCCATCTCTTCTTCTCCATTGAATTTCATTGTGATATATTCATGTTTGGCACTAAGTGTTGGTGTAGTATAATCATCTTTTGTCAGACATGTAAATATATGTAGGAGTGTTATAGCGCACCTGCATCCCTGTAACCAGTCTTTCATAAATCTTTTGATTCACCCCTAAATTTTTGTTATGGATTATCTAACCTCCATGTTTATATTTTCACTTTCATATTCTCTCTCATTTTATCCAATCCTGTTTAAATTTGTCTGTCTTCTTTCGTGGTTTATTTAGAGGATTCTGCATCTCCACATTTTTACATTTATAAAAGTATTTTACTCCAACAACTATTGTGCATGTTCTCCATTGTTGAATTCTTCATCATCACCCATACGTGTCTAGCTTACATTTCTAGATTCCTTCAAGATTTTACTGATTCCTTATTCATTTCTTCTGCTTCTAATATTCGCTTTTAGTTATTAGGAGCGTTCTTAAAACCAAAGCTTTCCATGTGTATCTCCGCATTTTCGCCTCTTCTATTGTCTTTATAGGTGGAAGTCTTGCAGTTTTTTCCTGATATCATTTTTAAGTATAATTTTTTTTTTGCTTTATTTTTTAATCATAATGTTTACAAGTCGTGAAATCTCTAAATGATGAAGATGACACAGCTTAAGCAGTGGATCTACATCCGAGTGAAGTTTTTTGTCATAGTTACACAATTTTCATGTATTTTTCTGCTTTTTTTGTTATTGAGTAAAATACTTTCTCCTTATGTTGCTGATACGTATTTTCAAATATACACATTAATTTTGATATCTATTTTAAGTATGCCAACACAGGCTAAGCTACTCGGACACTGTTATCCTGACTTATGCTTAAGCACTTATTTTTATTGTTATGATTGTTTTTTATTTCCTGTTTTTTGATTGAGGTGCTGTGATTATGTCCCTATTAGCTTTAGACACGCTGTTATGAAAATGATCCCCTTGACTGGTTAGTTTTAGTGGGGGACTAACTTTATTCATCAATTTTAAATCTTCTCTTTTAATAAATAAACTGAATGATTATTACCATTTTTCTTTAAAATTTATTCCGAGAAAATGTTTAACTTTATAGTGTAGCGTCTGCATAGTATTCCTTAATTTCTTCGCAAGTGTAGGATCCATGTTTACCTAATGTTTGACTAGAGTGTGTTGGTCAGACATGAAATATCTAAATGATGAAAACATAGCTAAAGCGGAGGATGTACATCCATGTGAAGCTTTTTCCATAGTTACACTGATGGAGTTTCATGTTATTTTCCATTATATCATGTATTTTTGTGTTAAGTAAAGTTTATATTCTTAAACGTTTGATATGTCCATCAACTTTATTTGTCATCATTTCCATTTTGTTTGCATTGGTCTTCCTTTTCATAATTTTTTTGGGTATTATGTCCTCAAATGAGGAATAACACTACTACAAAGTTATGGCTTGTTGTTTGCCTTCTTTAATTTTATTTTCTTCAGATCGTAATTTATAGATGCTTTATCTATTTGCTTTTAGGAAAAAAAACATTAACATTTCGAGTAGGTTTAGATTTACTAGGACTAAACGCTAATTTTAATTTGGCATTAGGTTTGTGTCTACTTTGAGTATGATTGCTTGATTTCTTGCAGTGGACTTGACTATTGGTTTATGAAAGGGTTATTTGCATATATACTTCTTAAATCATGGGTATTTGCAAAAATACTCTCCAAATCTCAATATTTGCAAAACTAACCCTCAAATCATTAATTTTGGAGAAAAATACCATCAAAGCAATTATTCATCAACTTTGATAAGCTAATTTATAATCTCAATGTAAAAATTATCAATAAAATAGTCAAATTTGTAGCATCAAGTTCATGATTTATTGATTTTAGGGTTGTTTTTTTCACAAAGTTGAAGATTTGAGGGGTAGTATTGCAAATACTAAGATTTGGAGGGTGTTTTTGCAAATTCCCATTATTTAAGGGGTATATGTACCAATAATCCTTTATGAAAATGATCTCTTTAACTTACTGCTGGTGGGGACTAACTTCTTTTCTTGAAATTTAAATATTTTCTTCAAATAAATTGAATGAATGATCACCACCTTTTTGCTTAAAATTTATTCTGATAGAACTTTGAAGTTCATAGTATGTAACTCTGCATATTGTTCCTTATTTTCTTCACAAGTGAGTCGCGCCTACTTTTTTTACTCTCGAGTGTAGGATACGTGTTTACGTAATGTTTAATCATAGTGTGTTGGTGAGACATGAAATCTCTAAATGATGAAAGCATAAGTAAAGCAGAGATCTAGATCCATGTGAAGCTTTTGTCATAGTTACTCTGATAGAGTTTCATGAAATTTTCTACCATATCATGTTTTTGTGTTATACTTATAAAATGTTGAAATTTGCATCATCTTTGTTTCTATCGTTATTTCCTTTTTGTTTTGCATTGGTGTTCCTTGTCATTGATCTTTTTAGTTGGTATTATGTCCCCGAATGAGGAATAACACTTCAAAAGTTATGGATTGACATCCAAATGAAGCTTTTTGTCATAGTTACTCTGATGGGGAATTTACCTATCTTTTTATTACTATTTTAATGCTTCTTTTGGATAATAAATAAATAACCAATATTAATTACCTTTTAGTTTTATTTTCTTTAGATCATACTTTACAGTTGGTTCATCTTCTTGCTATAGAAAAGAAACCATGCAGTGGAGCACATTGAGTAGGTTTAAATTCACTATGTGCTAATTTTACTATGGTTACGGCTGTAGGTTGATGCTACATTGGTTATGATTTGATTTTGGCATAGAATGGAGAACATGGATAGCAACTATGTTTATTGTACTGAAGAATCTGGATTTTTCGAAAGTCTTTCTGTAGTTAAGGCGATCTCTAGATGTTACAGAAGTCTCCTATTTGCATAAGACTCCGTAAATTACCATCCCATATAAATCAAGACTGATGAACTAGCGATACTTTGTTAGTTTTAAAAGTTTTAGTTTCACTGGTAATTTTGAAGTTAGATGGTGATCTTTATTCTGGATGCTCTGCTAGTAGATCCTCTTCTTTTATCTCATAATAATATGACATCTGATACCATAAAGTAATTCAGTTGCTTATTTCAAGTATTCTGATGCTACAGAATAAGGATGTAACTGAAGCTATTCAAAAGGTTGCCACTGCATATGACTGCAAGATAGTTGAAGGGGTGCTTAGTCATCAGCTTAAACAGTTTGTTATTGATGGAAACAAAGTTGTGCTTAGTGTAAGTAATCCAGAGACTAGAGTTGATGATGCTGAATTTGAAGAGAACGAAGTCTATGCAGTTGATATTGTTGCAAGCTCGGGTGAAGGCAAGGTGAGAAACTATAAGATTTGTTCTATATGATCATATAAAGTTACTTGTATATAAATAGGTGAGCTGATTATTGTGTTAAATCTGCAGCCTAAACTGTTGGATGAGAAGCAAACTACTATTTATAAAAGAGCCGTTGACAAAAGTTATCACTTAAAGATGAAAGCATCAAGATTTATCTTTAGCGAAATCAGCCAGAAATTTCCTATCATGCCCTTTACTGCTAGGTTCGTTAAATCCCCTGCCAACTTTTATGTATACATTATGGCTTGATTTTTTACTTATGGGATGTTATTTTTGCAGGGCCTTGGAAGAAAAACGTGCTAGGCTGGGACTAGTAGAGTGTATGAATCATGACCTCTTACAGCCATATCCAGTATTGCATGAGAAGCCAGGTAATAACTTTTAAAAGTACTGCTCAGATGGTATACTTTATCAACAGCTATTCTTGTGCTTTAATAAGTTAATTAAGAAAACGAGGTGAGCACAATATTGAAGCATATTTAGGACCTAAAGGTACCTTGACCTTGCCACCAAACAAAGAGTTCATGCTCTAAGTGCTACAAATTCAAAGCATCGCTCTTACCTTGTTTAGTTAGAGGGCATAATCATACAATTCCATTGTATTGCTAATCTTACCATTTGATCCTTCGTCGTTGTTTCATGATGTTATTCTGAAATATGATCCTCTTTCTTTGAAGGACATTGACAGTGAAACCACATTGTGCAATATTACTCATCAATGTAGCACCATAGTTGCAAGGCTTCAGTGCCTGTTTGCCTCCCCTAAACTACTAGATTTGTCCCTCTGAAATATTTGTGGTCTCACCTTACCCCCCTGAACTACTAATTTTGTTTCTGTTTACTTTGTTGAACTATTTTTAGTCCCATCTTTCTCACTGAACTATTAGTTTCGTCTATGTTTGCCCCCTGAACTATAACTTTCCTCTCACTAATCCATTTAAATGCTCGTAAAAATAATAACTACAAGGGTTAACTAAAAAGTGATAGTTCAGGGGTGAGGTCTGAGGTGTGAGTGTGACTAAAATTAGTTCAGGGGGTAAACAAGGTTGAATTTAATAGTTTAGGGGCAAGATGGTACTAAAAATAGTCCCTGGGGTATGAAGGGACAAATCTAATATATTAGGGGGGCAAGTAGGACCTGAAGACTATTTGCAAATATATTGATCAGATCTAAGTGATTGGGAGGATTAAAATCTGTTAACTCTGATATTTACTATAAGTTTAATATGCAAAATAGCCACACTTGGTTGAGATTGAGTCACATCATTGTAGATGAGAGAACCCTCTCATATGAGATATTCATTATTCTCTTCTAATACTTATTTGCTAGATGCATGCTTGTGCTGAACGATCGAACTTCCATATGGCAGGAGATATTGTAGCTCACATCAAGTTCACCGTCTTGCTAATGCCGAATGGGTCGGATAGAATTACCTCCCATCCATTGCAGCAGTTGCAGCCTACAAAGACTGTTGATGACCCCGAAATAAAGGCTTGGCTTGCTTTGGCTACAAAGACGAAGAAGAAGGGTGGAGGAAAGAAGAAGAAAGGTGGGAGTTAAAAATGCTCTTTCTATGCGCTTCGTATCCATCTTGATATTATTTTGGGTTAATTGCTGACAGACCTAGTATTACTATTTTGGACTTTACACCCCCTTCTAGTTTTGTTGTTGCGGATAGATCCCTTGAGTGATTTGTTTTTGACTCTTTTATGCTCGGAAGTTCTATTTGTGAAAAACAATTTACTCGGGGGTATTAAGTTCAAACCGAAGATGCTACATGGATCTATCTGTGCAATTAACGCCTTTATTTTCTTAGTTGTCTTACCCTATTTACTCGCATAATTGGAATTATTAAGATAACATAGTAATCATATGCTTTGCTGTGTACTGCTCATGTTGCAGGTAAGAAAGCCGGTGCTCAAGATGATGCGGCTGAAGCTGAACCTATGGATGAAGTTACAAATGGTGCACCTTCCCAATAATGGAAACTTGCAATTTTGTTTTCCTTCATTGATACTAGTTTCCTAGGTGTTCGTGTTACTGTTCATTTAATACTTTTTTCTTTTTTATCTGGTTTAACCGGGAAAAGAAAAATCGTAGCTTTTCTTGTACGAGCAAGGATATCTGTGTACCGAGTAAAGTATGCTAGCTGCGGTGATGATGTGATTGCAAAAAGTTTTAAAATTTTTAGTAATGTTTGGAACATGAAACGGATGAGATCGGAAATTGTTGTTTCTTTTCCTTGTGAGCATGAAGTGCGGCATAACGTTAGCTGATTGATGTTTTTTAATGTGAACTTATTACAGTAGTAAGTTTGCCACTCTTGATTTTACCATGCAATTTAGAGTATCGTTTATGCACCTTTGTTGACCATGCGAGGTTTAGTCCCTTTGTTTACTATCACGCAGGGCTTAGTCCCTTAGTCTACTTTGTTGCCTTTACTTGGCGTGGGTATTGACTGTTGACTGTTATTTTGAAGGGGTTTTTGCCTCCAAACCCGAAGAATTACCCTGCTTTATATCTATCATTCAAGGTTTAGTCCCTTTGCTTGCTGTCATGCAAGGCTTGGTCCCTTCGTTTACTTTGACTGCTTTATATCTAAACCCAAGTTGCTTTATTTGTACCTATAAGCCCAATAATCTTTATGCATTTGTCTTTAAACCCTATCTTCGAAATACACTGCAGTTTATGGTTCCCTTTAGAATTTTAAGGCCTCAAATGCACCGTCCCCCCCGCCCCCACCCCCCCACGACACACAACCAGACCCCAACCCCACATCCGCCTAAAAATTTGTTTGGCAATATATATCTATATGCCTAAAAATTTTTAAATTGCAAAATACACCCTCAAAATTCAAAGTTAATAAATAAACATCTTGAAATTTTTAAACCTGCAAACAGTACTAAAAATATTCAAAGTTAATAAATAAACATCTTGAAATTTTTAAACCTGCAAACAGTACTAAAAATATAGGAATTACGAGCAATCCGTGAAAATTTTAAAATTGTAAGAAAACACCCTGAAAGTTTTGAAATTTGTAAATAACACCCTAAAATGTTCAAAATTTACAAGAACGACCTGAAAAGTACAAAACTACAAACGCGTATTTTTTTGTAAACGTCTGAAAGTTTAGATCTTTTTAGGGTGTTTTTATAGAAATAAGATTTTGTTTCTAAAATAAGATCTTTTTAGGGCGTTTTTTGCAATTCAAAAAATTTAGGGTATTTTTTATAAATTTCAAAAAATTTCAGAGGAGAGAGAATGGAGGGAAAGAAAAGGGTAAAATGGGGTCTCTAAAATTTTCTTAGTGGGACCACATAGTTATATAGTAGTTATATAGTGTACTAAACATAAATATACAAAGCTGGTCGGGTTTGTAGGTACAAATAAAATTACTTGGGTTTAAGTATAAATCAAGGTAAAGCTTTGGGTTTAGAGGTAAAAACCCCTATTTAGAATCCATTCTCAATTCTGCATACATGGGAATGTTTACGAGGACGTATGTTCTACTGCTACAACAAAGCCCAATCTACACGAGCCTTGTCCTCTTGATTCAAATATTTTAATAGAATCTTGTTCTCAGATTCAATTGTCCTAAATGAGTCTTGCTCTAAGATTCAATTATGCCAAATAAAATTCCCATCATCAGGTTAGCGCCGACGTCTTTTAAGTTGCTTCTAGTCTTGTATGCCTGCTTCTGATCCTTTTCCATTAATTACAGTGAAACATGTCTCAATGATGTTATAATATTTGCATGTAAATCTAGGTTTTTATGAGAGTATTTAGTTTAATCTTCACTGCCTACTTTTGCCTCTCTATGAGCCTTATAACACGCTACAAGTCTTTAGTAAATGCATTTCTTGGACTGAGCTCTGGCGAGATAAGAATAGACTAAAGGTGCAGGGTTCGAAGAAATGAAGTCAAACTGCCCTCCTTAAATAAATGGGGTTTTTCTTTTTTAGCCCAAAGTTTTACCCCCACTTATTTAAAAACCCATTAACTTTTCCAAACATCAATACACCCATTGTATCCCACCCCACTTATTTCTAAACCCAATATGTATAATACACCCATTATTACTGTATTTACCCTCAAATTCACTACACAAGCTCTCTTCTTCCTTCCTCTTCTCCTTCAATGACCACCACCAACCTCCTCCTCTCCCCTTCCTTTACTTCCCCTCTTCCCTCAAACCCATCAACCTCTCCCTCTGCTGCCCTTTATCTCCCCTCGCCGCCACGTCACCCACCACCTCCCTCTGCTGCCCTTTATCTCCCCTCGCCGCCACGTCACCCACCACCGTCAACCTCGAATCGGATGAATAACCCACCAACGGTTTCGACATCGACCCCCCCCAGTTCGCCGACATGGAGGCAGGCAAGGATCTGAAGCACTTGTCGTCGCCCACCACCTGTTCGTTGAATTTACGCTTAGTGTTCTCTGATGTATGTCATGTGAGCTTGTAATCAATTTTTCAGATTTTGGAAAAGTGCAACTCTTTATAGTAAAGTGTTACATATTGTGATGATCTTTTGTAGTGGTGATGTGTAATTGTTGTTTCACGCTGTAACTATGTTCTTATTGTTAAAACTGTGTCGTTTCAGAGTTGAAATTGTATCGTTTTTGAGCAACGCAAACGTGTGATGACATGTAAGATGTGTTGTTTGATCAATTGATGATGTGTAAGATGTGTTGCTTGATCAATTCTTCACCTCAACGAGAGGTCGTCGCTCAATTTTCCAGCTTTAGGAAAAGTATAGCTCTTTATAGAAATATGTAGCACCTTATTGATAAAGTATAGCACCTTATGGCAAAGTATAACACTTTATGACAATAGTATAACACATTATTGATAAAGTATAGTACTTTATGATTTCTGGAATTTCTGCAACGTAGTGGGATAAACCAAATCAGTTTTTTCGGCGCAATGCGAACACTTGATGACGTGTAAAATGTGTTGCTTGATCAATTATTCACATCGACGAGAGGTCGTCGCTCAATTTTTCAGCTTTAGAAAAAGTATAGCTCTTTATAGAAATGTATAGCACCTTATTGATAAAATATAGCACATTATGACAAAGTATAGCACTTTATGGCAATAGTATAACACCTTATTGATAAAGTATAGCATTTTATGGTTTCTGGAATTTCTTCAACGTAGTGGGATAAACCAAATCAGTTTTTTTGGAGCAATGCGAACACTTGATGACGTGTAAGATGTGTTGCTTGATCAATTATTCACTTTAGGAAAAGTATAGCTCTTTATAAAAATGTATAGCACCTTATTGATAAAGTATAGCACCTTATGGTAAAATATAGCACTTTATGGCAATAGTATACCACATTATTGATAAAGTATAGCACTTTATGATTTCTAGAATTTCTGTACTTTATGCTATACTATAAAGTGCTATATTTTATCAATAAGGTGTTATACTATTGTCATAAAGTGCTATACTTTACCATAATGTGCTATACTTTATCAATAAGGTGCTATACATTTCTATAAAGAGCTATACTTTTCCTAAAGATAGAAAATTGAGCGACGACCTCTCGTCGAGGTGAAGAATTGATCAAGTAACACATCTTACACGTCATCAAGTGTTTGCATTGCTCCAAAAAATTTGATTTGGTTTATCCCACAACATTACAGAAATTTCAGAAAGCATAAAGTGCTATACTTTATCAATAAGGTGCTATACTTTATCAATACTTTGCCATAATATGCTATACATTTCTATAAAGAGCTATACTTTTCCTAAAGATGAAAAATTGAGCGACGACCTCTCGTCGATGTGAATAATTGATCAAGCAACACATTTTACACGTCATCAAGTGTTCGCATTGCACCGAAAAAAACTGATTTGGTTTATCCTACTACGTTGCAGAAATTCAAGAAATCATAAAGTGCTATACTTTATCAATAAGGTGCTATATTATTACCATAAAGTGCTATACTTTTCCATAAGGTGCTATACTTTATCAATAAGATGCTATACATTTCTATAAAGAGCTATACTTCTCCTAGAGCTAGAAAATTGTGAGACAACCTCTCGTCGAGGTGAATAATTGATCAAGCAACACATCTTACACGTCATCAAGTGTTCGCATTACTCCAAAAAAACTGATTTGGTTTATCCCACTACGTTGAAGAAATTTCAGAAACCATAAAGTGCTATACTTTATCAATAAGGTGCTATACTATTGTTATAAAGTGCTATACTTTATCATAATATGCTATACTTTATCAATAAGATGCTATACATTTCTATAAAGAGCTATACTTTTCCTAAAGATGAAAAATTGAGCGACGACCTCTCGTCGATGTGAATAATTGATCAAGCAACACACTTTACACGTCATCAAGTGTTCGCATTGCGCCGAAAAAAACTAATTTGGTTTATCCTACTACGTTACAGAAATTCCAGAAATCATAAAGTGTTATACTTTATCAATAAGGTGCTATACTATTGCCATAAAGTGCTATACTTTACCATAAGGTGTTATACTTTATCAATAAGGTGCTATACATTTCTATAAAGAGCTATACTTTTCCTAAAGATAGAAAATTGAGCGACAACCTCTCGTCGAGGTGAATAATTGATCAAGCAACACATCTTACACGTCATCAAGTGTTCGCATTGCTCCAAAAAAACTAATTTGGTTTATCCCACTACGTTGAAGAAATTCCAGAAATCATAAAATGCTATACTTTATCAATAATGTGCTATACTATTGCCATAAAGTGCTATACTTTGTCATAATGTAGAAAATTGAGCGACAACCTCTCGTCGAGGTGAATAATTGATCAAGCAACACATTACACGTCATCAAGTGTTCGCATTGCGCCGAAAAAAAACTGATTTGGTTTATCCCACTACGTTGCAAAATTTCCAGAAATCATAAAGTGCTATACTTTATCAATAAGGTGATATACTATTTTCATAAAGTGTTATACTTTGCCATAAGGTGCTATACTGTATCAATAAGGAGCTATACATTTCTATAAAGAGCTATACTTTTCCTAAAGATAGAAAATTGAGCGACAACCTCTCGTCGAGGTGAATAATTGATCAAGCAACACATCTTACACGTCATCAAGTGTTCGCATTGTTCCGAAAAAAACTGATTTGGTTTATCCCACTACGTTGAAGAAATTCCAGAAACCATAAAATGCTATATTTTATCAATAAGGTGCTATACTATTACCATAAAGTGTTATACTTTGTCATAATGTGCTATACTTTATTAATAAGGTGCTATACATTTCTATAAAGAGCTATACTTTTCCTAAAGCTAAAAAATTAAGCGACGACCTCTCGTCGATGTGAATAATTGATCAAGCAACATATTTTACACGTCATCAAGTGTTCGCATTGCGCCAAAAAAAACTGATTTGGTTTATCCCACTACGTTGCAGAAATTCCAGAAATCATAAAGTACCATACTTTATCAATAATGTGCTATACTATTGCCATAAAGTGCTATACTTTCCCATAAGGTGCTATACTTTATCAATAAGGTGCTATACATTTTTATAAAGAGCTATACATTTCCTAAAGCTGGAAAATTAAGCGACGACCTCTCGTTGAGGTGAAGAATTGATCAAGCAACACATCTTACACATCATCAATTGATCAAACAACACATCTTACATGTCATCACACGTTTGCATTGCTAAAAAACGATACAATTTCAACTCTGAAACGACACAGTTTCAACAATAAGAACATAGTTACAGCGTGAAACAACAATTACACATCACCACTACAAAAGATCATCACAATATGTAACACTTTACTATAAAGAGTTGCACTTTTCCAAAATCTGAAAAATTGATTGCAAGCTCACATGACATACATCAGAGAACACTAAGTGTAAATTCAACGAACATGTGGTGGGCGACGACAAGTGCTTCAGATCCTTACCTGCCTCCATGTCGGCGAACTGGGGGGAGTCGATGTCGAAACCGTTGGTGGGCTGTTCATCCGATTCGAGGTTGACGGTGGTGGGTGACGTGGCGGCGAGGGGAGATAAAGGGCAGCAGAGGGAGAGGTTGATGGGTTTGAGGGAGGAGGGGAAGTGAAGGAAGGGGAGAGGAGAAGGTTGGTGGTGGTCATTGAAGGAGAAGAGGAAGGAAGAAGAGAGCTTGTGTAGTAAATTTGAAGGTAAATACAGTAATAATGGATGTATTATACATATTGGGTTTAGAAATAAGTGGGGTGGCATACAATGAGTGTATTGATGTTTGGAAAAGTTAATGGATTTTTAAATAAGTGGGTGTAAAACTTTGGGTTAAAAAAGAAAAACCCCTAAATAGGGGTAAATAGATAAGAATAGACCATAGGTACAGGGTTTGAAGAAATGAACTCAAATTGCCTCCTTAATTAAATAGAGATGGTGTTCATCTGAAAAGGAAGAAACGTTCCAATATTTTGGAAGGAAAACTTACAACATCAGAGGTTTGTTGATAATAGTGTATTGTAGTGGGTTTTAGTCCCACATTGCTTGGGAGAACAAACCTCACACTCCTCTACTTGTATAAATATATGTGCACACTCAATATTCAATTCAAGGGAAATTTACCCAAGATTCTCTCTCTCTCTCTTACTTTAACATGGTATCAGAGCTAGGGCTATTTCCCTTTCAATAAAATTTTTAACGCTTTTGCGTTCTTTTGCCAAATCTTGGCCTTATTGCTTTGCAGCCGTTTAATGTTTTATTTTTTTTTATTTTTATTTTTAATTATTTGGCGTTCATCTGCCAGATATTTTGGCCTTGTCGTTTTGCGGCCTCTTAACGCGTTTCGCGTTCTCGTTTAACCTTCGGGTTCTATTTTAAACCTTCGGGTTTCATTCTAACCTTCGGGTTCTATTTTAAACCTTCGGGTTTCATTCTAACCTTCGGGTTCTATTTTAACGGCATTGTCGTTTCAAGACCGTCTCTCGGTCTCAAATTAACGGCATCGTCGTTTCAAGCCGTCTCTCGGCCTCAAACGAACGACATTAGTAACAGCATCTCGACATCTTAACGTCTCAAGATTGCTGTTATGGCTCCTTCAGAGAAGATTCCCAAACCACCTTTGCCCCTCAATGATCAAAGTGACTGGGCAGGGTGGTCCACCATTGTCACCAATGCCTTGCGTGGCGCTGGTTTGCTTGATCATCTCACCAGTACGGGACCAGTTCCACCGTCCATCAGCACTGTTGCTTCATCCAGTACTATTGCCTCTGGCAGTGGTGATGTCGATCTTCAGACTGCTCGTGCTCTCTATGTCAAGGAGAGTTCAGAGTGGCAATTGCAGGAATTTCGTGTTATGGATTATCTCACTCGCTGTGTTGGCTCTGGTCTCACTGTCGAGATTGGCTCGCTTCCCTCTGCTCAGGCCATGTGGACTCGTCTCACTGAGCGTTTCACTGAGTGCTCGGGTGCACGGGAGGCATATCTTCTGCAACGCATTTCTCTACAACGCAAAGGTAGTTCATCTCTGCAGTCCCATTTTGGACAAATGCAAGCTTTTTGGACAGAGTTACGCTCCATGCTTCCTGGACGTAATTCCACATATGAAGACTGGCTAGCCTGGTACGAACGGCATGAGGTGCATCAATTGTTTCAGTCCCTTCCTGAATATTCAACTATGGCTGATCAACTACTTCACCAGCCTCAATTTCCGACTTTGGCCTCAGTTATGGGAGCTCTCACTGCTTATGAGACCCGGCAGCAGACAGCACGACTCAATTTGTCAACAGACACTCCTACCTCTTCACTCGAGACTGTTTTGTCTGTACCTGTCACTGCTCCTGTTATGAATTATACTTCTCCACAGGCTCCCTCTCCACAGGCTCGATCTAAGCTCTCTTGCAAATATTGTAAGAAGGAAGGACACCGCATTGAGACATGCTTCAAGCTTCATCCTGAGTTACGTTCCTCAGGTACTGGACGTGGTCGGCGACCCCCTCAGTCTCAACCCTCTCGTACACCAGGATTGTTGGCCAATGCTATACCTTCTACTACTTCAGACTCTACTATTCAAGCTATTGAAAGTCTTCGCCGTCAACTTGATGCTTTTCAACATATCACCTCTACATCCGCCGCACAACTCTCTGGTATGCATTTTGCTGGTTCTTCAGCTAATCCTTCAGTCTCTGGTATGAATGATCTCTGGATTTTTGACTCTGGTTGTTCCTTTCATATGACTTGTAATGCCTCACTTTTATCCTCTGTCTTTACTTCATCCTCTCTTCCTCCTATCTACACAGCTGCTGGACAACCATTGTCCATTACTCAGTATGGCTCTATTACCCCACAAAATGATCCATCTGGTCGTCTAACACTTGGTCCCGTCTATGTGGCTCCACAATTGTGCTTGAATTTAATTTCTATTAGCTCTTTATGCATGGCGGGCCTGTTTGTCTCATTTTCTTCTGATACTTGTATTGTGCAGGATCCACAGACGGGCAAGACGGTTGGGGCGGGTCGTAGGAGGCACAAACTGTATTTTCTGGAATATCTTCACCTTCCAGAGTCCATACGTCCACGTTCTCTTGTTGCTTCTCTTTGTTCGTCAAAACCCTCTACCTCGCTTCCTGCCAATTTATGGCATAGACGACTTGGTCATGTGTGTAATAAAAGGCTGGAGAGTCTTATTCAGTCTGGAGTACTTGGTCCTGTATCATCTAGTTCTAGTATTGAGTCATGTGCTGGTTGCAAATTGGCTAAATTCACTGCTTTACCATTTAAAATGAGTACATCTGTATCCACTTCCTTATTTGATTTAGTACATTCTGATATTTGGGGGCCAGCTCCTTTGCCTTCTTCATCTGGCTACTTATATTATGTTAGTTTTATCGACGATTTCTCTCGTTTTACATGGGTTTACCTACTTAAGAATCGCTCTGACGTACTTACTGCTTATCAAGCCTTCACTGCTATGATTTTCACTCAATGGCAATCTCGTATTAAAGTTTTTCGTTCTGATTGTGCCAAAGAGTACCTATCCTCTGCCATGCGCTCTATCATGTCCTCTCATGGGACTATCTTTCAACAGTCATGTCCCTACACTCATGAGCAAAATGGTGTTGCTGAACGCAAACATCGTCATATCCTCGATACTGCCCGATCAATGCTCATTTCTTACTCTGTTCCTCGTCGTTTCTGGGCTGAGGCTATTCTCACCGCGACTCATGCCATTAATATCACTCCATCTAGCTCTCTTTCCGGTGCTACTCCTTATAGTCGTGTTTATACTCATCCTCCCCGTTATGATCTAGTTCGCGTTTTTGGTTGTCGATGTTTTGTTTTTCTGCCATCTCACGAACGTGATAAATTGTCTCCCAGAGCAGTTTCTTGTGTTTATTTAGGAATTAGTTCAGAACATCGAGGTTATCGTTGTTATGATCCCGCAACTCGTCGAGTTCATATATCTCGTCATGTTCAGTTCGAAGAGGATTCTCCATATTATTCTACTTCTGATGACTTTAATTTCCTCCACTCTACCGATCATGCTTCCCCGTCCACTGCATCACCCACTTCTTCACCTCAATTTTCCTTTCGAGATCTCCCTGACATCTCTCCCTCTCCTTCTGTTGACTCTTCCTCACCTGAGTCTTCTCTTACACCATCTAATCCATATCCTGTGGACACAACTCTCACTCCAGAAAATACTGTTGATCTTCATGCACCTGCGCCAGCATCTCCCCCGCCTGAGGTTCCTCTTGCTCTTCGTCGAGGCAAACGCCCACATGTCATGCCTGCCCGGTATGCTTCTGTTACTTCTTATTCACCTATCTTTCATAACTTTCTTGCTGCCATTCATACTATTGTTGAGCCAAAGTCCTTCCAAGAGGCAGTTCAAATTCCAGAGTGGCGACAAGCTATGGCTGAGGAATTTCAAGCATTTCAGCAAACTCATACCTGGGATATTGTTCCCTGTCCTCCTGGGATCTCTCTTGTTGGCAGTAAATGGGTTTATAAGGTCAAGTTTCGTCCTGATGGCACCATTGAACGTCGAAAAGCTCGTTTAGTGGCTAGAGGTTTTACTCAGCAACAAGGTATTGATTATGAGGAGACCTTTGCTCCTGTTGCTCAGATGCCCACTGTGCGTACTCTCCTTGCGGTCGCTGCTGCTCATCGTTGGCCCTTATACCAGATGGATGTCAAAAATGCTTTTCTTCATGGCTCTTTATCAGAGACCGTATATATGCAACCGCCTCCAGGGTCAAATATTCCTCCGGGACATGTATGTCTCCTTCGTCGTGCTGTTTATGGTCTCAAACAGGCACCCCGCGCTTGGTTTGAGTGTTTTCGCGATGTTGTGCTCAAAGCGGGCTTTATAGAAAGTCATCAAGATGCTTCTCTGTTTGTTCGCACTACATCGCGTGGCAGGGTTTTATTACTCATCTATGTAGATGATATGATCATTACAGGTGATGATATGACAGGTATACAATACGCAAAATCTCAGTTGCAACAACAGTTCCACATGAAGGATCTTGGATCTCTTCGGTATTTCCTTGGTCTAGAAATTTCTCAAGGCCCGCGGGGTGTATTACTGTCTCAACAGAAGTATCTCTCAGATATTCTAAATCAAGCTGAGTTAACTGATAATACAACTGTCGATACTCCACTCCAGCAGAATGTCAAACTTTGCTCTACTGACGGTGAGCCTCTATCTGATCCTACCCGATATCGACATCTTGTTGGTCAGTTGGTCTATTTGTGCATCTCTCGACCAGATATCTCTCATGCTGTTGGTATTGTCAGTCAATTTGTTAGTGCCCCACGTTCTGTACACTATGCTGTCTTATTACGGATTCTTCGGTACCTCCGGGGTACTAGCACTCGCTCACTTTTGTTTCCTGCTACATCTAAGTTAGAGCTTTGTGCATATTCTGATGCTGATTGGGCTGATGATCCAACTACCAGAAAGTCTACCACAGGTTATTGTATATTTCTTGGTGATTCCCTTATTTCCTGGCGAAGTAAGAAACAAGATGTTATTGTTCTTTCCAGTACTGAGGCAGAGTATCGTGCAATGTCCACAACAGCTAAAGAGATTATTCATCTTCGTCGCCTTCTCAGTGATTTCGGTATTTCTGTTACGACTCCTACTCCTCTCTACTGTGATAATAAGAGTGCCATCCAGATTGCTAATAATCCAGTATTTCATGAAAGGACCAAACATATTGAGATCGACGCTCATTTTGTCCGTCACCAAGTTATCAAGGACAAGACAATTCTACTTCCTCATGTTTCATCCGCTGACGAGCTTGCAGATTTCTTCACAAAGGCCTTACCTGTTCATCGGTTCCAGTTTCTTGTACGCAAACTCACTTTGTTTGATCCAACATGAGTTTGAAGGGGGCTGTTGATAATAGTGTATTGTAGTGGGTTTTAGTCCCACATTGCTTGGGAGAACAAACCTCACACTCCTCTACTTGTATAAATATATGTGCACACTCAATATTCAATTCAAGGGAAATTTACCCAAGATTCTCTCTCTCTCTCTTACTTTAACAAGGTTACTGCTGAAGTTTAAAAATTTCGGACTTCAAACTTGAACTTCAAACTCGACAAAGATGCTGGGTGTCGAAGCGCTAAGGACTTCAAATTGATATATGTACAAGCCACCAGCAATCACGAAACACTCGCATCGCTACACAAAAATTTCAAAGTCATATCGATCTAAAGATGTTAAGAACAGAAGAGCACGGAAAACTTCGATGCAATTCTCTTGTTAATCAATATGGGAAACTATTACAGTGAGAGCAGGCCTAGCCAAAACAAAGGCTGCTTGATGATTAACAAAACCCAATTATCTATAATTGCAAGTACATAAAAAAAGGTACTTGCATATGTATATATCCCTCCCTCTATCGTATCAACCTTCCATCAAAGTCATCCCAAGGAGGCAGCACTACCAAGTTGAAGCGTGTATTATCGAAGATTAGGAATGCTTCAAACTTAAGTGCGTATACTATAAGTGAGCTTCTGCCCAAGTCATTCTAAGGAGGCAACATTACCAAGTTGGCGAGTAGTCCGTGGAAGACTAGAAATGCTTCAAACTGGAGTATGTACACAGTAAGTGAAATTTAACCCCTTCAAACGAAATGCTTCAACTGAATTATCATCACACTAATATCATCAGCAGAGCCTCGGTTAGCAGAGAGATCAGCAAGCTTTTTACAAGCAGAGAGTGGTGATGAACACTGAGGGTCTGTGCAGAAGGGCCGAGCTATATCTACAGCCTCCTTATTGCTAACCTACAAAGTTAAAGAAGGAACGATGTCATATCTCTGATCACCGCCTATATAGAGGATAACACAACAATGAGACGAGTTAAACCTGAAACTCACCTTATCCCACAACCCATCAGAGGCGAGAATCAAAAACTCGAATTCCGGTCTAATTGGAAGGATTCTTGTTTCTGGGTCTGGTATGACCCATTGTTTCAAATGAGAGTCTCCAATTCCCCTTGAAACGGCTAGTGTGCCTTGCAATCTCCATAATCCTCGGCAAAAATCAATATAGCCACCCTGCATAGAGGACATATAGCTTTAATAACCATCAAGTTTACATCAGAAAATGATACATATCCCATATTGTAATTATATTTACTCTTTCCTTTTTTTGAACTTTAACAGAGTTAAACCCACCGAACGCAAATGTACTATTCAAACAAATTTTCTATTTCAATAAAACATGCACATTAACATATAAACTCATCAAATTTAATAAAAAGTGACACCAAACCTACATTGAAAATTATTGGTGATGTTTCAGTTTCTAAACTTCTTCAAACCAAAACCAAAGGAACACAAACGTGTAACAAACAGTTCTGTTGCCACAAGCATGCACATTAACAAAAAGACTCGTCAAATTTTAAAAAAAAAACTTACACAATTCAATTTACATACTATAGTCAGTTTTCCCCCCTTTTCAACTTTCAAAAAATTCAAAACTAACAAAAAAAAACAAGTTTAACAAGAAGCTTTTCCTTTTCACCAAGCAATGAATTCATCAAATATGTAGACTTATAGAACTGGCCTACTTATTTTAACAACTAACTTCTTTGGTACCATTCCCATTGACCAGAAACAATTATGTTCTATGAAAAAACATGAGCATTACAGCGAAAATATTTTCAATGTGCAATGAGATAAGTTACTTACGAGGTTCTCAATTCTCTCCCTTTCATCCTCCCTCGATGGCCGATGATCCGAAGTAAGTGCCTCAGCAGTACCCGAAACGCTCAAGACAGCCCGGCAATCACCAGCATTGGACACAATAAGATCACCCTTCTTAATGAGAGCAGTGACACAGCAGGATCCACTTACAGCTTCTTCTTTAAGGAACTCTGCATCAGTCTTCATATACCCATTAGCAACCGCCTTTTCTATGTCTTCATCTTTTCTCTTAATTTCAGTTATAATGTTTTTCCCCAAATTGTCGGCAGCAAATTCAGCAGCTTTAGTACCACTATGACCATCGAAAATGCCAAAGAAAGCCTGAACAAGTTATAGATGTAGGTTGTTAATTTGAAAACTTATATGCTCAAAAAATCCAAACTTTCGTACTGAAAGTCCTATCTTTATGAAAGTTACAAAGTCCTAATTTTAAAATTGAAATCCCAACATTTTGGGGTTAAAAAAATCTAACTTTTTAATTAAAATTTCTTTAAAAATGTCAGAAAATTACCAATTGGGGATCTCCATCGACATCAAGCTCAGCCTTGAACCGATCCTCCATCTCAATCCTCCTCCTCCCCCTCTTACAATAAACAGCGCACCTCTCACTCTCCATCTCCACCTCCTCTCGACCGCCCGATCCCACCGGCGCGAATATCAAAGCATCCGTCACCGGTACATCGATTCTCGCCGGCCGCTTCCGCTTCAAAGCCGAATCCGACGAACTATTCGCCGAGCAATTCAAGGTCACGCGGCTGAATCGCGAGGATTTGATTGGGGACGCTAGGGTTAGAGTTTCGGGCGCGGCG
>NC_033798.1:12886837-12906032 GCF_001876935.1 Asparagus officinalis
TTAATCTGTTTGAGTTGCTTTTCGGGGTCGCCTCGATAACCTGACCCTAGTTTACCATGTTAATGATTTATCTGTACATGTGGGTTGACTTTTGACACAAGTCTAGATATGTACACTGAGACGCGTGTGAGTATAGAATATGTATATCAGTCCGCATATACTTTTCACAGTTACACAGTCCTCGTGTTGGACTATAATCCATAGAAGTCCTCGTGTTGGACTATAATCCATTTTTGTCCTCGTGTTGGACACTTGCCACTTATTCCATGTGTTTGGAAAACCACAGTATCTAGTTCCTGTATCGGACATATTTCTTAACCCTGTATATGACTTTCTCACAGGAGTTTATGACATGACACTTATGTAGATTATAACATGGTATACATGTAAGTAATAACATGATGCTCATGTAAGCTATGACATGGCACTGTATTTATGCCCTGAGATTTGTTGTATTACTTTTATTATTGTTTCTTGTACTAGAACCTCGGGTTTAGTGTTTAGGGATTTACAATTTGAGATACAATGTATATACATGAGGGTTTCCTTGTTTGGATTATTTCGCTCGACGTACCTATGCTCGTGTTGTAAATTTCTAAATACTAAAATCCTCTTTAGTAAGATCAATGATTTTAGATCTATTATGTATTATCTGTATTTTCTTATACAACGAGCCCTGTTCCCTTGGGGTTGGTTGTGATGTTACTTGCTAGCGCTTTGACGCTCGTTGTCCCTCCCCCTTTCAGGTAATGAGCCAGGAGCCCGGAGAGTCGCAGGTTGATAGCGACACACTTTAGTGTTCAGCTGTCTATTTTAGTTATGTTTTATTTTGGAGCTCCACTGTAGATTTATTTGACATTTGAGGACTATTCTCTAGATGTTGTAAAGGCTGTATGCCTTATTTCCTTTACTCAGATATTTGTACTTGAGACTTGTTGAGTATTCCAGTTATCCATTCAGACATTGGCTATGTATTTCTGTATGTTGGATGATGAGATATTTATGTGATCACTATCACTTCATCAGTTATTTCTTGCACTATCTCTTACTTGCTTTTGTATCTACACCTATTGTTGACTTTGCTAGATAGATGTTAATTGTGATGGTGAAACATGTTATTGTACGGTGAGGTGCAAGGCAGGTTTGACATTCTTGGTTTCATCTTGGACTGCAGCCTTGTGTGAACCCAGGGGCGTCACACTTCAATTCCCCTTAAAACGGCTAGTGTGCCTTGCAATCTCCATAATCCTTGGCAAAAATCAATATAGCCACTCTGCATAGAGGACATATAGCTTTAATAACCATCAAGTTTACATCAGAAAATGATACATATCCCATATTGTAATTATATTTACTCTTTCCTTTTTTTGAACTTTAACAGAGTTAAACCCACCGAACGCAAATGTACTATTCAAACAAATTTTCTATTTCAATAAAACATGCACATTAACATATAAACTCATCAAATTTAATAAAAAGTGACACCAAACCTACATTGAAAATTATTGGTGATGTTTCAGTTTCTAAACTTCTTCAAACCAAAACCAAAGGAACACAAACGTGTAACAAACAGTTCTGTTGCCACAAGCATGCACATTAACAAAAAGACTCGTCAAATTTTAAAAAAAAAACTTACACAATTCAATTTACATACTATAGTCAGTTTTCCCCCCTTTTCAACTTTCAAAAAATTCAAAACTAACAAAAAAAAACAAGTTTAACAAGAAGCTTTTCCTTTTCACCAAGCAATGAATTCATCAAATATGTAGACTTATAGAACTGGCCTACTTATTTTAACAACTAACTTCTTTGGTACCATTCCCATTGACCAGAAACAATTATGTTCTATGAAAAAACATGAGCATTACAGCGAAAATATTTTCAATGTGCAATGAGATAAGTTACTTACGAGGTTCTCAATTCTCTCCCTTTCATCCTCCCTCGATGGCCGATGATCCGAAGTAAGTGCCTCAGCAGTACCCGAAACGCTCAAGACAGCCCGGCAATCACCAGCATTGGACACAATAAGATCACCCTTCTTAATGAGAGCAGTGACACAGCAGGATCCACTTACAGCTTCTTCTTTAAGGAACTCTGCATCAGTCTTCATATACCCATTAGCAACCGCCTTTTCTATGTCTTCATCTTTTCTCTTAATTTCAGTTATAATGTTTTTCCCCAAATTGTCGGCAGCAAATTCAGCAGCTTTAGTACCACTATGACCATCGAAAATGCCAAAGAAAGCCTGAACAAGTTATAGATGTAGGTTGTTAATTTGAAAACTTATATGCTCAAAAAATCCAAACTTTCGTACTGAAAGTCCTATCTTTATGAAAGTTACAAAGTCCTAATTTTAAAATTGAAATCCCAACATTTTGGGGTTAAAAAAATCTAACTTTTTAATTAAAATTTCTTTAAAAATGTCAGAAAATTACCAATTGGGGATCTCCATCGACATCAAGCTCAGCCTTGAACCGATCCTCCATCTCAATCCTCCTCCTCCCCCTCTTACAATAAACAGCGCACCTCTCACTCTCCATCTCCACCTCCTCTCGACCGCCCGATCCCACCGGCGCGAATATCAAAGCATCCGTCACCGGTACATCGATTCTCGCCGGCCGCTTCCGCTTCAAAGCCGAATCCGACGAACTATTCGCCGAGCAATTCAAGGTCACGCGGCTGAATCGCGAGGATTTGATTGGGGACGCTAGGGTTAGAGTTTCGGGCGCGCGAGAGGGGGAGGCGGCGGCGGGAGGCGGAGAAGGGGGACGCCGCCGGAGAGCTCGACGGCGAGATCGCCGCCATCGCGACGGAACAGGACATTGAACTAAAGAACAAAAGGTTTGATTAGGGTTTCGAAAACGTTATTTTGATTTGATTTTTTTTTTTTGGGTTTAGCGCTCTCGTTTGTTGATTTTTGGGAACGTTTGATGGGCGGGTTTTATATAGTGCGATATGGTTGTTCTGATACTCTTCATGAACTGGAAATGTTGCTAGTGAAAAATGTCAGTAGGTCCCTATTTTTGATTCTCCGTAATTTTAAGCCCATTGGTGTCAACCTAATGCCTGACTTTTGATTAGATGCCAAGCTTTTTGTAAAATGTGGTCTCTCTGGAGAAGTTCTGAACCGTTTAAAACCACAAATTAGTGAATTATTACATCTAGATCTAGTTAACCTTTCATTAGTTATTCACTTGTATTTACTTATTTACTTATTTCGAAAGAAGGGAGGCCTAAGGTAATATTATTCGTGTCATTCAATTGTATTTATGATTAACAAACAAATAGCATACAGCTGTAATTTTGATTGTTCTTACAAAAAAACAATGATGGAATATGTTAACTTTTGACGTGGTAACGGTAGAACAGATTTGACAACTTTATCTTGCTTTCAATACGACGATAATAAATACGATGAACTTGAGAAAATAAGATAATACTAATCATTTAATTTGGATTCTGTTATTTGTGTGTAAATTCTATTATAAAGAAAACAATTATTCATAAAGTAGCTATTTTATGAACAATTTAGTTTTAGATGCCATTAATTCAAACAGACAACGGTTCTCAGAAGGAACATTCAATCCATCAACCTATAAATCTTTCGAACGGATGCCTTTATTTATACAGATGATATTCACACCTTCATCCCAAATTACTATGAAAAGTCCGCAAATAATCTCATGCTAAAATTCACGAATGGGGCCAAATATTTAGGACTAGACATTCAAAGACCTTTAAATAAATTTCCCAAGAGAGCTTTTGCTTTTGTTGCTGTAACAGGATAACCAAAATAGTAGCCCAGGAACTCGTATGGGAGAAAAAGGGAGTCAAAGCGTTGTGAGGCGCGTGCGCATGAACGTGAAATGCTCTTTTTTCGGCGTTCAACGCTCCGACAAAAAGCGGATGCGCTCTCCTCGTGATCACACGAAACAGCAATGTAGCACGACACATACGAGCAATGAACAACACGTGGGCTCTAGTGAATGGCTCTAACGCTGTTTGGTGTTTGAAGCCGAGTAGGTTGGCTGAGGTCAAACAGTGATTTAAAAACGATGAGCGGAAAGTTGTAGCTCGCATCACTGCTGGATAAAAGTAGCCATTGAAGACTCGCTCTTTTGACCCTTCACTTGCTTTCTAGAAATAATAGGATAGCAATAATTTATATTAATAATTTCATGTTTTTTTTTTCTAGAGTTTGTCAATATTTAGAGGAATTTTTTTAATTAGAAATAAAATAAAAAGAGTGTTAAACAAAAAGAAACACAATTTCAAAAATCTAGCAGGCATATTGAAGATTAAGGCAACAAAATATTGAAACGGAAAAGGGTTATCTACTATTTATTTAATTATATAAACGACACCGTGATTGCTTTGACTTGTATTTGTGACAGATAAATCTTAGATCACGGTGAAGAACTTAAGCGATAAGAATATACCAGTTCGCTCCCGCCATCGGACTTCGTGGGCCAACACCGACGGTCGCTCTTCTTTTTGACCTCCTACCCCTGGTCAACAAACTTTAACGTGGGCCGGAGTGGATCAAGCACAAAAAACTTTTGTCTACCCTATTTCAAAGGCCATGCAAGCAGCTCGGACTTAATCTTCTTATTAGGGTACATTTCGCTAAACCCCCTAAAATTTGCCCCGTTTCTTATAAAACTCCCCTAAATTATGTTTTATTCCACTAAACACCCCGCCCACAAACGTTTGGGATGCCTCACATAATCCCACTATGTAAAATGACGAATAACTAAAGAGCTTTGCTACATGGCCAGCTCATTATGCAATAGGAGGGAGACATCTTACCTATGCCTCCTATTGATCTCATATTTTGGGTCTTTTTTTATAACTAAAATATCCTTGTGAGAGAAAATTCCTCTATTTAGAATATGAATGCCTAAGAACATGTGTGCAATTGAAATCTCTAAACTGTCACCCCTCTCTCTCTCTATGTGTGAATAGTAAGAACAGCCATCTCGTATGCTAATAGAATTTGTACTTATCTAAGAAAAATCGCGGTATGCCGAGGTTTATAAAGGCCTTACAGATGACCATAATAGGGGCACCATGTACCAAAAATATGATATTTGCGAACGTGTTCCCATAACAATGATAAATAAAAAAGAAAAATTCCCTAAGGACCCAAAATATGGGACCAACAGGAGGGACATGTGAGGTGTCTCCTTCCTATTGCATAATGAGATAGCCATCATTAATGATGGACAACTCATTATGCAATAGGAGGTGGACATCTTACATGTCCCCCCTGCTGGTCCCATATTTTGGGTCTCTGTAGCAAAGTTCAATAAAAAACAACCAATGGTGATGGACTGGGTTGCAGATCAGAGGACTGTTTTGGTGGCTTGATGTTCATAAATGTTTGGAAAAAAAAAAACAATACATGTATCTTTCATACTTTTGCAATACATAAGGGGTTGGATTTATGGTGATAATATGTATAACTTAATACTCTTGGTCATACTTTTGGAGTTGGGAATATGACCTAATATGTACAACCATCCTTTTCTTATTTGCAACAAAGGCTGGGAATTTATTTCCCATCTTGTAATCTTCAATATCAAGCTTAAATTAATATATCTATCCTTGATATGTGATATTATATCTATCCTTTAATATGTGCATTCACAAAGATATTATAGTTGTAATGAAGCAAATGTACTTATTTAATGAATTCTTATTATAACTGAACTGTTATTATAGCAATAGGACTCTTGGGGTATAAATAAAGCACCAAATCCACTTTCTTCTCTCACGAAATATTTCTCGGACTTTGAAGCAATTATCAACTATTCTCTCTCAAAGGTTCGGTCTTGGTGTCTCTCTTTTTTAATTTAATAATGATGACTTTTTATCCGGTTATTGCTTTTAGTTTCGCATCGGTCAATGATGACTTTTTATCCAATTATTGCTTATAGTGGTGCGTATCTCGAACTATTTTGATTCGACTATTGTTTTCAATCGGTGATAGTTGTTTTTTCGAGTTCTTTTTAGTATATATCTGAGAGTTGTTTTGAGATGAAACTATATATAGGGAGAGAAGTAGGGATTGAAGAATTTTAACCTGTATAATTAATATTTTTGTCTAACTATTTTCCACCTGTATATATATCTTCATGAGATGTTGCTGTTAAATACTAGGGGATAAACTATTTTGATTCGACTATTGTTTTAATCGGTAATAATTGTTGTTTCGAGTTATTTTTCTTATTTATCTGAGAGTTGTTTTGAGATGAAACTATATATATAGTGAGAAGTAGGGATTGAAGAATTTTTACCAGTGTAATTAATATTTTTGTCTTAACTATTTTTCACCAATATATATATCTTCATGAGATGCTGCTATTAAATACTAGGAGATGAACTAGAATTGTTGCTAACTAGGAAGCTAGGTATTGGCCTTAATACCTAATTCGTTTTACAAATTAAGAAAGAAAGACGAACTTAGATAACTGTAATCGTTATTGGTCTTCACACTTCAGGGAAACTGTGCTATCTTTTTATTTCTCACCTTAAATCACAATTTAGATTTGTGAATTAATTCTCAAACATTTTTATATTGCACTAATCCAAGATGCGCATTAATAGTAATGGATAAGATCAACTATTGTAAATTTTCTAAAGATTTAGGTGTTCATATATAACTAGCTTCTTTTCTAGATTTTGGGGCAATAGTTCACATAAATCTTCAAACATTCAGGTCTTTTTGGGCAGCGAAACAGCTGTTGCTTTCAGTTGGCTCATTATCTCCCAAACTCCAATCTAAGCTAAAGAACTATCAGTAAATCTTCTGTCTGCCAAATATCAGAAACCTCAAAGTTTTAATCATATCATACTCTCTTTAAAAGTATGAGTTCAGGAAAAAATTTCTATGGTCAATATTACATTTAATTTTTTTAATATTATATTATTATCCTAATCTATTCTAATTATCATATCTTCTTTGAATTGGTAACTAAATGATTTATCCAATTCATAATGAGACTTAACATGTTATTGGATAAAAGAGATGCATTTCATATAATTCAAATCATTTTACTTTTTTCAATTAGCAAAGAAATCTAAAAAATATATGCTCGCCAGCCCCTAAAATTTTTTAGACTTTGTAAAAAATATTCTTTAAATTTTTAAATTGTAAAAACACTCCTACGAATTTAAAATTTTATTAAAACATCTTAAAAATTATGAATTTCACTTATTTCAATTCAATGAGAAATCTAAAAAACATATGAAAAACATTGGCTTGAAACCATTTAAAACGAGATCATTTCTATGCTAGAATGGTGATATAGTGATTACATAGCTCAAAAGTCAAAGAAGAAATTTCTACAAAGAAAAAATAATTTAATATCTCAAATTAATAACTACTTTATATATTTGGTTATATTTGGTTGAAGGGAACAATGACAATATTTCATATGAGAGAGATTATTAAGTTGATGATCAATCCCAAGAAAACATTATTTTCTTTTTTTATTTTTACTTTATTTTTATCAATTTAAATAATCATGATATTCAACTACGTGCAATATACATGCATCTCAACTAGTAATAATAATAAACATGAGCAAACCCTTCAACCAATCAAAATTTCCACAATCATATACAGTACTATGTTCTGTCTCGGACTAACACCAATGTCCATGAAATTACATAATCTAGTTACTAGGATACACAATAAATCAGCTTAGCACATAGAGGGGCATGCAGACATCAACTACATCGCCAAAAGCAAAAGCGAAGACTAATCAAGCCATCTACTTCTTCAAAGTTCATTGCCAAAAACTCCCCAAATGGAAACATGACATAACAAAAAGGGTATCCAGTTTGGTAGCACCTCTATGAGATTTGAATGGAAAGTGACGAAGGTTGTAACCATTGCCATTGCAGAACAATTTCCTTGTTCTTTAACCAAACGATAAAAGGATCCGTTTGCATTTAGGTCGTTATATCATCTTTGCGTCAGAAGTAGCCAAATTTCGACTTTTTGATGAGTCTTGTGGTATCAATGGCTAGTTGCCAAGGCCGTTACCAAGAGGCCCAGTATAAGAAAAGGTTGGGCGCTCGCCTGCAAAAGTTGTACAAGGAAGCATTATGAATTGTTGGATGCTAACAAAGTAAGGGATTTGCAAGGAGAACTCGGTTGGTTTTTACCTGATATTTTACATCGTATTTCACTGGATCTTTCAAGAAGTACTCAAACTGCAACCAAGGCAATTGAATTTGTATGTGTCAAGAATATGAAATCATGCTTCCTGGGTCTTTTTCATTTTAAATCGAGTTATTTGCATTTCTAATATCCTGAAGTTTCACCCTTTTCATAACTTTGGTACCCTCAAGTTCTATTTTGACAATTGACACCCAGAAGTTCAAAATTGATGTTAATTTGACAATTTGATATCCCAAAACCTTAACTTTGTTCCTCACTTTTCACGCTCCAAAAACTGAAATTTGGTAAGACAATTTGTTTTTCATTAACTTTTCGATGATGATATTCTTGAACAAATTTAACGTAAACTTTTTTTTACTTTGGGGCATCTGATTGTCAAAATAGAATTTCAGGGTATCAAAGTTACGAAAAAGACTGAACCCTAAGATAGTAAAGTGCAAATACCAAGAAGGAAATTGAGTATAGAATATGATTTCAAAAGGGAAGAAATACCAAGATTCACAAATGATTTAAAGAAAAAAAGCAATAGTGAATGAAAATGGCTCACTTGGAAAAACACTTGCGGAAGTATTAAACCAAGAAGGGCCAATGCATACAAGGGCTTGCCAGCGCCCAAAAGATAGCCTGCATTAATAATACAAAAACATCAGACTACATATTGCATCAAAGTAGAACATGATATGTTGATGAACTGAATAAAAAAGAACCAACTCCATATCAAAAAGCAAACTTTTACGGCACAATACAACTTGCTGCATGCATGTTGCAGCAAGTACTTGCAATACTTGCAGCTGTGGGACGAAGAAAAAGCTAATGCAGACATGTCTAGTGTATATAATAAGCTAATCCATGCTTAAATTTGAAGAAAAAGCCAAAAAGATGATGCACAACTTGAACAACACAACTACTGCAAAAATGCAGTGCCTTAGACAAACAACCAGTACATAACACCAGAAGGATGCATTTATACTCGTATAGAAACCTTATGCTCTGAAACAATATCCATCACTCTTCAACAATTTAGAATTACCGAAAAAATTATACATCTAAAATTGACTGAAGTGCACTTATATTGTAATTAGCTCCCAAAGGGTTCTTTATCTTCCAAAACGCTTCTTCATGAAGTTGCTTGCAAAGAAGAACAACATGGACCATGGGAGTGTTTATTGAGGGCAAAGTTCCATGGGCCCTTTAATTTAGTTGTTTCTAGAGAACTCAAGATAAACTTAAGAGTAAAATAAAAACAAAAGTCCATATCTAATGTAACAATCTTAAGAACAAATGACAACCAGCAGTAGCTACCAGCATAGTGTTGTGCGCCTATGCGGAAGCGTGCTTGCACACCAAACGAATCTGTGATTACTGGAGAAGAGAACCAACCACACACGAGCACAATTCAAACCAAATACGAAAAATCAAACCAAACACAGAGATATACGTGGTTCGACAATTTGCCTACGTCAACGGGGAGAGGATATGGAGATTCCACTAAATCGAGGAGAGTACAAAGGGTTACAATCTCAGAAAATCACTCACACAAATCCTAAATCAAATCTCTCAACTTACTCACAAATTCTCCCTCTCAATATGCTCAGTACAATCTAAAATCTCTGATCTTTAACCTTAGAAAATCGTGTTTTAATATATATCAAAACACAAACTCAATACGAGCAGCCGAGCAGGAAACCAAATTCAGACCCAGCCCGACTCGCAGTCGATCGCAGAGACACGTGCGGTCGACCGGACAGAACGACAGAGACTGACAAAAACATGTAGGGTTTGTGGCGGTCAACCGCCGCACCAATCGCAGTCGGCCGCGAAAAGTCCAGAGACTTTTTCAGCTTGCGTGCATGTTTACGGTCGACCACCGCGTCATTCGTGGTTAACCGCTGGAAATCCAAACTGTTTTTTTCCCCTTTTCCTATATTCGCTTCAATTCTCCACCTCGGTGAAGTTTTCCAAAAACTGAGTCGACACCAAATAAAGAACACCACTGCATCGCCTCTCCAAAATCGGCTGCACCAATATGGTTGCCTATGTACCCCCTCTCCCAATGGATCAAGCCGCCCGTAGTTCGTCCAAATGACGTCAACAGCCTCAACAATCACGAATGAGCAACAAACTTCGACAATGATCAAACTTATTGCTCGGAACCACTTTAGTGAGCAAAT
This sequence comes from Asparagus officinalis, assembly GCF_001876935.1. NCBI lineage: Eukaryota > Viridiplantae > Streptophyta > Magnoliopsida > Asparagales > Asparagaceae > Asparagus > Asparagus officinalis. The sequence goes on from NC_033798.1 coordinate 12,897,200, forward strand.
CCACCGGATTATCCTTCGTGTGGATCATCATAATCTCCACATCATCATCTTCAAGAACATCTCGAACGAAGTGATAACGAACGTCAATGTGCTTCGTCCTTGCATGAAAAATCTGATTCTTCGCCAAATAGATAGCATTCATTCTATCACAATGAATAGTGACGGACCGCTGTAATATATCAAGTTCCTCCAAAAGCCCTCGAAGCCAAATAATCTCCTTCACAACCTCCGTGATCGTCATATACTCTGCCTCCGTCGTAGACAAAGCCAATGTAGATTGTAAAGTGCATCTCCAACACACCAGCACACGGGTTAAAGTGAACACATACTCCGTCGTAGACCGACGCTTATCCAAATCTCCGGCATAATCCGAATCAACATAGCCAATGCACAACTGTCTACATGTAATGTCCCGCTCGAAAACCAAACCAACATTGACCGTACCTCGAATATACCTCAAAATCCATCTCACGACGTCCCAATGACCACTCCTAAATCGTGTATGTATCTAGAGACCATGCTCATCGCATGTGACAAAGCTAGCCTCATACATATCATCACGTACATCAAGCTCCCAACCGCGCTCGCATATGGAGTCTTCGACATCAACTCTCGATCTTCAACTGTCTTGGGTGAAAGGTCAACTGAAAGCTTCAAATGAACGCCCAAATATACACTAACTGGCTTCCTATCCATGCTGACATGGAATCGCTATAGAATCTTCTTCAAATAAACCACATGTGTCAAACAAATTATGTTATTCTCTTTGTCTTTGCCGATCTTCATCCATCTCAAACTCTTTTGAAAGTTGTGCCTTCAACTCATCTATAGAAGACCTGGAAAGAGACAACCAACATGTCATCAATATAGAGTAACAAATAGATGTACGCACCTCCTTTCAACTTACGAAAATACACGCAAGGATCAAACTGGCTCCGAGTGTACGAATGACCAAGCATAAAATCATCAAATCGTCTATATCACTGTCGAGGAGACTGTTTCAAACCGTATAGCGATTTATTTAACCTGCAAATCAGGTTTTCCTTCCCTGCAGCTCGGAATCCCAATGGCTGAGTCATATATTTCTTCATCAAAATTACCATAAAGAAATATCGTTTTCACATCCAACTGATCTAACTCCAATCCATACTGTGCCACCAAAGCTAGCAAAATCTGAATCGAAGAGTGCTTCACCACTGGAGAGAAAACCTCATTATAATCAAAACCTTCTTCCTGTGTATAGCCCTTCGTAACTAACCTAGCCTTGAATCTCACTGGAATGCCCTCAATGCCCTCCTTCGTGTATACTCATTTGCAACCAATCGTCTTCCGCCCCTTTGGAAGCTCAATAAGCTCTCACGTATCGTTTTTATGAAGAGACTCTATCTTCTTCTGCATAGCCACGTGTCACGAATCAGCTTCTGAACTCTGCTCGGCCTCTCTAAATGTAGTAGGCACCAACTCATCGATACTCTTCACCGGAAGTACATATGCAACTATTGTGTCGGTATACCGTGTTTGCATCCGTATGTCTCACATCTGTCTTCGAACCGCAATAGAATCATGAACCTGAGCCGTCGATCTTTGATCCTGCACAACTATACATGTATCCTCCTCGTCGTCGTGCTCGCCTGGCGTTACCTCAGTCGGCACTCTAATGGATATTGTACTATCTGGACAATATGAAGCTGCATCGATCTCCATCACCTGTGATATCTCCTTCGTCGGGCCACTCTGTTGTGCGCAACGAAAATTTCGACAGCATCTTTAGTGCTCTACAAGAGAGTAGATCTCAACTAAATCCATGTTTCACAAAGAAAACAAGAACCGAAAATAAAATACCTCAACAAAGTGGGATATCAGCTCTTCCTCTCATCAGTTTTAGGACTGACTTGTCGAAAGAACCTAAACTCTCTATTACAAATCACAACACGAACAATCAATTTTAACGTGATTCGGCAAATTGCCTACGTCCATGGGGCAAGGAGGGGGGAGATCTACTATTAGAGGGAAAAAGAATACAAATAGAGTTCACAATCACACAGCTCTCACAAATTAAACCCTCAAAACAGGCTCCTTTTCTTCTCAAAAAGGTCAGGCTCCAAAAAACTCTCTCTGCGGTACACCTGCACACAGCCCTCTGCACACAACCTTCTGCACGAAGACTTACACAGCCGCCTGCTTTTGCCGCCCCCTTCACTTTTGCACAAAACCCTAGGCAACACTGCAAAGATGTATATATAGCAGCAACTTTGTTTTCGGATGGGCTTTTGTCCAGGAGACAAAAGCTTACCTCTAACTTAAATCACCTCAAATCACTCCATGCGTGACCCACACTCAAATCTCTTCACGCGGCTTTGATCTCCGCGTGAACACTTATGGCCCCTACCCATATGCTTCACAATTCTCTACCTCGGTGAAGTTTTCCCAAAACTGAGCCGACACCAACCAAACCAAATGTTTCACTTGTTGCGTCCAGTACGAAGTGAAACAATTCACGACAACTGACTCAATCCACAACAAATCGAGAACCATAAGTGTTCACGCGGAGATCAAAGCCGCGTGAAAAGATTTGAGTGGGGACCACACGTGAAGTGATTTGAGGTGATTTAAGCTGGAGGCAAGCTTTTGTCTCCTGGACAAAAGCCCACCCGAAAGCAAAGTTGTTACTATATATACATCTTTGCAGCGTTGCCTAGGGTTCTGTGCAAAAGTGAAGGGGGCGGAAAAAGCAGGCGGCCATGCAAGTCTTCGTGCAGAGGGCTGTGTGCAGATGTACCGCAGAGAGAGTTTTTTGGAGGAAACCTTTTTGAGAAGAAAAGCATGGAGCCTATTTTAAGGGTTTAATTTGTGAGAGCTCTATGATTATAAACCCTATCTGTATTCTTTTTCCCTCTAATAGTAGATCTTCCCCCTCCTTGCCCCGTGGACGTAGGCAATTTGCCGAACCACGTTAAAATTGATTGTTCGTGTTGTGATTTATAATAGAGAATTTAGGTTCCCTCGACAAGTCAGTCCTAGAACTGATGAGAGAAAGAGCCGATATCCCACTTTGTTGAGATATTTTACTTTTCGGTTCTTGTTTTCTTTATGAAACATGGATTTAGTTGAGATCTACTCTCTTGTCGAGCACCAGAGGGGCTGCCAAAATTTTCGTTGTGCACAACACTCTCTACCTGATGAGAGCTAGGAAGCTTCAAGATAGAAGCATCATCAAACGTGACGTCTCTACTTAACACAATCTTCTTATCAACTGGATCTCATAGCTTGTATCCATTGACACCACGTTTGAATCCTACAAACATGGCATTTCTATCTCAAAGTTCTAATTTATCAGTCTTCACATGATAGTATGCAGAGCACACAAATACCTTGAGCTGGTCATAGTCGTGTGCTGGATCTTCCGACCACATCTCTATAGGGGTCTTCCCCTCAATCCCAGATAATGCAGCCTGTTAATGAGGTGGCTTGCATATGAAAGTGCATCAGCCCAAAAGGTCTCCATACCATTATGCGCCAACAAACATCGGATCTTCTCCAGCAAATATCGATTTAGCCTCTCTGCCACCTCATTCTGCTACGGTGTATAACTAACTGTTAAGTGTTTCTCTATACCCTCGTCTCGACATAGCTGCTGAAAGAGTCTGATGTGTACTCATCACCGTTGTCGGGTCGTAACGTCTTGATCTTTCTCCCAGTCTGCAGTTCTAATCTTTTTTTTACTCCACAAATATATCTAGGACTTTACTCTTTCTTATTATAGTGTACACCCAATAACGCCTAGAATAGTCATCAACGAACGTGATGAACCAATATCGACCACCAAGTGATACAGTCTTGATCGGACCCTAAGCATTTATGTGCACATAATCCAGGATGTCCCTCGTCCTATGAATGGCTGTCCCGAACTTCACCTTCGTCTTTTTGCCAAGAACACAGTGCTCACAGAACTCAACATTTTCATTCTTGGCTCCCTTTAATAGCCCCTGCTTGTACAAAGTCTGCAATGACTTCTCTCCTGTGTGCCCCAACCTGTAGTGCCAAAGTTTGCTAATATCCGCCTCTGAAATAGTTGAAGCAATCTGCCAATCTTAGTGCTTCCCTTCAGATAATATAAGTTTCGACTGCGGATTCCCTTCATCACCACCAAAGATCTCTTAGTAACCTTTGCTACAGCATCCTCAAATGTCGCATTGAATCCCTTCGTCTCCAAAGCTCTAACTGAGATAAGATTCTTCTTCAACTGAGGAACAAATCTCACATCCTTCAATTCACGTACTACTCCATCGTGCATCTGAATCATCACGGTACCTATACCATAAATGTCACAAGATTGATCATTTCCTATGACAACAACACCCTCATCGAGTCTCTCAAATGATGAAAACCAATCTCGATAGGAGTCACATAATAAGTAACGTCAGAATCAAACATCCAATCTGATGCATCCAAGTGGTTCACCTGCGGAGTACCCAATAGAGGAACGTTCGAATCATCGAAATCATCGCCTTTCGTAACATTCACCTCATTGGCCTTCGGGCCCTTCTTCTTGCTATTCTCTTTCTCCTTGATTTTTGGACAATCTCTCTTCTAATATCTCTGCTCCTTATAGAATACATATTGGTTCTTTCCTAACTGATGATGGTCTCTTGACTTTGATCTGCCTCTATTGTCATCTCTCGGATATGGACTTTACCTCTCGTCAACAAGGCCTCTCCTGAAGTACCAGTGCGGAAAGTCTCCTTGTCATTTCTCCTCAAATCATAATTCGTCAAAACGTTAGTTACTTCACTATAAGTGATAGAAGATCTCCCGTTCAACAAAATGAGCATAAAAGTATCATACTCCTCATCTTGTAAGGAGCCCAACAAAATAATAGTCTTGTACTCATCCGATATCTTCTCATCCACATTCGCCAAGTCCGACAACTTAGTATAGTTGTTCACATGAACTGCTAGTGAGGTGCCCCTGGACATCTGAAATCTAAATAACCTATGCAGCAAGTGCAATCTGTTCTCAACACTCTTCGTAAGGTATTTGTTGTTGAGAATTTCCCACATCTTTATTGCAGACTTCACCCCAATCACATCATATTTCAGCTCTTGTTCCAAACAAGACCTTATCACCCCACAAGCATTCCTATTCATCCTTTTCCATATCGCATTTTCATATTTTGATGGCCTCTCATGGACCATGATGGTCTCCTTCAAATTTTGAGTATTGAGCGCATCCTGAACATCGCTCATCCACAAACCAAAATTAATCTTATCGTCATACTTCACCACACTAATTTTAGTATTCTGAAAACTAACTTGAACTGTACTCGTCATCTTGCTGCTTTCACCAATTTCTCCACCCATAATCACAAACTCCAAATTACAAAGAAAGATTCAAACTTTGAAAGGATTGAGGAATTACCAAACTGAACCCTAGATTGGATTCCAAATAGAACTCCTAATCACACGAGGAAAGCGAGATCTTCAACGGCAACTCCAAACCCTATCTCCACCAAAGCCTAAAACTCTAAGAACTAAACTTCCACGACGAATCTTCCTCCACCTAATGCGAAAACCCTAGATCTGAAATCTGAGCTTTGATACCAATTGTTACGCGCCTATGCGTAAGCGTGATCGCACACTGAACGAATCTGTCATTACTGGAGAAGAGAACCAACCACACATGAGCACAATTCAAACCAAATACGACAAATCAAACCAAACACAGAGATATACATGGTTCGATAATTTGCCTACGTCCACGGGAAGAGAATAAGGAGATTCCACTAAATCAAGGAGAGTACAAAGGGTTACAATCTCAGAAAATCACTCACACAAACCCTAAACCAAATCTCTCAACTTGCTCACAATTTTCCCCTCTCAATATGCTCAGTACAATCTAAAATCTCTAATCTTTAACCCTAGAAAATCGTGTTTTAATATACATTAAAACACAAACCCAATGCGAACAGGAAACCAAATTCAAGCTCAGCCCGACTTGCGGTCGACCACAGAAACACATACGGTCGACCAGATAGAACAGACTGACAAAAATATTACAGGGTTTGGCCGGTCGACCGCCGCACTAATCGCAGTCGACCGCGAAAAGTCCAGAGACTTTTCCAGCTTGCGTGCACGTTTGCAGTCGACCGCTGGAAATCCAAACTATTTTCTGCTTTTTCCTGTATTCGCTTCACATAGTGATTAATTAAGATGTGTATATGAGCTTTCACCTCTCTTAGCAAAATGAGCTATCAAGAGATACATTAGGTTGTAGAACATCCGTAAATCATTGTTATACACTATAGCTATAATCAACTTGTCATGTGCCACATGACAATTATAGTGTGTTACACAATGAATATCCAAGACCTCTGCAGCTTTTATATTACTTTTGAAATGCACAACAAGCTATGCTTGGCAAGATGATAAAGGAGGGGAAACAATTTACAAAGATATCATAAAGTTCATGTTCCATTACCTGCAATATATAACTGAGTTATGTCAATTGCACCTACACATATCCATTTAGCTGTTTCAGTCCCAAAAGCAACAGGAAGCGACTGTCAGATAAACCATGGAAATAGTTTAGTTTGACTAGCTACCGAGATAACCAAAACACTGCTTAAATATATAAATAGTGGGATGACGAATAGGACCTGCAATCCCAGAGCCCTATCTCCTTCAACACTTTTAAAATCATTTACTATGGCAATACCCAACTGAAGAGCAAAAGTAGTAGTTATTTAGCATAGATTAAGCAACACGAAATACAAACTATGCTGAAAACAAGTACCCCAGCTATGCTGTACAAGAGTGTAAGGACAATTATGTCAGGAGTAAGAGTCCCAAATAAAGCTTGACCAGCCCACCTATAAGTTAAAGCTTCATTGTAATCATTGGACACGGTGAATATGGAAAGGCAATTAGCTTATAAAGGCAGCGAAAAGAAGAATATGCTCTATGAATCAGATCTAGAAAAGGTCTAGAAACAAGCTTCATTGAACCTTGAAAATTTTTTATGACGGAGAATCATACCATGGTAAACTGATGTAGCTTGCCCCCAGAGCAAAGTTCCCAATCCATCCATTTTGCTTGAGCTGTAGAAAAAGGGATGTCAAGAAACCAGTATATGTTGTACTTCAGTACTAAGAGAAATTGGTTGGACACACTCCAAAAAATATGTCCATACATTAGTCGAACGTCTTACTTTTAAGGGTGGAGCAGAATAGATATATGATACCAAGGATCCGCCAAGAGCTAGATAGAAAAGTATAGGGGAATCATGCCCTGCCTGATATGAAGAAGGTGGTTAGGTTATAATTCAATAACGGCTATAAAAGGGTTCATATAACCAGTATATACTACAATGTGGATGCATACCCACACATCTAACAAACCCGCCAAGCCAAGGCCTCCTAGGAGCAGCACCCAGATCTGGGTTATAACCTGAAGAATACCAATTTTTAAGAGATGATATGTAATACAATCTAATTGCACTTTATGTGATAACATTGCACCACAATATGAGCATAACTAACTGCCAGGAGCTATCGTTTTTCTAGAATATGCAAAAATAAGCAACAAAGAGATATATGTTTGATAGCGCAAATATAAATACAGATTATCTAAGGATTCACAAGTCAAAAAGGTAAAAGGCCTTGAAGGGAAGGCCTAATTATTTTATCCAATTATAACTTTAGAAAGTGACTTTCAGTGTATGACCTCCTCTATAAAGTCATAAATAGTATTTACGGAAGTCTCCAAACAGGGGCTGCTTCTAGACCCCCATGGTACTCTTCCAAGTAGGGGTGCAAAACGGTCCGGATTTATCCGGACCGACCGTAACTGTATCCGTTTAGAAAGCGAATATGGTAGGGAAAAATTAAAACAGGTCGGATATGGTTTCGGATACGGTTACGGTTTTGGTTTTTTATCCGGATACGGTTTCGAATACGATTATTCGGTCAAAATTGCGGATACGGTCCGGATATCCGGATATTTAAAATGTGCTACATATAATACTTGGGTCGGGTCTATGAGTATTATCCATAACCCAACTCAAAACTCAAACCCATTACTTCTCAAAATTCAAAACCCTAAGTTCTCTTCCCAAATCCAAACCAGGCACCGCTGCACCTTCGTCCTCCTCTCCGCTTCCGCCTCCCTCTCCCTCTCCGCCTCCACCTCCGACTCTGCGCTGCACTGCCGTGTACAACTCATCTGCAGCGTCCCGCGTCTAGCTCCACCTACGCGCCCCACCACTCCTCCGCAACGATGATCATCCACGACGTCGGACCTCTTTTCCTCCTCAATTTGGTATATCACGAATGTGAATTCAAAACACTAAGCCCTAATTTGTGGGTTTTTAATATTTCTCTTGTAATGGTGATTATGTATGCTAAACTTTATGTTTGAATCGGCGTGCTTTTTTATTGTCGCTCATGAATGAACAGTTTGAGATTTAGTTTTTTAAATCCGTGGAATACATGAGCTTCCTTCTTTGAAGAGCATTTTAATATTCAGAGGCTTTGAAATAACTTTATCTGAGGATTCCTGAGTAATAGTAATAACAATAGTGTCTCATGATTGAGTTTTGAGTAGCAGGCTAGTAGTAACAATTGTTTTTAATTGCATACATAATTGTAATTTGCATCTTTATATTTTGTTGTTTGATTAAGCTTATAAATTTCAATGAATAGGTATTAGAATCATGTCGTCAAATCCATCAATTCAAGCTTCTAACGAAGAACCCACAATCGAACCTCCCACTGAACCGGTCATTGAACCTATAGTTGAAGAGTCTTCTAATAAAACAGAGGAAAAAACCTGAGAGG
>NC_033798.1:12906042-12919743 GCF_001876935.1 Asparagus officinalis
TTCCAATGTATTGTTAGACTTTGAAAAAATTGATAAAGTTGAAAAGAAAATTATCGACGGGAAAGAAGTTGAAATAAAAATGAAGATAGCGAAATGTAAACATTGCTTGTTTGATTGTGATGGACGTAGTTCAAGAGGTACTACACACATTATTAATCACATTATGAAGTGCCCCAAAAAGAAGAGACCCGATATTCGTCAACAATTGATTCAAGCTACTATAAAAAATGAAGAATGGACTTGTGCACTTAGTAATTATCATTTTGATAATGAGAAGAGTCAAACATTACTTGCAAAAACTATCATCGTCTATGAGTATCCATTTAACTTGGTCACACATGACTTCTTTTTACAATATGTGCATTCTCTTCGTCCAAATCATAAGGTTCCAACTCGTGCAAAAATCACAAAGTTATGTATGAAGGTTTATGGTAAATATAAAAAATCTTTATTTGATTTGTTTGCCACATCTTCCACAAGGTTGAGCTTGACAATGGATAAATGGACATCATCTTCTCAAAATTTGGCATATTTGTGCATTACCGCTCACTATGTTGATGAATCTTGGAAACTTTAAAAACGTATAATTGGTTTCATTAAAGTCCATAACTCCACAGGGAAGGATATATGCAATGTTTTAATCACTCGTTTACTTGATTGGAAAATTGATGATAAAGTTTTGTCAATTACGATAGATAATGATAAAGCTAATGATGTTGCCGTTAAAATTAGAAAAGATCGTCTTAAAAACTATCTACCTTGTGACGGAATCTTTTTTTATGTGAGATGTGGAGCACATATTATAAATCTCATTGTTCAAGAGGGACTTAAAATTATCACTAAAGCTATTGAAAAAGTAAGGCTTAGTGTTAAATATGTTACATGTTCACCGAAGATGGAAGAGAATTTTGATCATGTTGCGAAGCAAGTTAATGTGGTTGGAGAAAAATGCTTAGCCCTTGATTGTTGCACAAGATGAAATTCGACTTATTTAATGTTGATGAATGCTTTAAAGTACAAAGTTTCTTTTAATATATTTGAACTTAGCGATGACAAATATATTCATTGTCCATCGGAGGAAGAATGGAATTATATTAAAACTTTGAGTAAATGTTTGAAACACTTTTATGATGCAACTAATCTCCTTTCCGGTAGTATGTATCCTACTTGCAATCTTTTATTTGAAGAATTTTGTGAAATTCAATTGCTTCTAATTGAATGGTTAAAAAGTAATGATGATACAATTGTGGCTATGGCTTTTGCAATGAAAAGAAAGTTTGATAAATATTGGAGCATGTGCAATAAGATTTTTACGGTGGCTACTTTTCTTGGTCTGAGGTACAAAATGATTATAATAAAATATTACTTTAAGAAAATTTATGGCTTGGATGATGAAAGGTGTACACTTGAAATTTTAGATGTCATCAAAAAGTTGCATGGAGAGTATGCATCTCTTGAAAAAAAGCAATCCAAAAATGATGAAAATGCTTCAAGCTCACAAGCAAAAGAAGTGGAAAGAGTTTGTGACAAAAGAAAATCTAGATTTGCACAATTTGTTGAAACTATTGAGAAAGAGCCTACAAAGACAGATTTGGATTTATATATGGAAGAGAGTATTGTTCGATGCGAAGGTGAAACAACGGGGAAATTTGATATATTGGATTGGTGGAAATCAAGTTTTGGAAGGTATCATATACTAGCAAAAGTTGCAAGAGATGTTTTGGGTATACCGACATCAACTGTGGCTTCCGAGTCGGCTTTTAGCACCGAGGGGCGTGTGATTCATTGTTATAGAAGTCGAATGACAACGGATACGATAGAGGCGTTGATATGTGCACAAGATTGGATCAAAGCGGAGAAAGGAGGTAAATTTATTATTTTTGCATAGATAAACTGTTATAATTGGTTAATTGTACATTAAATGATTGTATGTTTTATTCTAATAATTTTTTTGTAGTTACAAAAGTGCAAACTGTGAATGATGATGCTCTTGATGTGGTTAAGCTTTCGGATCACGACGACTCGAAGATTGTCGAAACTTTTATAAAAGCACCTATAGGGTTGTTATTTAACTTCATAAGCATATGATATGAAATTTAAAATTTTCACATATTAAACATGACAAATGCTTTTTTTATTTTTTCAAGGTGACATCGTGAAGGTCCTTGACTCGGATGATGAAATTTAATATTTCTCTTGCATTGATGGGTCTCATCTTTTGGTTTATATTTTATTCTCAAGAATATGATTGTCTTAGTTTGCATGCTTTTTTGCTTAGGGAACTATATTATAGAACTTGTGGGTTTTTAATATTTCTCTTGTAATGATGATTATGTATCCTAAACTTTATGTTTGAATCGGTGTGCTTTTTTTTAATTGCCGCTCATGAATGAATATTTTGAGATTCAGTTTTTTAAACCTCGTGGAATACATGAGCTTCCTTCTTTGAAGAGCATTTTAATATTCAGAGGTTCTGAAATTATTTTACCTGAGGATTCTTGAGTAATAGTAATAACAATGGTTTCTCATGATTGAGTTTTGAGTAGCAGGCTAGGAATATTTATACAAGGTTGCAAGCTTCAATCAGTGACTACTGCATTTTTATTATAAAGACGCAGGCTAGGAATATTTATACAAGGTTGCAAGCTTCAATCAGTGACTACTGCATTTTTATTATAAAGACCTTTATGATGTTAAATTATGCACATTCATAATAAATGCTAACACATACTTTTAAAGTTCTTGATTGTTCATTAGACATTATATGTCCTCAGTGTGGCAGTCTGACAAACCCTTGGAAAAAATTGTTAAGCTTTTGCATGCTTCATGCTTCATGATTATTCCGCATATTGTTTGCCTGTGATATTATTTGCACAAATATATTATTTCTCATTTGTGTAAAGTTGTAATCAGTTAACATATCATTTTTATATTCCTTCAAAAATTTGTTGGCATATTTGTTTCAAGGAAAAAGGTTGAGGCCAGATTGTCTTCAAGGCAATGGGAAGAGCTATAGACAAAACGGTGATGATTGTGGAGCTAATTAAGGTAATATTTTTTGACATATATCTTAATGATCATTTTGATCCCTGAGAAGTTGGAAACTTTTATCTTGAGTCCTTCCCCACTTCCTTGTATTTTCTGTGCAAAGTTATGCCAGTTGCAAAATGACCATTGTACATAAATATGCTGATGGTGCAGAGAAGGATTGTGGGTCTTCATCAAATTACTACTATTGGTGCGCTATTGGTGCAAAGAATGATTGTGGGTCTATGAGGTAACTTGTCTTACTTTGCGAGGTATTAAAATCATATATAGTTTTTATCATATCCTATTCATATCTATTTCCCAAATATCTAATTAGTATCTGTATCCGAACCGTATCCGACTCTCTAATATCCGAACCGTATTCGTTTCCGTTTAATGTGGATATTGTAATGTTTTTTTCTTACCGATGAATATCCGAACCGTATCCGTATCCGTTTTCAAAAAATAGTTATGGTTGTGGTAAAGGTCATATCCGAACCGTATCCGAACCGAATGCACCCCTACTTCCAAGGCAGAACCAGGACAGTAAAAGGCTCATGGTACATCAAAGTCACGTATAAAAAGAAGTCCCATCATTGGATTAGCGACACTGCTAAGCAATATTGAAACCATATTCAGATGACAACTATCAATGCCATACTATATGATCGAATAATAGCAAACACCAATGAGGAACTCATTCGCAGGAATGATCATAACGGTCTCTCTTTCTATCTGATAATCAAAGGTTAGATTTATAAGTCTTCCCCATTCCACCAATGACCCATTAAACTTTTATCTTGTGTTGCCCAAGATGCACCTGAGTGATTTAATCTTTTTGCACATGTTGACTATTGGGCCTCATTTTCTAATTCTTGCACCAGCAATTAATCAATCTCTCCTAATGAAGCAGAAATAGATCGTTAAGCATGATGACTAGTTATGTGATAAATACCAGTGTCTGAACAGTCTTTAAGAAGCAAAGCATGAGGCGAAGCATTAAAACCACCCATAAGGCAATGTATAACCCTCAAGGCATGAGGTACAAACCTTACAAATTTATCATTGTTCTAATTCGAAAATATATAAAGATTGCAAAAATATTCAAGATAGGAAGATAAAATAAAATTTAACAGATGTTGCAGTAGCACATATTAAACTCTTGTCAGAAAAGATGGAAATATTCTATCTTTACTCCAGCAAAACTCTATGCTATATTTGTCATGTTACTGTTTCCTTATAAATTTAACCCCTTAGATGTTTTTGAACCATATACTATCAACAGGTAGGGAAACATACTTTCTATCTGGTTCATGAAAATCACTTCTCATGTAAAAGGCAAAGTGGGATGTGAATTGTGTACTTCATTTGGGCTTTGTATGCCGAAGTATGCACCTCATAGTCATGGTCACGGATGTCTGCAAGGCATTTTTCTTCAGCAACATCTTGAGAAGTCAGAGTAATAATAAAAAAAGCTCCTTGTGCATTCTAAGGACAGCTAAAGCTTAAAAAACAGTGGACCATAAGTCGCGATGGTACCTGGATGAAGGAAATGTACTCATATCTGATACTTATTGACTTTAATGGCTACATACTGACACTCCTAAATCTATCTTAGAAAGTAATGTATCCAAAAATATAAAACATGTATAAGAGATGTGTCTGAGGTTAAAAGGTAAAAAATATTAATGCATAAATGATATGTTTGACTTGTAAAAATACATTTATATAGCCTGTCCAAATCCTATTTAACAACTTCTAATATCACCATATTGTACACATAATGAAATATGTTGAGAGCATATTTGTATTTTGTAACAAATGTTCATGATTGCTGTATGATTGGTATATCCTCACTGTTATGTACAGGGACACACTTGAGAATGTGTCACTATCTTTCAGGCATGTTGATATGTTGTTATACACGCATATGGGCTCATGTACATAGTCATAGTTTTCAATACATGGATTTATTTATTAGGGGTAGCCACTGAAACATAAAGCTTCCTTTCCTTTTCTAGCACTTAAAATAACCTTATAATCAAGAGGGAGAGGGGAAAAGTGAACATCGAAAAATAACATTGAAATCCCAAACTAGTTGAAAAGCTGAAGAAATAATCTTGTTTGCGGATGATAATTTTGCTTACCTCAATCTCAGATATAGCTCCTGAAGGAATAGGACGATAGGGCTCATTAATAGCATCAATTTCACGGTCATACCAATCATTAAGTGTCTGCAAGAAAAGTGATCACCAGAATGGAATTGTTGAGCAGTTCCATGTCATATACATATTAGTCGTTGCAAAACTAAGTTCTATACGCAGAAACATAAGCTAACCTGTGTGTAGCCTGTTAGACATGGTCCTGACATCATCATGCAAACAATAGCTTTAGCTACATCTTCAAGATTCCAGTGAAAGTTTCCTGCAAAACAACCAAATCAACATGAGAACTAAAGAAGATACAGGGAATGTTTGTGGTTATATTCATTCTGAACTCTGAAGAACATGAGAGTCAAAGAAACTCAAAAGTGTGAGCTCCACAAGTGAGAGGAATCTACCCAGTTATTAGTCATCAAGAAATTCAATGCAGTGGGCAAACACTATCTTATACCTTAAGAACATGCTACTTCTAACTTTAGAAATTTGTACCCTTCTTCTAACATAGAAATTCCAATATACTAAAAGATTAGCAATAGTGAGTTGTATTCAGATGAGTTATATGACTTATAGACGACCAAAAAGAAACCCATACATGTTGCTTATCATTGTTATTCGGGAGATTTCTCTTCCCACATTGATCCGTTAGAAGTATATCAAGAAGGTAACACTTACCAGAAGCAGCAGCTCCGCACACCACTCCCCATACCAATGGGGGCCACGTAACAGGTTTTGTAAGTTGAAGGCGAATTTTCCATATATCCTGCACACAATTACCTAGAAAGTTATTAAGCAATGACATGGCATTTAAGGACATCAAATCTCATGTAACAAAAATACTTTGTAACTATCATACGAGGAAAACAAAAGTACTGATACATAGGCTAAATTGCCGTTATGGCAGTAAAAGACATGAATTTGATTCCAATATAAGATAAGACTCTGAATTAAAGTTTTCGTTACAAATGAGAATGATTTTTCAACTACATCACTTCCTTTATATCACAATTTCAACTTAGAATTCTATCTATCTACTACAAATGACAAATAAACCCCAAAATATCAGTAAATTTACAAGGAGGGTTTTTGTTATTCGGGTATAATAGGCTACATTTGGTGTATCATTACCTACATTTTTTGCTCAAGATGCCACAGTTCATAGTAGGGTTTTAAAACAACTCGTATGGCTATTTTGGATTTAAGAATGATTCCAGAAATGGGCGGGCTAAAAAAACAAGGTGCAACTTTGGGTTTATAAAAATAAAAATTAAAAATTAAAAATTTGGAGCTCACCGTCTCTTGTTTAGCCCCCTTAATCCCAAGAAGCTGATTGAAGCTCGAACCACCGCCAGCAGCCGGAACCTTATCCGGCACCGCAGGCTTAACTACACCCCAAAAAAAAATCAAAACCCTAGGCGAAAAAAATCCAACCTTTTTACCAAGGGTTGAGCTGAAATTTTTTAGGGGAAGGAGGACTAAACCTTCATTGGCATCAGTTTCCGTGGCTCTTATTTTCACCGTAAATCTCCGCCCTGGGATTTCATTAAAACCCTCGAAATTTTCATAAATTGCAGGATCAGGACAAAGGGAGGAGAATGCAATCAAATAGAGAGGTGAGGGGCTTACGAGAGATAGAGACGAGGTGAGGACAGGGGCGAGAGAGCACGCGGCGCTGACGTGGCGTCCTGCTATTGGCTACGGCGATTGAGGATGCATTGTAAGTGAGAGAAGCCATCGCCGGCGAGTAGAGAGCGACGATGTGACGGAGAGAGACTGACTTTTTGGAGATGGGATGGCGGATAACCTGTGAAGTTTGCATTATCCCGCCGGTTTATTCTCGTTATCGTGTTCTCATTCTATAGCAGGCTGGTATCTATTTTTATTTTTTTAATCATTTTTAATATGTTATATTTCAAAAATATATAATAATAACAGAGAAGTTTGCCTCGTTTTGACATAACTTTTGGAGTAACCCCAAAATTGAGGGTTATCTGGAAATATATCATCTCTTTTGGAGTTTAACTGATAAGATTTAAAGATCATAGTTTCATATTCTAAACATATTTAGTAAGATCCGAAAAATGGTTGTCTTTTGATACCATGTGAAAGTCACTCTAACCGTTATATCAAAACTTCGAAATTATAACAATGTTTGAGGATTATACTTTTAAATTCTAGCAAAGCTTCTCTCAAAATGAACCAAATTTTTAACGAGTTTTGTGATCTACCCTTTCTAATAATAAAGTACAGGGCTTGAACTTATAAGTTCTTAATTCTATCCAAACTTTGTGAAAATTCTGCTTAAAATTTAATTTCAAAAAAGGGCGTCTAGAACTTCATTTAAGAAGAAAAATGAAAGAAAATGTTCATAATATTGGTCATAATTCATAATCTTCTTACTTCGTCTTACAACTTATTTTTTTAGAGGTAAACTGTGAAGCATGATTTTCCAATTTTTAATTAAAATTAAATTAAGAAGACAATCTCCAAAATGCAGAGATACAAACATGTATGATGGTTCACATAAAACATCGCCCCTTAAAAAAGGAAAAAAAAAATCCAATATTATATGTGAAAAGCATCCTCATAAAATGAATAGTTTGTCATATTCCATTTTGTTAACTTAGTCCATTATTTGTTCTACATAGATGATAATGCAAGTTGGTTTTTTCCTTATCGAGTGACAAATAAAATTTAGTTTTCTTCTTTTTTGAGAAAATCTTCAATTTTATTATTATAATTACTAAAATTGAAGAGATTTCCCACCTCGACTAACCTTAAACAAATCAATAGTACAAAAATCAAGTTATATCATATCATATCATACTCCCTTTAAAAGCACGAGTTCAGGAAAATCTTTCTATGGTCAATATTACCCTTCACTATTTTTAATATTACATTTAAATTTTAATCTATTGTAATTATAATTATATCTTATCTAATCCCATAGGAACTATCTATAACTCAACAATTTTAAAAAATGTTAACAAACTACGTGGAATATTATTTTAAATTTTTTATTTAAATCTTAATCTATCTAAATACTAATTATATCCTATATTAATCCCACATGAACTACCTATAGCTCAGCAACTTAAAAAAATAATATTAAGATTTAATTCAAAAATTACACAAAATATCTTTAAAAGTTCGAAATTACTCAAAACACCGCGACTTTTCAAAACTTAAAACAACAAACATGAAATCTAAAAATAAAAAATAGCCCCTGAGGAATTTAAAAATTACATTTATACCCTAAAATTTTCTAAAATTATAGAAACAACCTCAAAAATTCAAATTAGAAAAAAACACCCTAAAATCAATGACTTCAAAACTTGCAAACAACATAGATAGATTTTAGGGATTACAATTAGGCACTTAAAAACTTAAAATTTGTAATAAATAACCTCAAAGTTATAGATAGATTTTAGGGATTACAATTAGGCACTTAAAAACTTAAAATTTGTAATAAATAACCTCAAAGTTACATAAACTACAAAAACTCCCTCGAAATTTAAAAATCGCAAAAATCCTGAAATTTTAAAACTTATAACTGGTAGACATCAAATCTAAAAATTATCAGCAGATCATTGAAAATTTAAATTTATCAAAAAACAACTCAAAGTTTTAGTAATTATAAAAAACACACTCAAAATTTCAGAGTTGAAAGAAACATCTTAACATTTAAAAACTTACCACAAACTCATAAAACATAAAAATTATAAACACCCAACATAAAATTTAAAATTTTCAAAAAAAATTACATTAGAGTTAAAAAAATTACAAAACACACCATCAAAAATTTAAAATCACAAAAGGCTAAAATTTGGCAAAGAAAATAATAAATGTTTGATATCATTTCATTAAGATATATAAATTTAAGTTTTAATTTAAAGTTTATCATCCCTTTTTAGCATCTAAAAGTAGTTTAAGTTGACGCTGGAAAAAATTAACAATTACGATAGATTAAAACTATCCAATTAAAGAATAAAAATTTAAAAAATATACGACATATTAAAAATTAATATTACTGTATAAATTTAAGGAACTATATATAATATTAGTAACAAAATTAATTGATAGAAGACCAAATTACATTAAACTAACAAAAGACTATAATATAATAAGTTAGCATTAATTGATTATAATGTATAAACATTCATCTCTGACATTAATAATATTTATAGAGTAAAAAATACAGGGAATTTTGCATGAAAAATCTATCAGGAAGTTCAGGGACATCCTTAAAAAAATCAAGTTTTTTTTATTTTAAAATAGAGAAGTGAAGTAAATAAACCCAAAATATAAAAACATTCATGAATCACTTGAACTGACATTAACAAAATGTATGTTTAGCAAAAAGCACTAATGTGTTCCCCCCTGAAGAAATGTTTAACAATTTTGTCCCAATTAAAAAAGCATTCATCGTGAAAGATACAAGAAAATTTAGTTTGTATGTATAAATTTTCTTACTTTATTCTTGAAATACTAAATGAATCATAAACTTAATATAAAATTACATATAAATAATCTTACAATAGAAACTAAAGTGAAGTCATTGATCAACTATGTTGCGAGATATAATAAGTCAGATAAGATGAGAGAAATTACTATAATGGACAAAAGGTATATAGATGATAATTAGTTACAATAGCATAAGTAAAAAATTTAAAATTGATATTTTTCTTTTTCTAATATATGGTATGACTCTGTAAGTAAATTTATTTGGGGATATGACTACCTAATAAAGGATTAGTTTTTAAAGACACGATCAAAGATAAGGACATAATAGCACTGTTAGATTTTAAGATCTTTAAATATGAAGGTATCATATTTTACTACTAAATTTTTTATTAAAGGTCACTAAATATAAAATTCACATTATATCTGTCTCAAATTTGTAGGAAAAATATGCATGTTATCGTAAATTATGTTAACAATATATACCAATACAAAAATACAACTTATTGAAGAAATAAAAGAATGATAAATAAACCAAGCAAACATACATGTAACACAATAAAAAAATTACACTTTAAAGCTAATACGCATGGCTTATTCAGAACAAGCTGTTAATATAGAAGCATATCCATCAAGGCTCTTTACAAATACAATATAATTTTAAACTATTGATGTATGCAATAATCACAATATCAAAGAGGTATGATCTTATAAGACCTACTCTAAAATTTACACAATTTTACTTTAAAATACTCTACCAATATACAGACACGCTATTGGACCTATAATGTAAAGATAACTACTATTTACAATAAAGTTGATCCGTGGTTCTAGCTTGCAAAGAATACAATAAGAAGATTGGATAGAGATGTTAATAAGAATATCCAAATAATAAATATCATAAAATTACTAATAAAGTAGTACCAATGTTGAGTAATATCCCTTATTTATGAAATAAACATATCAAGATTAAATATTAACATTATAATTTAAGCCAATTTGATAATAAAAAAAATACAGTTATTTAGTTTAGATCATTGTGGAAAATGACATTGATAGAGTAAAACTAACATTATTTAACACGACAGAAACTCTTATTGGATGCACACCAGAAGAATTTATTATAGAGAAAAAAAAGATAACTTCTAACCATTTTTGAAAAATAAATTAGAAACAAAAAAAAATATATACATGAAATTAACATGTAGTCTCATTGAAACACAAAAATAATCAATGTCTGTATTTCTAGAATTTTTGTTGAACATCAAAAATGCATTCAACTTCTTTGTGAAGTAAGATGAGAAGACAAAAAATGAACGAGCTTAGGGAAAAATAATTACACAAGAAATCCAGCTCTAGCATGGTGTCACAATCAATATAGATGATGAAAACACAACTCTAGAATTGTTCAAGAAAAAGATTAATAAGAAGAAGGATTGATCTTTAACTCAATAAAAAATGAAACAAAAAGAATAAAGTTTTATTTTTTGAATATTTTATATAGAATAAATTAATTTTTTGTGGAAAACCAGGAATCTTTAGAAATGATTTTCATGAACTCTTTTAAATTTTTTTATATGGTTACGTGGATGCTTTTATCATATAAAATATACTAGAGTTAGCATTAATCTTTAGTCAATGATTTTTTCTGAAGTCTATCAATTAATTAGCAACAAACTTCATATTCTCTTTAGTTTCATTTTAGCCAACTTTTAATTTATCATCTTGGCTTTTAAGCTTTAATTATCCATCTTTCTTTTATAACACTACCTTTTTAAGTGTTTTTCATTTTTACAACATTATACTTTCAAGCTTGGTTTTATGTAGGGGTGGGCAAAAACCGAAAAAAACCGGTTCAACCGAAAAAACCGCCCGAAAAAACGGACCGGTTAACCGAACCAAATTAAATGGATGAGAAGAAGTCTCTAAACCGCCCGAACCGAATTAAATCGGTTTGGATCCGATTTGAACCCCTGAACCGCCCAAAAAAAACCGACCCGAATTCTGTTGGGCGGTTTAGAGACTAAACTTATACCTCAAAACTTTTCCTGTTATCATCCAATAGATTCAAACGGTGCAAGGAGCAGTTTTAAGCAACGAGTACAACAATATCACAGAAAAATATCCTTGAGAACTAAGTAAAGATTTAAATCAATCCAGAAAATTTGTTATGCACATGATGCACTTACAAAAGATGCATACGCTACATTATATGAACAATATCATACAAAACATCACTCCCCCGTGTAATTAAATAAACTTAAACTTTAGTTAAAAAAATTCGCAGAAAAAATCTTGAGAATTACATAAGATTCAAATCAATCACAAAATGTGTTATGTACATGATACTTACAAGAGATAAGCATGCTGTATTATATGAACAACATCTTTAAAACATCAGTTCTCTGCGTAATTATATCAACTCAAAACTTTATTCTAAAAATGATAACCAGTCTAATAAAGCTTTGTTGGCGAGCTCAGGAACCTCATCATGAGGACAATGCCCAGCTTGCAAATTCACAACAGAAGTCTTTGGATAGAACTCTTTGCAAATTTAAAACCGAAACCGAACCGAACCGAACCGAATTTCGGTTGGGCCGAATATTCGGATGAAGGGGGAAAAATCTGGATCTGGATGAGAGTTTTGAGAATCCGAAAAATTCGGATTGGATGCGGATTGGGCATAAAACCGAACCGAACCGAATATGCCCAGCCCTAGTTTTATGTCGTCCCAAACCACGTGAAAATTCAAATTGGCTTTAGATTACATTTGTTTCCTATCAATTTAATTATCAACATAAAAATTTAAACTTGGTGTAGCCCATTCAAACAAACATCAAAGAAAATAAATAATCACAATGCTAACATTTAAAGCCAAAAATGAGCAAAAATGATCAAAGTGGAACTAATGAACAAATTTTAGTAAGGAAATAAATTAAAAATATTTACTCATGATATTTAACCACGTGCATTGCACGTGCATAAAACCTAGTAAACATAAATATGTCAAAGGACGTTTATCACGTAATTTATTTGCTTGGCAACAAATTTAATTTCAACTGTTCAAAGGAATTTTCAAAATTTAAATTTACAGCAATAGATAAGATATTAATCTTCATTCGTCTTTATTATCGCCAAAAGACAAAACATAACATTTGTTAATAAATTGACAGCGTGTGAGTGGAACGCCACCTTTGGCGGTTTGCAATCAGCAGCTAATATATTACTGCATGTTGACCTCGGATTTGCTTAAACTAATCTCAATTAAGGAACATTTGTTTTTCATGCAATTAAAGAGAGGGAAAGTAGAGGTTAATATGGTAAGTTGTTCTTGCACATTTAGTTAGGCGCTGTTCTGAAAATGCATTAGTTTTTTGTTTTTATGTTTTTTCTTTGAAGGAATATACTAGCATATTGGTGTGAGACTGTGAGTGCAAGGAGTATCAAATTGCTATTCAAACAATTGCCTATCTCATGTTAACTATTTTTAATGAGTTACCATTTGCATATAGGGTTCAATGAGAAATATATTCTAAAGTATTTATTTACTAGTTAAATCAATAAAAAAAATTAACATCGAATTTTGAGGTCTTTTAAGAATGTTATAATTAGAATATGGAATATGAAATTTTGTAACGACACGCGTCTGAATTACGTGAAATACCGTCTAAGATTTACACAATTTTCTGCTACTTTGAATGCAATTTCAAATGGTAAAAAAAAAAATACTTTCTTTTTTGCTCATAACAAATATTTATGCATGTCTGACACTATACCTACATTACTTTTTATTTTCAATTACTGAACACCATGATAGACTTTTTTTTCAACCCAAAAGATACGCACTTCAAAAAGAACATCGTTGATAAAGAAAGAGAAATCACACTTCGAAACAGAACATTATTGATAAAGAAAAATCACGCTTCATAAAAGTGCTTTTTATCCCCTCATGTCACTCACATTTTACTTTGTGCAAGACAACTTATGTGTGGTTCAGACACTAGGGTGCGTTTGGTTCTGGTTTTTTATCTTTTTTTTTTTTTTTTGGGGGGGG
>NC_033798.1:12919753-12922608 GCF_001876935.1 Asparagus officinalis
GGTTTTTTTTTTTTTTTTTTTTTTTGTGGGGTGGGGTTGAGGGGGCAGCTTTCTCCCAAAATTGTTTTTTTAAGAAGCGATTCTGGAAGAAAGCTGCTAAAGTTCTGACACTTTGACAACTTTCCCCACATTTCCCCTTCAAAAAAAAAACCGAACCAAACAGCTCCTTATGTTGTGCCCTGCAAATATTTGTGGTGAAAAGTGTAATATGGACATACGTAGAAATTTCTAAATCAATTGCTACGCTTTTTATCACACTTTTCACCGAGTAAAGCAATACATGAGTTTCTAAATCATATTTGCAGGATTCTCTCTCGTGATTATAGAGAGCTTTGGTAATTAAATACCTTATGTCAATTGCCTCATAACGCAAGGAGTGAATAAAAATTTATTAATCTCATGTCATTTGGCTTAAGGTATGAAGAGTAAATAAGAATTGAACAATTGTAACTCCTTTCATTTTGTCAAGCAAGACATTAGGTCTTCAATAACTCAGTTCATAACGCATGGAAAAGAAATTTTAAAAAATCATTGTCATACCTCATTTACTAAAATATGCACAAAACAAAACAATTTATATCTTTGCCACAATAAAATTACAAGATTATACCTCATTAAAATATGCACAAAACAAAACAAAACAAAATCATTGTCATACCCCACTATCTTTGCCATAATATTTTTTTTTTCGTTTTTATAGTACCTAATACAGATTATAGTGTTCTTAACCAATAAAATTACAAGATTCAATATAATATATAACAATAAAATTGCCAGATTCATTTTAACATACTGAGTAAATAACCAGTATTATATATTTGGCAAATAATCAATAAACAAATGGAAACACATATAAAAAAAGTGGAAACAATAAGAAAATACACGTGCTTCTTTGTGAAAATCCAAAACTCGCTTGTGGTCTACAGGTTCATAGTCCGTACACACATAACTTACTCGGACAACTGACTTTTCTTAAATTTCACAAAATCATCCCAAAAATTTGGGATGTTTTGAACAAAGCTCTCTTAAATTATAATTTAGAGAAAACATTCTGAGCTCATTTCATTAAAATAGTATGATTGATGACCATTAGTTTAAATTGTCACGTGCATCACACGTGACACATCAACAATTTTGTGTTTATGTACTTAACATATATATTTGTTATATCGCCCTCTTTTTCGGGTTAGGATAGATAGAGAATAACAAGGATGATTTTAAAATTCCGTAAAAAAGTCAATTTTTAGTTATTCATGAGGATTTTCTATATTATTTATAACCCAAAAAGATTTTTTTTCTTAATCTATAAAGTTTAAGATGTTTTGCAAAATATATCCTAAAGTTAGTGGGTTTTCTGAAATTTGCTCTCTCTGTTAATGCAGGGGATTTTGACAATGGTGATGGATGACTAGATCTTCGCTTTCATTTGCCCAACCATTTTTGGGATCAGTCTCAATCTACACGTCTCTAATCTCCATGATGAATAAGGGACAGCTCAAAAGCAACAATAGAAAGATAATTAGCGTCACCATTAGAAAAAGATTATCACCTAAATCTTAAACCTTGTGATTCGTTTGGACTCAAGTGAACCGAGAACTTTTTGAACAACACGAAAAGGCTTTGTCTCCTGCTCAAGAAATTAGGTGCACATTCAGCATACTGTCATATCACATGATTATTTGGCAAAGGGGGAGAACATAATAATTGAGAGCAGTAAATAAATTGTAGAAATACTGAATATAAAAACTAAATTCAAAATTACATAAAGAGTAGTGCTACAGGGACCCCAAATAGGGGACCCCTGAGGGGACCGGTGAGGCGTCAGCCCCTGGGGGGCTGATTTACTGTTCATGAACAGTAAATCAGCCCCCCAGGGGCTGACGCCTCACCGGTCCCCTCAGGGGTCCCCTATTTGGGGTCCCTGTAGCACTACTCTTTATGTAATTTTGAATTTAGTTTTTATATTCAGTATTTCTACAATTTATTTACTGCTCTCAATTATTATGTTCTCCCCCTTTGCCAAATAATCATGTGATATGACAGTATGCTGAATGTGCACCTAATTTCTTGAGCAGGAGACAAAGCCTTTTCGTGTTGTTCAAAAAGTTCTCGGTTCACTTGAGTCCAAACGAATCACAAGGTTTAAGATTTAGGTGATAATCTTTTTCTAATGGTGACGCTAATTATCTTTCTATTGTTGCTTTTGAGCTGTCCCTTATTCATCATGGAGATTAGAGACGTGTAGATTGAGACTGATCCCAAAAATGGTTGGGCAAATGAAAGCGAAGATCTAGTCATCCATCACCATTGTCAAAATCCCCTGCATTAACAGAGAGAGCAAATTTCAGAAAACCCACTAGTAAATCAGCCCCCCATGGGCTGACGCCTCACCTGTCCCCTCAGGGGTCCCCTTTTTTGGGATCCCTGAGGAGTTTTCCTTACATAAATGAAAGCAATGGTCAATCTTAAAGTAAAGTGTTAGGCCACAAATGCTTGGCTTTTTTATTTTTAACCACCCCCCTTCTTCTTTAGTAGATATATGCGTGCGTGTTAACCTCTACAGTCTAGGACTATATATGGGTGGATCTTCACCAACATGAAAGAAAGTTAAAAGCAATAAATTTGTCTTTATCCTTCCGAATTTTAAATTTGTTATTGTTTTAAATACAGGGTTGAACAATGTTACTTCAAAATTTTTAAAAGATAAACCATGCAACTACCGTTACTTTATATGGTTTTTAGAAAACGATCATAAAGTTTCTATTATTAAAGACTATCATAAACGTCCAAAATTTTTGAAAGTATCACAAACTGTTGAAAATAAATGCCGAGGATGTTAACTTTTTGGATTATAA
>NC_033798.1:12923608-12934357 GCF_001876935.1 Asparagus officinalis
GCGGTGGACACGGAGGATCTCGGCGAGCAGAGGCGAGGGGTCGAGGCGTGAGACCGGAGAGGAGCTTCGGCCGCCACAAGGGTTGCAGAAGAGACGGAGGGGGCTAGGGCAAAAATGGTGGGGGAAGGAGGAGGGAGAGAGGAGGGATTGTATGGTTATTATGAATATAATATTAGAGAGAGAGAATAGGTATTATAGTCTTTACCTGTGTAAAATTCTTGGGCTTTGTGTTTTGGGGGCTCAGAGCATAGTTATTACGAATTTGGGGGTTTTTAGAGCGTTGAAAAAGTCTTGGGAGGGGGAAGCATATTTGTTACGAATTTGGGGGCTGAAAGCATTTTCCCCTTATATTAAAGTTCCAATGACTTGTAGAGACTAATTCATAATATTAAAGATTCAATGGACCCTCATTTTTTAGATCTTTTTATCATCATGAACTAAGTTTCCAATCCTGGCCCTACCCTGTTGAGATAGGACCTGCTCTGATTGCTCAACTTGTATTGAGCTTTTATTCACCCATACATGAGGAGTTTCCCTTTGTTGTTTTACTAGAGAGAGTTTTTATCCACCCCTACTTGAGGAGTTTACCTCTGTTGTTTTACCACAGAGAGAGAGAGAATCTAATGATCTATTTATTATTATTATTTTTGGATACAAAGAAAAAAATCTTGGCAATCCTAGCAACCAAGCTAGGAATTTTGCCAAGAGGGGTCCGAAAAAAGGTGAAACCATCACCTACGAGAATAGAAGATATTAGACCTTTTTTAATAAAGTGTACCATAAATGAGTCACCACGTTAGTCCCTTAAATCTTTCATAATTAGAAATTAATTCCTCAAATCATGGAAATCGCTATTAGGTCGCTCAATTATGAGCATTGGAGGAGCTGGTGGTCCACAACAGTAAATTTTACTTTGATAATTCCTCCAACTAGTGTACCCCCGTGCAAAACACGACCCATGTTTTTTTAAACACTGTATTTTAAACTTGTTTCTCTCTAAATTTTAATGTATTTGATTTGATTATTGTATGCTTAAAATTAGAAATTACATCCATTCCTCTATACTTAAAGAAGGATGCAAGTTTAATATATTTGATGTAGATTTCATATTTACTCCTTTATATTTAAAAAAGTATCCAAGTTTTAATACATTTGATTTGTAAATTATGTCTATATTTAAAAAAGATCCAAATGTTAATACTGTAGCGGAAATATTTTACGTTATACTACAATATCTTTACTGTAGCATATGTGCTTCAATTGAAGAGGGCAAATTTTATTTACTATTTATACTGTAGTAATTCACTATAGAATTTACTGTAATATGAACAATGATCATTGATTCCCCTTTTAAGTATAAAAGTATAGACTGTTACTTTTACTCTTAATTGAAAAGATTAATTTTAAAAAGAATCGAGTAATCTAATAGGAACATTTGAAGGACTAACTTTAAAGATATATGCGGATTTCATCTTTCTTTTCCACACTCCAAACGGACAACATCGAACCGAGGACCGTGGGCCCTACCCGCATTCGATGAACTATTTGACATTAGTACGCGGGTATCTTATCGGACCCGTACCTGGGTATGCCCTCACTAACCGCATCCGTTTGCACCCGGACCCTCAACGTTAGTGTCAATACCGTAATTAAACTCAAAATTGGTGCCACTTATTAACCCTCCCGTCCCCCACCTCACCTCAACGCGATCCCCAGCTGCTCGCTGCCATTTATTAGTGTTCCCTCCTCCTCCGCCTCTATTTAAGTACTCTCTTTCTCTCTCTCTCTCTCTATCTCCACGCAAGACGGACTCTTTCTCTCTCTAGGGTTTTAAAAAAAATCTCCGAAGATTTCTCTACGAAATGGACGCTTACGCTCTGCATCTCGCCATGGCGGCGCTCGTCGGCGCCTCCTTCGTCGCCGTCTCCGCCTACTACATTCACCGCAAAACCCTATCCGAGCTCCTCGAGTTCGCCCGCGCCGTCGAGCGCGAGCGGGAGCGGGATCGACCCGAGGACGCCGATCGTACGAAGAAGACGAACAGGAAAGCTCTGTCTCGGAAGAGCCGGATCGCTGCCCAACGTGACGGCGCGGGCGAGGTGACGGGGAGGTGGAGGCGTTTTTGTCGAATGGGCATTTGGTGGATTTGGGGATCCCGCCGGGGTTGCCGAGGCTGCACACGGGGATCGAAGGTAGAGTATTTGCTCGATCGATTCTTGTCGTAGTTGAATGTTCAGTGAGATGGAGAGGTTAATGTTTTAATGACTTGTGATGCATTAGATTGGGATGGGGTAAGTTATTAAAATCATGTTCATGATGTAAAGTTAGGTTTTTTCTTTTGTAAGATTGGGCAACTTATATATTCATTTCTTTCGGTAGGCACAAAATTTAGTCTTGATGGGGGAAGGAGGACAATCTTGTCTTGATGGAAGAATTGGTTGAGGTTGATAACTGCATTAGGTTTTCACAGAGATTACAGTGGGGGAAATTGATGAGCTACTGTAACTGATAGAATTTAATGGACAATTTATATAGGAGAAAGTTTCAAAATTGACCTATTTAAGACTTTATTCTCCAATTTCGACCCGGCCCACAGACATTTACAAAAGTCGACCCAATTTGGGCCACGTCAGCGGCTGCGGCTAGAAATTGGGTCGATTTTGGTAAATATTTCTGGACTGGATCAAAAGTGGGGACTAAAGTTTCAAATGGGTCTATTTTGAATATTTCTCATATATGTGTTTTTTTGTGAGTGTGTGTTCAATATGGAATTGTATCTTGACTAATCTTTTTGTTTGATGTGTTGATTTGGAAGTGATTTCTGAGAACAAGTAAGTAGATTTGTAACCGCGATAAGATAGTATGCTAGGTACTTAAAAAAGCAAGGCATTGCATGTTGTAGTGATTGTAAAGATTTGTATGAAATTTATGAAACATTAATCTATATTTTTGCCATCATATTATATACTTCTGTTTTAACTGAAAGCCTGAGACATAAAGGACTCGCCTTTTTAAAAGCAGTTAACTGCTAATGAGTTGGTTGGGTGCATCATTACAACAGCATGCAAATAGAAATAAGATAGCGACGAATAATACGTGCAGAAGATACTTTTCTTTTTTACTCAGGTTGAATTACACTTAAAATTTATCCCTTATAATAAAAAGAAGTTTCTTTAGAGAGTCTTTATTTATTCTGTTCTTACAAACTATTGACTGTTAAAAAAATAAGACTGGATGTTTGCACCCTTTTATTTTTGCTATAAAACCTCTCAAAATTGGTTGTTAATATAAATGGACCAACTACTTTTCAGCTTTTTCCCCTTATTGAGATGGAGATGGCTAACTCTATGTTTATTTTGCTCAAATAGTATTTATGATATACTATGAACAATTAGATGTTAGGTTATCTGGTCTTTTTATTGTGAACATTAAGATGTTGGAGATGTATCAGAACATAATTGAGCCAACTAGGAAATGCCTACATAGCTATACTTGTTTATGAGGAACTAATAGGATATGTTCATATGTTATACATAAAGGTGATGCTCAAGAGGACCACAGCTTCTTCCTAAGAAAAACTTTTTGTTTCAAAATCTCTTTATAAAATGAGATCATCATTAGCCTGAATATCATGCTCCTTGCATTGCTGACTGTAGCACAATAGCGTGATCTTCTGTCAGCCAAAAGTTGCTTTAAATGAATGAAATAGGAGTAACAATTAAATCATAGTCTTCAAAGTGAAATGTAAAAGCAAACTGGTCGAGGATGATCAAATGTAAATGAACATATATTAATGTACCATGACTAAAATAATGCAGAATAAGTACTTAAAGAATCACACCCAAATACTTGTGTTATTTTTATTTATTTATTTAATCTATCAAGATTTGTTCAAGTATACACAAGACATCAAGGAGTAGGATCACAAATATGTTTTCTCGTGCTTCAGGCAGTAAAGAATCTGTATGTGCAAATTCAACCGAAAGAGCTGGACATCTAATTAGACCAATTTCACCTAAGTCACCTGGGGCTAGTGCCTTTGAGAGCGTGGAGGGATCAGATGACGATGAACTGCCAAATGATGTTAACCTTGATAATTCCTATTTGCATGCTAATGGCAATCATGTAAGTCTGTATCCTTCTCACTTTAATTCTACTCTGACAACTTGGCCTTCTTTTAGTATGATCTGAGGCTCTGAGCTTGATATTTCATGAACTTTTTCTTTCATTTTGACCAAAAACCAACATTTCTTCAGTTGAATTTAGTGTTTTCCTTGATATCTGAGACATAATCAGTAAATTGAATTATTTTATTGTCCCGTCTAGTGCTCTCTGAATATTTTTGGTAATCTTGGTCAAAAAATCATATTATTTTGAATGTTTTTGGCTTTTTATGCTTTGTTCATTTTTATTTTCTTATGGCTGCGATATTATGTCTACGGATCTCTGTTCATAAATGTCATGTTCCTATACTTGCAGGACTTTAGTAATGTGGAACATGCATGTTGTGAAAGGATGCAGTATCCTTGGCTCTTTAGCTTGTTCTATGGTCATAGAGGAATGCAATTTTCTATACCAATGTTGAAAATAACATTAACACATAACGTAAACCTATCCCATTTGTTAGGGGTTAAAGAAAAAAGGTAAAAAAAGTAACACATAACATAGGTTTTTTAATTAATTATTTACTTTTTTATAAATAAAAACTATTCAAAATGACTTTAATAATTAGAATCATCAAAATTTTTAAACATAACATCTCAATGGATCAAAATATTTTCTTATTATTTAGTTTTAATAAATATAAAAGATGTTCACAATAATATTACGGAACGAAATACCATGATACACAAATATTTTATCAAAAATTCTTTAATTTGATACAAACTATATAGATTTAACAGGAAGTATCACAATGGAATGCTCAAAGATGTAATCTTAAATTTATAGCTCGTTCATAATTATATTCGTTTAATTAGTCATGTTCATAATTTCGCAATCACATGATGATGTTACCACAACAAGACATATATGTTTAACAAACAATTCAGAAGTAATTACTTAACTACTTCAAGTTTTAGGAAAGGATATATTCTCAAGTATCTAGAAGTTATTTTAGAATAACATAAGTCATATTAAAGTAAAGCATGTTAAATTGAAATAGTACATATTATATTGTAATAACGTAGAGTTATAGTGTGTCTAAGTTATTTCACAAAGTTACCTTACGTTTAAGGCGTGCTAGGTTACATAGCGCAACATAACGAGTTATGTAATAGATTTTTTAAACAATGTTGTATATGAATCATATCATCGGAGCTATTTGTCCATACCCTAGTGGCAAGGGAAACTCAAGGTTTATTTCTTGGTTACATTAATTTAAATTGCATTTATTAAAAAGGTAGGTTTATGGTCCACTTTCCTTCTAAGTGGCCAATAAAGAGATATGCATGTCACTCTAGCTCACTATATCATATGTATCTTTAAGTGACAAAAGGTTGTCAAAATGTTGTTAGAACTTGGTAGGATTGGTCAATTCTTTTGTGGAACTTTCTCAACTTTTAGGAATGCACCTTAGATGACACCATTTATAAGGAAGAATGGCATATATGATGATGATGATGCTAGTTCACCTTTCTACCATTGGATTTTCTATGAAAGTAGGTAGACAAGCGGTGTAAAAACTTACTCATATTTTATAAAGCTTTCTCAGCTCTTAACATAGCAAGGTTTTAAATGGTGGGTCGACAAATCAGACATGACGGCTGACATGTCGGCTTGAGAGCTCTAATGCTATCATATCATACTTCCGATGTCATATGGCGTTTTGAGGAAAAATATCGGGACATGTCAAACATATCGACCAATATGTTGGCCTCCAAGTATCAACCGCTATGCTGATTTTTAAGACCTTGCTCTTTTGAGCTTTGGTTTAGAACTCAAAATCCAAACTTGATTATTTAATTGTTACGTTCTCAGTTAAAGACCCCGATAGCCAAATCTAGAGCAAAATCGTGCCCTAAAAATAAATTGCTCAATCTTTCTCAGTCACTTCCACTCTAGGGAGAAATTGACTGAATGTTCATCGCCAAATTTCGACATTGGATTGAGGTTTCGACGATGAAGGATTTTGGGGCCTCCCTCATTTTATCTCTCTTTGTTTGTCTTCTCTCTCTCATTTTATCTCCTTTTTGCTCACATTCTCTTGCAATCGAGAAGTAAGTTTCTAGAATTGGTTAGTGATCCTAAAGATCATATGTTATTTACATTTTGTATGTTTAAACTATATATTTTATTAAGTATGTCTAGATTGCATTTAAAATATTATATTATATATGCACACCGTTTGATATGACAATCCAATATTTACTACATATACCCAATATTTCTCGTTTTTTACAATTCAACATGGATTTTAGCCATCTAACATGTCGCCGACATCTGATATTTAAAATCTTGCTCCATAGACCGACCCTATCTTTATGGAGAAGTGCTTATTTGATCTTGATCTCATCCCTTCCTATTGCACTAACAAAAGTAGAATAAAGTATTTTGGGAACATATTAGAGATATTAGAAATTTCATTGGAGGTGAGCGATAGAAATAATACACATATGTATGTACTATGAGTGTATATTTACACGCGTACATTTACATACCTGTGACATTGTTTTAAATATCGGTTATTGCGTAAATACCCAACGATCAAAATCCATATCCGATTGCAGAAATCAGGGATATTCAGTAAACATAAGGGTGACATATTGAATGATGTTCATGCCTATTATAATATTCTAATATGTAATTTAAACATATTTAATAATCTTTAAACGGAAGAAGTTGCATCATAATATATCTTTAGAATGACTAACAGATTGTAAAAGCTTTCTTCTTAATTGCATCATGAAACCTTCTAAGTACATAATATTAAAAAAGGCATAGAGAGAGAGAGAGATTAGAAGGATAGGGAGAGACAAAGAAAGAGGTGGAGGAAGAGAAGATAAAAAAGAGGAGAGAGATAGAGAGAGGGCAGAGAAAGTGGGAGAGGGATAGAGGGGGAGAGAGGGGCCGGAAAGAGAGGGAGCTTACTGGCGAAGAGCAAGAGAGAGAGAGAGGTGAATGCCGAAATTATTAGGGTTAGGATTTTTTGAGCTCGATTGTGATTTCTGAAGTTTATTTGGTATTTGAGTCAGGTTGGAAACCCAAAACCAAATCGAAACCTAGAAAAAACCTAAACGGAAAAAATCCAATATCGGTCGATATCGCGTATATCAGGATATATCGAATATCGTCAGGAAAAAAATTTAAAATTAGAAAAAGCTACAAACCTGTAAATATCGTTGCGGGCTGCTATAAAACCCGATATATCGACTGACATTTTAGGCACTACCTATATATGTATTTACAATGCATGTATTTATGTATGAGATGCTAAATATGAGATGTCTCTTTATTTAATGTGGAGCTGCCAAGAGATATGAGTGACGAGTTCTACCTGCTCCTCAATGTTCTCCAATGTGAAAAGAAGGATGTGTCTCCCCTAACTTTGAAAGTTTACTTGTCTCTAAGGAAGAGGTTTACTTTGTAACGCCCAGAGTTCATATAGATTGGAATTCAGAGCAAACTCAAAAGAGATTTCAAATAAAAAACGTTCGATTTATTTATGTGGAGCGAGGTTTACCTGCTCCTTAATGTCCTCCAACGAGAAAAGAAAGATGGGTCTCTCCCAACTCTTATAAGCTGCTACTAGCCTTAATGGAAGAGGTTTACGTTTTGCCGCTTAGAGGTCATTTAGTTTGGAATATGGAGCAAATTCAAAGAGATTTCAAATAGAAAACTCTTAATTCGTTTATGTGTGAGCTTGTGAGAGAAATTCTTATTCTTCGCAACTGGTTCATCACTAGCCTATTTCTTAGTAGCTCATTTGAGCACATGAGCCGTCAATCTCCATTTTTTTCCCATGCAGAGGGATTTTGTAAATATATAGCAGATAAAGCCCACAGAAACCCTCTTTTAGATTGTTGCGAGGAATCTGTCGTTTTGCTACATATGCACACCATTCAATAATCTCATATGGTTAGTAGACGACTATATTATTTGGGTACTTGTTCTTGAAGACGTGCCTGTACCCATTTGTACCCATACCCACACTGACACTTCCCCTTTTATATATGCATACATTTATCCAGGTGCATACTCAAATGTATAATACATCTTTTAAATTAAAACATTTACCATACCCTTATTGGACGAAATATTCTCATATACTTTCTGAAACTCATTGGACATGGGTTAGGTTTGTTGCAGCCTATACTTAGTTCATAACTATTGTTTTGAGAGGGTCTTTTGGGTATCTAGATCAAACATGAGTGCTTTTCAATTTATAATCTACATAATAAGAGAAACATAAAAATATTATAGAAAATTTAGTTCCCATAACATGTAAATAAAAAGGCAATATTGATCATGTAAAATTATTAATTCCAAATATTCTACACACACACACACACACACACACACACATATATATATAGTCATGTCCCCATATCTTACCTTTTACAAAGTTGCAGACACCACTACCTGTACACACACACAGTTGTGTCCCCCTATAACATTGGCTGCATAACCACCGAATTCATTATTTGGGTTACCTGTGTAGCAAAGAGATAAATTGGTGTCAGCCTCGAGATCAGTGATTATAACACAGACTGAAGACATCTGTTTGGAGGTCCTAATTCCCATTTTACTTTTGATGTCGTGATGCATCACAGCATCATATAGTAACATAATCATGCATTGATGTCTACTTTAATCATTTGATGCCCTTTAAAGCATTAACAGTATCATCATGCTCAGTTGGTAGCTGCTGGTTTTTCTTTCCCTCCCATTTTGTTTCCTTATCCATTAACTTTATTATTGTGGATGCTTTGTGCCTTTGGTTTTATCCAGATCGGCAAAAATATATTTCTTAGCCTACAATTATCTTGAGAATCTTCAACAGTACCTACCTTTTGTTATACAAAATTTTTGCAGCTTAACCTGTTTTGTCATCTATCCATTTTTTCTTTTTTAGTTTTAGTTGGTGGTGGTTATGAATATGATGTTACTGGTTTCTGTTCATGAATGAGGCCTTATGATGTTGCTCATGAGTTTTCCATATCTTTGAATTAATCCAACACGTGCTAGTATGTACCTAAATGGTCTATGCCACTCTTTTTTTACTTAGTTGAATCTTTGCAAAGTTTGTTATTGACCTACTGCTGTCAGTGGAGTGGACTTTTTGTGTTAGCTTTGTTTGTGATGACTAATGTATGTGGATTATATTTGAAAATATCGTGAATTTACTGTGAGCAGTGGCATAAAATTAAGAGCTCTATTTCAGGACTTGCCAGATGATATCAGAGCAAATGGTGATAATAATCCATTACCTTCAACTAGTATGATCAGATCACATAGTGCATCTGGTGATCTCCATGGTGTCCAGCCCGATCCTGTAACTGCTGATATTCTCCGAAGAGAGCCTGAGCAAGAAACTTTTGTCAGGATGAAGATTTCACCTCGTGGTATGACTTTTTATCCATTTCTTAGTTATTTTAGTGTAGATAGCAAGAATGCAATCCGATCCTGGGATACCTGACCTGGTTGATATTTGGAATTGGATGCATCAGTGTGTGGACCAAATATAGTCTCTCGCTTACTATATTCCTTCCATGAAGACTCCTGGGATATGAATAGAGATCAAAATGAATATTTAGTCTATTAATATAACATTATATTATTATCTTCATACTAAATTACTAATAACTAGTGTTTTAAGGATGCAGTCCTAGCAAGTATCTCAATTTGGTATTAGTTACCTGTAAACTTTATAGGTAAAATACCTTCCTATAATGTGGAGCCACACCTATTGATTGTTCTTTGCGGGACCAATGTGTTAGGTATGAACATGCTCCAAAAAGTCCACAGCAGGTGATCTTCACATCATTTTTAAGAGTGACCAGTACCAAATTAGACTAATTGTCGGGAGACCTAATCCTCAAAAACATATTCAATGTACATATTTAGTTAATTACTAAGTTAGTGCATGATATCGGGAGACCTAATCCTCAAAAACATATTCAATGTACATATTTAGTTAATTACTAAGTTAGTGCATGATATGAATCATCTAATGTAATTAAACATTATTCAATGTACATATTTAGTTAATTACTAAGTTAGTGCATGATATGAATCATCTAATGTAATTAAACATTGGATAATTGCTTAATTGTAAATCACAGTAAATTCCGCTATGGTTTGGAGGAATCACGAAACCCCCATATGATACACAAACTACACAACAAAATTCTAAGAAGGATGCAGTATGTCCAATATGATATTCAACTCAAAATGGATTCACTATAGGAAGTGCTGGTGCTTGGCTTGCATGATGCTTTCACTTACAACTGGTTCTGCATCCACGAAGCAAGCATATAATCATGTTCAAAGTAATTCAACTACACTATTGCAGTGTTGTTACGCCCCCACCCATAGTTATTTTGGTGTAAAAGTAAGCATTGATACACTTGAATTGCAGTGTTGTTACACCCCCCCACCTGTAGTTATTTTGGTGTAAAAGTAAGCACTAATACATTTGAGGGTTTGTTCTTCAATCGGGTCTGTCATCAATGGCTGTTAACTTTATGCCTAGTTACTCTATGAATTTAATTTAATTGATATAAACTTCTTTTGTTCATTCTTAGAGAC
>NC_033798.1:12934367-12969548 GCF_001876935.1 Asparagus officinalis
GGTCTACAAAGTTATTCAAGAATGCCTTGAATTGAGACAGAGTTATGTGTTCAAAGAAGAGATTGCTCCTTGGGAAAAGGAAGTCATAACGGACCCTGGTACACCAAAGCCAAATCCAAACCCTTTTGCATATACTACTCAACAGAAATCAGATGTGCGTTCATTTCTTCTTTTGTCACACCTTCAATCATTTAACATAAAATGCTTTCTTTCGTAATAGTTTATTAACAAATTTCTGTCCAACTTTTTAGCATTTCTTTCAAATGGTGGACGGAGTTGTGCATGTATATACAAGTCAACATTGTAAGTACATCATTGGTGTGTGTATCATTATGTAGTACTTGTTGCTTCCTTAATATCCCTCCTATTTTTTCTAACGGAAAATCATTCTTGATATTTTTTCCCCCTGCCTACAGCAATGGAAAGAATTTTCCCTGTGGTCGATGCTACAACCTTTTTCACAGATTTTCATCATATTCTTCGAGTAATTTCTGCAGGAAATATCCGAACTTTATGTCACCATCGGTTAAATCTTCTGGAGCAAGTAATGACCTTAGTTTGTCAATGCCAGAATATTATACTGGATGAGATTTTGATTCTTTTTAAATTCAATATCCTACAATTAATAATGATTATTTTGTAGAAAGTCTTTTAATTTTGAAGTTACACTAACTTGGATAAACCTTACGGCTGTCTCCTTACAGAAATTCAGTCTTCACTTAATGCTCAATGCGGATAGAGAATTCCTTGCTCAGAAAACTGCACCACATCCAGAAATTCAGTCTTCACTTAATGCTCAATGCGGATAGAGAATTCCTTGCTCAGAAAACTGCACCACATCGTGATTTTTATAACGTCAGGAAGGTTGATACTCATGTACATCACTCAGCATGCATGAATCAGAAACATCTTTTACGATTCATAAAGTCAAAATTGAGAAAGGAACCCGATGAGGTACGAGGTTCTCTTGCTTTAAGTTATGCTAGGGTTTATGCTTCATGTAGCAAAGAGGATCTTTTCCTGGAAGTTTGCATTTACTTGTATTAACGAACTGTGTGTATGATGATGTGTGTTTGTTTCCTGAATAGGTTGTCATATTTAGAGATGGGACCTATTTGACTTTAAAAGAGGTCTTTGAGAGCTTAGATCTGACTGGGTAATGAATTCTTCTTTAATTATTGGCATCAAATTTCATTTCTATGTTTTATTCTTCGATTCATGTTATTATATTTACCCAAATGTTGTTTTTTAACAGATACGACCTAAATGTTGATCTCTTGGATGTTCATGCTGACAAGAGCACATTTCATCGATTTGACAAGTTCAATCTCAAGTATAACCCTTGTGGTCAGAGTAGGCTAAGGGAGATTTTCCTAAAGCAAGACAATCTTATTCAAGGTACCATTTTGCTGATCATAGAGATGAAGATATATATGCATGTTGCATGTTTGGGACTTAGAACCACACACTCATCTGTTCTTTTCAACTTTTTGAGTGGCGAGTGGCCTTTAGACTCCATGACCTTGAAGTCGTGTCCAATTCTCACCACGCACTCTTCGGCAACATATGCGGTCACTGTTTGGTGTATTACGGGTAGGAGTGGTATGTTGAGAGTAGGAGTGGATCCATTCTCAATGATGTCCTAACACCATTCTATTAATCTACTGTCTACGTCTTGCAAGTTGCAGCTGCCATTGAACAAAAATACTTATGAAAGATATTAACCGAGTCACACTTTAATGCTTCTCTTTCTATTCAACCATAGGTATAGTGACTTTAGCCTGCAGTATGACTTTTACTTAATGTTGCAAAAATTGAATTTGCAATTTGCCAAGTATCTTTATTACTTTTGTTTCCTACAACTCTAAGAACATACTATTAGGGATAATTTGCATCACGGTCTGGACTTCCAATTTCCAACGCTCATTATCAGTTCCCGGTCCTCTAGCTGTTACCTCTTCATAGTTTTTCTTCGTTCTTTTGCTTCTTCCTTATTTTGTCTTTTTCTTTCTTTTCCTTTTATCCTTTTTTTCGTTGGACAACTGAAGTTCAAACAATGTTGATGATTCATGACAATAAATGGCATCCTTTGGATCAGATGAATAAAATGCCAACCTAGACTTGGCCTCCTTTCCATAATCTGCAATGTAAGATTTAGACATCTGATCAGATTCTAATTCTTGTAATCATTGTTTGTCAAAGCTTTGTTGTTTATGAATGAAAATGAATAGAATCCACTTGGCTTTAAACTATCTAAAGGAAATAAACCTGGCAGAGTGATAGGTTGATTATATTCCAGTGGTATTTCAATTTCTGGTCTGCCTGAGAAGCCTTGTAAATGCAGCAGTCAATTACATTGTTCCATTATGGCACTCCAATAACAATAGTAAGGAGGCTCTAAACTCTATAAAGAGAAAGGAAATAAACCTGCTTTCCTTCATGTTTTATATTTGCCAACCATTACTCTGTTTCTTTTCCTGTTCATTTTCTTCTTCTCTCTTTGATGCAAATTAATTTGAATACAAGGGCTCAGCCATGTAAATGACTGTCAATTGACCCTTCAATACTTGGGATATCTCAGAAGCATGCTATGCCAGCAAGTTTTAAAATTTTCAGTAAGAAATATTCTTGGAAAATGTGGCTCTATTTAATTATTTACAACTAATTTCATTTGGGAACATATTTGACCAAGTTTGATAAGGATTGTCATCTAGTTTTTGTATTATTGCTATGGCATCTGCAGTATTAGATATTTCAAGTTACTCATAAATGAGACCCTATTTATTTTGTCACATCTGATTTCATGTATAAACATACTTGAGTTCACCACATTTCATACGAATCGTATCTAGGTTTTAATTGCTGCTATAGCATCTGTAACGTGAGATTTGAAGTTATTCATTCTCATAGGAAAGATTTTTGTTCGAGTTTGGCTTATTTCATTTTCTTGTTGTATATGGCTCTACGCTTGGTGTTTTTCCCTTATAGCAACCCATTTAGAATGGACCACTGCTGAACTGTATATTAACTTCTTTCCTATGGTTTATCTCCACCAGGTCGTTTCCTTGCTGAACTTACAAAAGAAGTATTTTCTGACCTTGCTGCAAGTAAATATCAGGTGAAATCCTTCACATCTGTTTCATTCTTTCCTCTTTTCTTGAAAATTTCTGGCAAATGACCATTTTTGTTCTATTGGCTTTTCTCATTAGCATATAATCGAAACATTTTAGTAGGCACATTTGCTGTTGTATCTTTAAAAAGCTGGCTCTATCTATTTTGGGTACAATTACTTAACTGCCCAGGGTTTTCACATTATTGACTCGTAATCTTCATTGTCTCTTCCAAACCCATGATATAGTTAACAATGTCAAGAAGAACTATATAATCTATCTTGGGCCATTCAATTTTTAGTCTCCAGATCAACTCACAAACCTTCTGGAGTAACTATAAAGTAGCTTCAATGATTCATGCAACAGTTCAGAGTTTGAGATAGGGCTGTCCATCCGGCCCGGCCCGAAAAACCGGGCCCGGGCCGGGCAAAACCGGAGTCCGGGCCCGGGCCCAAACAGGCCGGGCTCCGGGCTGGCCCGGTTTTCTTTATATTTATACTATATATATATACACATATATTATACATATATAAGAGAGAGTATACTTATACATATATATAATTATATA
Source organism: Asparagus officinalis (assembly GCF_001876935.1). Taxonomy (NCBI): domain Eukaryota; kingdom Viridiplantae; phylum Streptophyta; class Magnoliopsida; order Asparagales; family Asparagaceae; genus Asparagus; species Asparagus officinalis. Next base: position 12,938,046 of record NC_033798.1, read on the forward strand.
AGAGATATATACATAAATAAGAGAGTATACACTGTATACTTATACATATATTATACATATACAAGAGAGAGTATACTTATATACTAAGAGAGAGAGTATAATATATATATATATATATATATATATATATATATATATAATATATATATATATATATATATATATATATATAATATATATTATATATATATATATATATATATATAGTAATATATATATATATATATATATATATTATATAATATATAAAAGCATATATAAGAGAGAGTATACTAATATAACTTTATATTAGAGAGACTATACACCTGTATACTTATATATACATTACACATATATTAAGAGAGCATGACTATATACATATCATATACTTATATAGAGAGAGTATACTTATATATACTCATAACATATTGACTTATAGCATATGTAAGAGAGAGTATAACTTAGATATATAATTATATACTATGGAGAGAGTATATATAGTATCTATATATATATAAGAAAAACTTTACTATTTCCGGGCCAGTGCCCGGGCCGGTGCGGCGACGACCAGGCCGGGCCGGGCCGGGCGCGGCGCCGACGACCGGACCGCGGCCAGCCTGGGCGGGTTCCAGCCGGGCGCCATGGCCTGGGGCCGGGTTCCAGCCAGGGCGGGCCTCGGTGCCGGCGGGCTTTTTGGACAGCCCTAGTTTGGGATATGTGTATTTCATCTTGGTGTCACTCATCCCTTATTTATCGTAATAAAAGTAAATGAGCTACAAGAGGTTATTAAAAAAAGTACTAGTTGATTTTACTTGCTGTCTCATGGAAGTGATAGCAGATTAGTGTTCTGATATTTGTCAGTATCTTCTTTGGATGTTTTTAAGAGGAACCTAATTCCAACTGAACCCAAGAATCTGAAGCTTGAAACAGAGGTCCAGAATCAAATTAACTGAAAAGGTTTGCATACGTTTTTGTGGGAGAAATTGAGCCCCTCTGGGACTTATGAGCCTCAAAACAAAGGTCCAGAACCAAATTAACCCAAAAGCTAGGCCTTAACCCTAACTTTCCATTTAATTTCAACGATCTTTATTCCAATGAGAAACTATGCTCATACATGATTCCCAATGATCTCCCCTTCGTATGTGTATAGCTTAATCATCCGTGGGAAATGGTGGTCCCTGACTGATTTGGTCTAAACCTACAATTATGGAGCAACAATATGATTATTAAATATTCGTATGATCTTTCACTATTTGTTGGCTAAGAAGATGTCAATCGTTCTTCACTTGGTTTAAACCAACTATAGGTCAGAAAATAACTACCAACATGCATAGGATCTTCCACTATTTGCAGCCTAAATAGACCTTTACGTGCTATATTGACACCCTTCATATTTGACTTATCAGTATGTCCTTAGCAGTATGCTTATCAGCTTTGTTTTTATCCGTGTCTCTCTGCCAGCTGCCATTACTCCTTATTTTATTTTATCCTCCAAGTTATGAAATACTTTGTGTAGTTTTTCTATTTATGAATTCACAGTTGTTTGATTTAGCAATGCATACAACAAATGTTCATAATAGAAGTTTAAATCGATTTGGAATAAGATTTTTAACATTACAGGTATTAATGAAATTCGAATTATGAAAGAACTTGAGCTGAATCACTTGTTGAGAGCTTTCTATATCAAGATTAGACTCTTGGATAAAATTTTCCAAATCTTTTCTTGAAATGCTTTCTTCCCTTTGTAGTTTCTTGGAGGTCAATTATCCCAGTATCCTAGTGTTTTTAGTTAATGTTGTACCATGTTTTATTTAAAAATTTTCACGTAATCCTTTGGCATTTAGTTACAAAATATTTCATTGTTTGATGTCCTGCTTATATTTCTTCTTGCAGATGGCAGAGTATAGGATATCAATTTATGGTAGGAAACAGAGCGAATGGGATCAGTTAGCTAGTTGGATTGTGAATAATGAGTTATACAGTGACAATGTTGTTTGGTTGATTCAGGTAACAGTTATAACTCTTTAAGTTTTGTCATATAGTGGTTCCAGGATGTTTAGCTTTAATTCAGGTAAACTTATTGTATAGTAAGAAACATTCAGATGACATACTAATGAAATATGAAGCTCTTCATGTTGATCCCTTTGATACCTGTGGTGATGCAATAAGTGTATCGTTTAAGTTTTAACTTAACAAAAGCTACATAACACTGCCATCTTTTTTTTCCTCCTTTTTGCAGATTCCACGACTGTATAATATATACAGGGAAATGGGGATAGTCACGTCGTTTCAAAACATTCTTGATAATATTTTTCTTCCCCTATTTGAGGTCACTGTTGACCCAGATTCACATCCTCAATTGCACGTCTTCTTAAAACAGGTCCGTTTGGTTACTATTTTATTCCACTTCTTTATACACTTGTACAGTTTATGCAGGCATCTTAGAGATTCGCCCTTAATTTTACTACTGTAGAATACTGCTGAGTTAATTTTATTATTGGTACAATTTTTTGTATTTTATGAGGAACTTGTTATTTTAAATGTTGGGTGAATTGAATTAATAAGTGATGATTTTAAAGATCTTCGTAGTGGCAAATTTTCTTTTATTTCCATTACTGATGCGGAACCTGATCATATTACAACTCTTTACTTCAAGTTTGAATGAGAAAGGTTCCATATACTTTGCGGAGAAGTATCTTTTCCTCACATGCATAAAGAATTTAAGAGCAGTTCCTTACTAGTGTGCAATAAATATTGGTATGATCTCCAGTACATGGAGTTGTATGCTATACTATTTGATATAATGATGTAATCTTTTTGGCGGTGACCGATGCTTGTGCTTCTTTTGCTTTAGGTAGTTGGTTTGGATTTGGTGGATGATGAAAGCAAACCTGAAAGGCGTCCTACAAAGCACATGCCTACACCGGCTCAGTGGACCAACATGTTTAATCCTGCATTTTCATATTATACATACTATTGCTATGCAAACCTCTACACACTCAACAAGGTTCTCTCTTTTATCTCCGTCCGTGTATGAGTTTATGAGCACTTTTTTGAACACCCAGAGCTATTCAATCTCAGCTTACCTGCACTTTAAACTTTTAATGCATGATTTGTCATGGTTTAAAACTGTTTGACACTAAGATGGTAATTAATCAATTGTCTATTGGAAATGTTTTAGCTCCGGGAATCGAAGGGAATGAGAACTATCAAACTTCGCCCTCATTGTGGGGAGGTACTAAATGAATCATCATTTTCTTTTTCTTTTTTCTAATCCAATATGCAGTGTTTTTCTTATGGTCTTTTTACTGGCAGGCTGGTGATATAGATCACCTTGCTGCAGCATTTCTTCTTACTCACAACATTGCTCATGGAATCAACCTGAGAAAATCCCCTGTATTGCAGTACTTGTACTATTTGTCTCAGGTATTTGTTGCGTCACTAGCTAGTATTCTATCTTAATTGGTCTTCATGCAATAAATTTTCTTCCTCTGCTCTCACTTAGAATTTTTTCTGATGTTCTGTATGTTGATTTCTGGGTATTGGAGGAAGAAGAGGGGGGTGTTGGGTGGCGTATCATTGTAGTTCGACATGCTTTACTTCTATTTTTCTTAGGATGGTGACTTACATTGTTGCCTATTCTGTTACCCAGATTGGTCTTGCAATGTCTCCTTTGAGCAACAATTCCTTATTTCTGGATTACCATCGAAACCCTCTTCCGGTGTTTTTCTCTCGAGGTCTTAATGTTTCTCTGTCATCTGATGACCCCTTGCAAATCCATTTAACAAAAGAACCGTTGGTGGAGGAATACAGCATTGCAGCTTCAGTAAGCTCCTTCTCACCGCCTTCTCTACTGTATGACTACTTATCAGATGCTAAAGCAATTCTTTTTTTTAACAGGTGTGGAAGCTTAGTGCATGCGATTTATGTGAAATTGCTAGGAATTCAGTTTACCAATCTGGCTTTTCACATGCTCTCAAGGTGTGCAAAAGTTTCAATGCTTTAGATTTTAGGCTCAGTTTGAATGCAGGTATTTTAAAATTTCAGAACTCTTGTATGAAGCAAAGCAGGAAAAAAGTTCTAATTAGTGAGATGATAGATTAAACCATTTAGCTTCTACATTGTGATGCAATAAAAACCCACTTTTAACGCAACAGCAACAATCAGGCCTTGTCCCGAAGTTTTGGAGTCTCTACATATCCTACCTATTCTTCCATCTTGCTATATTATGGGTCATCTTCTCCATTTAACTATTGTTTCCAGCCAAGTTTTTATTTAAGGTCTCTCTTCTATTCCTTTTTGCTCTATTTGCTGTAATCTTATCATCTCTCCTAACTGGCGCATTAAGTGGCCTACACTAACCAAATCAAACGACAGACATCTAACAATTCACTGTTGGATAGAGCATGCCCAAATGTATGGTTCTGTAACTTTGACACCAGTCAATAAACATATTGATTGTCCACTTTCATCTTTTGGTATGCAAGTATCCATCTTTAGCTGCTTTTCCCATTTCTTAATCTGATTGGAGTTTTATTTATTGTAGTCTCATTGGGTTGGGAAAATGTACTACAAAAGAGGACCCGACGGAAATGATATTCACAAAACGAATGTGCCTCATATTCGACTTGAGTTCCGTGATACGGTGCGTTTTGTTTTCCTTCTTTTCCTTCTTTTCCTTCTTTGATTTCTAGTATGTAAAACTAAAGGATTATGGATATTTCTCTATATTTTATACCTGCAGATTTGGAGAGAGGAGATGGAACTGGTTTATTTAGGGAAGGCTAAAATACCTGAAGAAATTGATGCATAAGGTGGTTGCTTGTGTACAAGTACTCTACGTTATTATAGCCAATCTTATAGTAAGTTATGCGCTATTATCTACATCCACTTGATCTCCTAAGAAATTTGTTTTCTAATTATGTGCGGTTATTTTATGTTCAGTCCAGAAACAGTAACTAGCACGAAGCTGTCCTGATAATTCTCTGCGGCTTGCCTAACTAATGACCATTGACCATTTTTGAAGAGGGATGAGAAGTTCGCGACAAGTCTGCACGAGAGCTCTAAATAGAATAATCAGTCTGTAGTTGCAGATTACTTACAGGCGAATATGTTCGTTACGATGGTTATGTTAAGCTTAACAGTAATATCAGTATAATGTTTCTATTTATTTATCTAATAATGTTAATTTGGTTGAAGTGTGTTATTCTGTGTTTTATCATGATTTAGCTGCTGATTTCTATGGACTCGGATGGTCCATGAACTCGTGCCTATTTTTCAGGTTTCGGTAGAAGCGAAATTATTGCGTGAACGTTGTGTTCACAGAACAATCGGTCAGGTTAGTCGAAGCGAAATTATCAAGATTTGGTTCCCTTCTGTGGGTATTATTTCATTCACTAGGATTCATGAAATTTGTTTGAATCCATGCTCAAATATTGGAGACGCTTAGAATCTGAGCAGTTTCTATCCTCTCACCACTTGATGAAAACCTTGCAGTTTATGAGATGAGAAAATCTAAACGAAGCTAATGCGAGATCCCTAATGTGCAACAGGAAATCACGAAAATTATGGCGCATGCATGCATCGGTAACAACAATCTGTTGTGGTTTTTTTGAACAGGTGAATAATCTTTCAGGAACAATAGCTTAACTGATAAAACACAACCGCATGGGTGCTCTCCTTCTCCATAATAAACAAGTCTACAGTAAACAATTCATCCTTTAAAAAATTAGCGCCTTCACAATTTCCTCTGTAAATTATCAAATTGCTTATGTTTTTTTTCTCACACTATGTGTACATGTTCAATCTGGTCATTTTGAGAGCCTGTAATCAAATAGTTAACAAATAAATGAAATGACAGTATATTATTGCATTCCTTCATGAATTTTTATCAGTTTGTCTCATTCACCCTAAACTAAAGAAAAATTCCCAACAACTCTCCTCGAAAAGTGTTGATCCTTTATCCTTTTTTCAAAATGAAAATTTATATTTTAAGTTGCAGAAAATCCAAAAAATGCATAAAAACTGTGACATTATCAATCTGTAAATGTTTGATCGTGAGCTAAGAAAATAACCATGTTAGACACATACACAGAGTTTAAGAGTGAAAACAGGTAAATCAGTACTTTAGGAGGAAAATTGAGAGTTCGCCAATATTTTAAAATAGATTTTGATCATTTTGTCCCATAGAGGATGTCAAGGCTCAAACGTACATACTGATAAATTTATACACAACTCATACAAAAGATTTGTGCATTGAGATCGAGGTGAAAAGTTGTTAGCTTGCATGTCGTAAGATTATTCATCCAAATTGCATCTCCAAATTCATATTGAACAACCATGCGCCCTGCCCTCCTTCAACAACATGACTAATTGCTACCCCACAAACAGTTAGCACGAAAAGTCCCCTAACGAAACGAATTGAAAATATTTCATAATACATCATTTTATTTGTCCTACAACATAAAAGTTTAATCTACAAATCTAGAAAAATTAATTTCCAATCAGATCTGATATATAAACAAGGGGATTCAGCACACTTAATTTTTATTCTCAGCATCAAGTGAAGGCAAGCATTTCTTAATCACCTCGGTAGCATATTCGAGCTCGTCCTCCGATATTATCAATGGAGGAACCAACCTAACCACATTCCCTTTCCCAGCAGTCAGAACCAAAAGTCCATAGTCTCTACAAGCATCGACTAACGAAGAAGCAGGAACATCGAGCTCGATCCCTACAATAAGCCCGAGCCCGCGTATTTCCTTCACATGTCGATTCCCTCCCAACCTCTCGCTAAGTAATTCTTTCAAGTGAAGCCCTTTTCTTGCTACATTGGCAAGAAACATGGGGTCTTGGATCTTATCGAGAACTTTGAGGGCTACTTTGCAAATAAGAGGACTGCCCGCAAAAGTGCTTCCATGATCTCCATAGTTTATGGCTTCGGCAACCTTTTCGGTCGTGAGGCATGCACCGATTGGTAAGCCTCCAGCAAGTGGTTTGGCGAGTGTCATTATATCTGGTGCTATGCCATAGGCCTCGTGGGCCCAGAGATGACCAGTTCGTCCTAATCCACACTGAACCTGGAGATTCAATAACACGCAAACACAAAAGTCAAGAGAATGGAGTTAAATCGAGAAGTGGAAAGTAAAAGGATTAACGGATAAAGCATTTACAATGACAAAATCATAGAAAAGCATGATAGCATATTATATATCACTGGAGGCCCACAAACCAAAAATCTTGGGCTTCATTTGGCTAGAAGAGCTAGTAAAAAGTATGCATTGTTTGAAGGAGAGCAAACTGGGACCTCATTTTCCATTAAAAAAGAGGCTAGTTTCACCGTTCGAATGGGAATATAAGCCCCAAGCTTATTTTAGAAGGGTATACAAATGTAATTTTGTTCCCAAGTATAGTGATTATACCTTGGAGCTAAGGCATAGTATTGTAAGTGTTTGGTAAGAGGTACTATCTCCACTCTCATTGTACTTGTGCAGCGTTAATGACATTAGAATAAGGTTTCTAGAACTTATTTATATCAGTTATGATAGAGAAACTAAGCAAACAAATATATGACTACACTGAATATAACTTCAAGATTAAAACAACTATAATAGACCTTCATTTGCCACAGAGACATAATAAACTAGAAAGAAAGAATAAACATAGAAGGTTAGACTGGATAAAAAAGGGCACGAGCAGCTCCAAACTCGAATATCAATGGTAAAGTTGCAAACTATGACCAAAGTTATGCTCATGCCAAGTATAAGCAAAGCAACGCTCTAATAGCTACAGCTTAAGCATATAACTGAAATAAATGAAGGGGGGAAAACCCATTTCCTGATCAAAGGAACCTTGAAGTTGATGTAGTGTACCTCATCAAAGATCAAGAGAGCTCCAGCATCATCACAAGCAGTACGGAGTGCTTGCAAGAATTCTTTTGTTGCGCTATATATCCCGCCTTCACCCTGGATAGGTTCCACAAAAACTGCTGCAATCTTGCCCGACACTACTGCCTTCTTGGCTTCTTCAATGTTACCATATTCTAAAAATCTAACTCCAGGCATGACGGGTTCAAAGGGTATCCTGTAGTGTTCTTTACTTGTTAGAGCAACAGCACCCATTGTCCTTCCATGGAAGCTGTTACTGAAGGAAATGAATTCTCTAGGAGGTTCTTTTCCAACATCAGTTATGTGTCTCTGATACTTCCTAGCAAATTTTATAGCTGCCTCATTTGCTTCTGTTCCCGAGTTTGTAAAGAAAACACGGTCTGCAAAAGAGCAATCTACAAGCCGTTTTGCAAGTTCCACCTGCAATAAATACGGCATATATGCTTAAACAATAAGATAACTGGAAATAAGGAAAAAATTTCTTATGCTGAAGTTACAAGTATTGAGGAGAATAAACAGGTCTCGCACAGTTAATATTTGCCCATGATGTCCACTTCAAAGTGAAAAGCAGGTCAAGTATATAACTTATTAACTTTGTAAAAGCAAAACATTCAACAAACGCAAAGAACTCCGTTCACTCTATAATAAAAACTCTTCCAAAAGCGAAAGGAAAATAATTTGTCATGAAAGGCGTGCAATTTTCAGGAGGATAAAGGACTGACTCCTAATTATATTCATTAAATCCACCTTTAGTAAAAAGGCATACCAAAGCATACAATCGTATCAAAAGCAAAGATATAACAAGTAAGAGAAAAACCTAGTTCTTCCAAATGTCTGCTAGTCCCTTCAAAATAGTAGACTGGTTATCAAATCTTCATCCTTGTTGTTAAGGAAGCTTATCTAATAGGTCAAAACAATCTCTAAGTGATTAAATCATGGCCAATGGCCAATAATTCAGAGAAGACATAGGTGTATACCGTCATGGAAAAATTTTACATGACCCTGAAACTTTTTGGTACCACATCCGGTTAGAGAACAGATCCAAACTCTTCTGATGCAAGAGAATACGGTAATGACATATTAGTAACTCATACAGTTTTTTCAGTTAAAGAATCATTTGTAAGAGAAATATCTTTTAATGCATGCACCAAGTCAAAAATTATTTACATTAGTTCATCAAACAAGTCACCTGTCTTGATTTGATTATGGCTACTTGAAATTGCTTCATATACCCTTTTGTGTGTCAAACAAAATGTCTTATAAACAAGTTTGAAACCTGAGTTCACAAAAGAGATTGAGTAAAAAGGGAACAGAGAACTCATCTATTATCTCCAATGGTCCTACAGTCTCTTCTTCAATAGATGACATATAATATAACTATGACCAGGGAGCATGGCTCAGAACAGAGGTTTAAAAAAGAGTAATATAATGTGAACGCTTCACTCCATAGATCCTCCCCGGTGACTAACAGGAAATGCATGACAGAAAACTAGAAGAAATGCCACAGTTTATGCAAGAATAAGTAATTTTATCACCCGATGAATGCCATATACTGATCAAGCAGAATGTTAAAACCTATGTTATTTGGGTACTTCTAATATGGGGCTGTGCATGTACCCGACACATGTCGTATCCAACCCCACACTTCTTGGACACTCCTTTAAACATATGCGTGTATTTATTCAAACCAGTACTCAATTATACAATGCATGTTTTATTTAAAACACTCATCATACACTTCTTGGATATATATCCTACACTTCACATCCGTTTTTTGTAACTCGTTGAACAAGTTTCAAGTTCGTTTAAGCCCTAAGAACTACGGTTTAAAATGGTCATTTACTAATATAGCTCAGCACTATGATTATATCCCATGAGTTCCAGTTGTGTCCCCATACCCTACCTTTTACAAATTTGTCGTGTCCCGTACTCATACCCGCACCCGTACTCGTGCAATTTACGCTAAAACACACAAAATAATGATAGAAACACCACCCTTACGGTTAGAAGAACCATTTATCAAACATGTATAGTGCATGCAAAAGGTGGATCACCGACCATTGACCAACCAATCAGATTGATTTAGAGCTCAAGAACAGTAAAGCTTGTAACTTAATTAAAATAACACCACACTCATCACCTTTCAATTATACTCAAATCTAATTGCAATTATAACAGGTTTGCCTCCTACAAGCAAGAATGTCCACAAACTAGATGATGGGGTCATATTCTGTTAGAATCCATTTGGTCCCAACATTGATTAAATGAGGAATCAACTGTGGGTTTTTAAGAGACTTGGGGTCCCTTCCTCTAACAATTAGCTTTTATAGGTGAGTTCTCCTAGGTCCCTTTACATGCTCCTTAGCTCGAAACATCAACATTGAAAATATTATAGCATTTCATCAAACACGTGGTATGCAATCAATAGATAGCCCATGGAACCTCACCTGCGGCAGCGAGTAATAAACATTGCTAACATGCCAAAGAGAATTCCCCTGATCAACCAACACCTCCACCAAATCTCCATCACAATGCCCTAACGAATTCACCGCGATCCCCGCCGTCATATCCAAATACTCTCTCCCGTCGACGTCGTAGAGCTTGCATCCCTTTCCCCTCTCAAGGGCTATTGGAGCCCTAGCGTAAGTCCCAACTAAGTACTTAGCTTCCATCTCCATAATCTCCTTCGCTTTCTTTGAATTGGAAGGGGTCAGGGTTTTCTCTTGGGATTTCTCTGAAACCAAACAAGATGAGATCTTTGAGAAGTTTGTAGCTTTGGTTAGCTCGAATTGGCGATGGAGATGGGTTGATCGTGAAATGGGGTTCATTAGAAAAGAATTCAAGGTCGCCATTGATGATTGTCGGAGTTCCAGGAGGAATGAATTTTAGGGGTTTTTTAGTGCAGATTGATATTGAATGATCTCGAAAAGTTTGGAGAGAAATTGAAAGTAGGGAATATGGGGTTGGAGATTGCAAAACCCTTGGAATGAGAAAGAATGAGAGTTTGCAGCGAGAGATTTTTTTTTGTCTTTATGCTTAAAGAGATGATTAATAACAGAAAACCCCTTCAAGTTTGGATGATTACTGTGTAAATCCCTAGAACTTTGAAAATGTTAGAAAACCCCTTCATTTATATTCGTGCTTATTGTTTATATCGCCTTCGTCAATTGCTTGTTTATATTGTCCACTATATTGTTTCACCCTTGTATTAGTTGTATATCCTTGCATATATATCTTGTCATATATCATACTTGCTAGGATATTTGTTAATTAGTTTTTAATTGGCATAAAACGAATTAGATTAGCATAAACCCTATTCACCCCCCTCTAGGGTTCCTTCCTAGCGGCATTAGAGTACTTTCAATTGGTATCAGAGCTTGATGCTCTTTGATTTAAGGACTAATCGCTTTGAGTTAAAGATCCAAGTTATCTTTTGTGCTAATCTAGTTTTGAGATTTATTGTTATCTTGCTTGCACATAATTAAAATTATGGACATGCATTGTGCACCTTGTTTAGGCTATGATCCTAATGTTGCTCCTAGAATAGACGATTTCCCCTATGACCAATGGTGTTCTAGATTTAATATATTTGTTAGATCTAGACATTTTGATTTATGGGATATTATAGATGAAGCTTATATTGTACCCACTACGGAGAAATCCAAGTGGTGTAACAATGATCATAGAATGTTTATAATGAACAAGCTTTTGTTGGAATTTTTGCTTAATGCTTTTGACTCATCCTTTTCTAACAAATTTGTTCATTTTGATAGTGCTTACAATTTATGGAAATTTATAGAAGCACATCAAGGCAACTTGGAGGAAATCCGACGTAATTTGGAGGATTCTTCTTCAAGTAGGCTTGGAGAATCATCATTATGCACTCGGCCGCTAGGCGATAGCCCTAGCGAGGTATGCAATTCGGATTCCGAAAATAAATTATCCATTAGCGAACTTGCATGTGCATATGATAGGTTAACGCATGCCTACAAGAAATTACAAAATGATTTTGTTGATTAAAAAAACAAGCATGTTAATTTGAAATCCGATCATGAGTTGTTGATTTCTAAGTTTGATAATGTTTCTAATGAGAATGTGATCCTCAAAGAAAAGAATGATAAATTAAAATCGGATCATGATTCATTGCTTTCAAACTTTGCTATTTTAACTCATGAAAAAGAAAATGCCATGCTAGAAGTAGAGACTATTAGAAGTAAATTTACATCATTTAAAAATGATCATATTTGCTCTACTTCTATTGACAATGCTTCTATGCCTAATGATGAGTTGAACAATATTAAAAATCGCATTTCATCTTTAGATTCAACTCTTAACACATGCATTGTTAATAACAAGAAACTTATGGACTTATGTGCAAAGTCTCGTGCTAACTCTTCAAAACCAAGCACTCACTATGCACATATGTATAGCAAAGTTTACAAATGCTCAATTTGCGGTCGTAAAGGCCACATTGCTAAATTTTGCTATGATGCACACAAATCTTCTAAGATTAATGCTTCTTGTGCATCTCATAAGGCTTCTTTATCACACACACATGCACATGCATCTATTTATCATCATAAGCATGCTAATGTGTATAAATGTGATCTATGTGGTCGGTTTGGCCATTTGGCAAAGTTTTGCTTTGACATGGAAAAGAATTCTAGTTTGCCAAATGTTTTTCATAGACCACATATGTTTAAGTGTGATATTTGTGATAGATTTGGCCATTTGGCAAAGTTTTGTTATGATTTAAAAAATTATTCAAACTTGCCAAATTTCTCAAGTAGACCACCTTTGTTTAATGATGTTTCTCATTTGTAAAATAATTCTAAAAGACAATCTTTATTTGTAAATGTTCCACGTGCACCTTTTAATGGTCAACATAAGCAAATGCTTCCTTTTCATTGTACATATTACAATCGGAAGGGTCATTTGAGTAATTATTGCTATGACCGATCCCGTGCACCATATATGTCCAAAAGGGTTCATAACCCTAGGTGTTTGAGCTTTATTGATAGGGGTCATGTCCCTAAATAATCCGGCACCAAGAATGCTTGGGTGCCAAAATGAATTTTTTTACCAAGAACTTTAGTGTTTTTAGTTTTTTTTTTCTTGGTTTTGAAAAATGTATTTTATATCTTTTATGAAAACAAATCTTTTTATTGGTTAATTTTTTTTTGTTTTTCATAATTATTAGTCTTGATTTTGATGAGAGGTTTGTGTTTAAATAACCCCCGGGTTTATTGGGTGTTTATTCCCAAATCATGTTTACCGGATGTTAAATTGTTTATATGGGTTGATACTAGCTCAAGAGCTAGATATAGTTGCCTCTCTTGATTTTTAAATCAATGATGATTTGATTCTACGTTTTTGGATTTAAACTTTGATTTATGATTTCTTTTGGTTGATTTGTTTTCATTTGAAAACTTTTTGCATGATTCTCATGTTTCTCTTCTTTTGATTTCATAAATCTATTTTTTATCTTTATATTTTTGTTAATGAGACACTATTTTCATATTGACATATTTATATATGTGTGTCCTCATTGTATTTTTGTATGTGAGTGATGTTTAGCATATTTTTTTATCTATGCTTGCTCACATATATTTGCATTGATCTTTATTGCATATATTCCATATGGCATTTTGATAGGGGGAGCAATCCCTATATCCTTCTATGTGTTATACTCACCTATGCTTTATGATAGGGGGAGCTTTCGCTCTCTTACTATTTTGTTTCCCCATTTTTGATGTTGCCAAAGGGGGAGAAACAAGTGGTTTGTGAGTATATTTTAAGAGTATTATGCTTTATTGTATAACTTATATACTCTTTGTGTAGATTGTTTGTCATCATCAAAAAGGGGGAGATTGTTGGCCTCTTTGTTTTGATGATGTTTAACAAACAATTTACAACTAATGTTGTTTGTCTAGTATTTGTGTTTTCTTATTTATTTAGAGCTTCGTTGAAGATCATCAAGCTTGGGTAATTTAGTTTAGATTTTATATTATGTGTGTTAGTACTTTAAACTCAATTATATACACACATACACGTTTTGTTTTTTGTATATATATATAGTTATATATATACATATATGTTTTGGTTTAGCTATATGGATATGAAATAATATATATCTTCATATATACTTTTATATGTTTCATATTCTATTGCTTTTGGAAAAATATTGTGTTTTTGGCTTATATGGTTTATAGACTTAACAACTATAGTTTATACTTTTCATCAAGTCTATAAATTCATTTTACAAAGTTTCAAAACATGGTTTATGTTAAATGTCAAAAAAACATGTATGTTTACTTTTCATGTTTTTGGACATATTTGAAGAATAATGAGTTTTCACTTTTGGGAAGTGCAATTCTAAAAATTCTTTTTGTAACATGTTCATTTACATGTTTACAATGATTTCCCAAAGTTTTATAATTTTTGGAATTTATTTATTATTTTTAAAGGCACTTTTAAAATCAGATTTTCAGCATGTACAGTGCCTGTGCACGTTTATAAGTCGACTTATCAGAGTTGACAAGTCGAATTATGAAATGCTCTGGAATGTGCAAAAACTCTCTGCCAAGTCGACTTATTCGAACTGTTAAGTCGACTTAGACCAAGTCGACTTATGTCATTTTCCAAGTCGACTTATGTGCTGATTTTTATGTGTTATTTTTATCTGGAAAGTCGACTCATGTGAATTTTCAAGTCGACTTATACTAAGTCGAATGCAAGTCGACTTATAAATATGACCGTTGAACAGTAACGGCTATTTTCCAGATCTGTTTTTGTGTGGGTTTTTGGTCATTTCCTTGGGGTTTTGGCTGATGTCTTGGGTTGTTATAAATACCCCATTGCATTTACCTCTCCCACCAAACAAGAGAAAAGTTTTTAAGAGAATTGTTTAAACAAGTTTAAGGGTGTTTTGTGTTTGTTTAAAAGAGTGTTTAAGATTTTGGTTTGTGAAGATAATTTCACAAGAGGAAGAAGAGATCATCCTTTGGTGTTTGCTTCAAATCATCTCTCTCTCACTCTTGTCATTTATTGGAGAAGTTTTCTAAACTCAATCTAGCTTTACATTTTATTGTTTGATTATCATTTTATTAAGCTAGTGTTTATATTGAGTTGTACACACACAACCTTTGAGCTTATTGTATTTGCATACATTGTATAATTAGGTTGTGAGATTGTGTGACTTAGAGAGTGAGCCTACATTGAGTTCTCATCTATTGTAGAGAACAAATTTGTTGTATTGTGAGCCTAATTGTGAGGAACACTTTGTATTACACTAGTACACTAAGAGGAGTGTGTGGTGAGAGACGGGTTGTCCCAAGAGGAGTGGGGTAGGTGATAATGCCTAGAGAGAGGTTATAATTCCTAACACTTGAGGGAGACACGAGCTAGAGACCAACACTTGAGGTGGTAGTTAGTGTAGTTACATTGTGAGTGATTGTAAAGTTTTCGGTTAGCTAGAAAACCGTATTGTGAGGCGTAAACGTTGTTCGGGTGAGCGTAGAAAACCCGGTTGTGATAGTGAAGATCTCCTCGAGGTGAGGAGCGGGGACGTAGGTCAGGCGGACCGAACCTCGTGAACATATCTTTTGTTTGTGATTGCTTTGGCGTTCATTTATATTCGTACTTATTGTTTATATCGCCTTCGTCAATTGCTTGTTTATATTGTCCACTATATTGTTTCACCCTTGTATTAGTTGTATATCCTTGCATATATATCTTGTCATATATCATACTTGCTAGGATATTTGTTAATTAGTTTTTAATTGGCATAAAACGAATTAGATTAGCATAAACCCTATTCACCCCCCTCTAGGGTTCCTTCCTAGCGGCATTAGGGTACTTTCATAACCTTAACAACTGACCCGTAATCATAACAACCGACCCGTAACCTTAACAACAAACCCATAACCTTAACAATTAAACCTGTAACTTTAACAATTAAACTCGTAACCTTCACAACAAACCTGTAACCTTAACAATTAAACCTGTAACCTTAACAATCTCCCAATACAAACAAAAACAATTAGTTTCCTCATCAACAACGAAAATAATAAAATAACAATCCCCTTCAATCATTTCAACATCATCACAGTAACATCATGATAAAGAGAGAGAGAGAGGATCCATAACCTTAACAATTGACCCGTAACCTTAACAATTAACTCGTAATCTTAACAATTAACCCGTAACTTTAGCAATCTCCCAATACAAAACAGTTAGTTCCCCTCATCAACAATAAAAATAATAAAAAACAAAAATAATAAAATAATCACAATCAATCATTTCAATCATCATCTCAGTACATCATGATAAAAAAGAGAGAGAGAGAAGGGTATTATGGTCTTCACATATTTTAATCTCTTGGGTTTTGTGTTTTAGGGGCTCAGGAGAGAAGGGTATTATGGTCTTCACATATTTTAATCTCTTGGGTTTTGTGTTTTAGGGGCTCAGAGAACAAAATCTTTATTTTTATGGTCTTCACATATTTTAATCTCTTGGGTTTTGTGTTTTAGGGGCTCAGAGAACAAAATCTTTATTTTTGGAGACAAAACACCCGTTGACAAAGTCTTGAGGGGAAGCACGTTTTCTTGGGTTTTGAAGGCCGGAATCATTTTTCCCTAATCTAAAAGAGGCAATCTAAAGTCTTTAGATTTGTATCATAGGAAAGGTGGTAATGAGTCTTCGTGTCAGCTCTCCAGTGGCTGAAACTGCTGTTCGCTATTATAGTTTATCCAAACAGTTGAGGAAACTAATCAAGGTTTAGCCCATCAACTCAAGCGCTGTTGCTGACATCGATCTTCTCAAATTGCGTGCCCCATCTCTCACCTTCACGAAAGTCGTTACTCACTTCATTTGGCCTCTCCCTCTCTCTCTCTCTCTCTCTCAACTTTCTCTCTCTAGAAATCCCTCGGCCATGGCTCCTGCATCAAAAACTCAAGGTGATAATTTACCCCTTTGGCCTCAATTTTTCTCTCAATTTTTAGTTCATAGTAAACAGATCGAATTTGATCTCAATCAGTAGGTCTCATTCAATCTCATGGCGATGGTTGACTAACCCTAGAAATTATCCTTTGTTTTTTTTTGGGATTAAATGATTAACAGGTGAGCAATCAAAGGAGGGTATGGGTTCTCATGTCGGATTGCCGGCGTTGGATCTCTCTGCTGCTTTTCCACAGGCAACGCCAGCTTCAGTTTTCCCTCCACTGGGTATGATTCTGAGGGGGGCAAAAAAGTAAATTTTGATAACTTAAAGAGTTAGGACAATCATTGGTTTATCTTGAGATTACAATATAAAGTTTCAAGTTTAACCAAATGAAGCACACCAAGTTTGGGGGTTGTTTTGGTTCACGGCCTCTTACATGGAAATTGAATGTGGCTAGAGCGGTTAATTGGATCTCTGATCACTGTATTTATCTCATAATTGGACGTTAATTGCTTGGATGACTGGTCGTGGAATTAAATATTAATTACTTCTGATGTTTTTTGGTAATTAACATAATGTATTTTCACTGATATGACATAATTTTTTTTGATCATTTAAGATTAACAGATTTATGCCTATGTGTAATATCTTAATCAATAATGGAAATGAAATTTCTGACATAGCGGGCAATTTGTATATTGTATTAGGTATTTTATTACATTTGAATTTTTTTTTCTTGAAAATATAAACTGGTGTGATAGTTGAGTAAGCTGAACTGCTTAAACATAAATGACAATATACAACTCTAAGTTGATGAAAATTGTTAGAAGTGACTAGTGATCTAATTAGTATTTAGTCCATGACCGGTCATCCTAGCAATTAAAACATATGCAGGAACATCTAATTATAATATAAATACAGTGACCGGTGATCCAATTAACCCGACAAACTCTCTGAACTTGCTCGAACTTCTGGGAATTAACAATTTAGTATCACGGACTGAAAATCCCATGGAGTTTGCTTTATTAATGGATGCTGGTACACTAATTTGAGATTTTCTTTTTCCGTTTGAGATCATAGTAGTAGATCTAGCACTTGTCTAACAATCTCTTTGCTATGG
Organism: Asparagus officinalis; assembly: GCF_001876935.1. Classification (NCBI taxonomy): domain Eukaryota; kingdom Viridiplantae; phylum Streptophyta; class Magnoliopsida; order Asparagales; family Asparagaceae; genus Asparagus; species Asparagus officinalis. The sequence continues at coordinate 12,955,972 of NC_033798.1, forward strand.
GTTGTCAAAGTTGCTATTAGAGAATAGTGCATATGGAGTAGCAAAATGCTCCGTCTTAGGTGTTATGTGGTGTATAATTTGTTATATGTATAAAAGTTTTGATAGAAAGTGCAACCTGGTGCAGTGAAGTGTAGGCTATGCATGACTTTGGTTATACCTTAAGATTTGGTCTTGACTCTTGTATATCTATATGCTTTCAACCCAAACAACTGATCTTTCATTCTTCCTTCCATCTTTCAGCAGTAATACATCGGTATTACTTTCATTCTCGCTTCCTTTTTTATCTGTGCATGTTTTACTTTTGAATCGGTGAGGTGAGGAGCATTCTCTAGTGAGTTATGTTCTTCAGGCATTGGCAATAGGGTGTGATATGCTGAATCTAATGGGGTTGGAATTTAGCTGGTTTACTTTGAGATTAACTCAACTTAGCTTGATTCTGAAAAATAGGAAATGTTAGATAAAATATATTACAATTCCATTACTACTAATAAAGTACAACAGTGAAGCTGTTCATTCTCTTCTCTTCAATTATGGTACTAGAGTCACCAATTTCTAATTCCTAATACCAAATAGATAAACTCTCAAGAAAAAGAATTGAAATTCTAGCCACAATCCTATGCTCTATCCAATCCGAACTCTTCCACCTCCGCGACTTTGCCGCATCTTGACCCTCGTCCAACCATGATGTCACTGTTACCACGAACTCACTGCCATCCTGATCACTGCATACCTGCCTCATCACTGCAATCCTGACCCTGGTTGCATGTCTAATCTCGCTGCACAGCTTCGTTGATGTGATGTTTTTTTGTCGACACTGTTGACTCAACTTTGAATAAGTACATAATGTAGGAAACTAATTGTTTTTTAGATCGTGAAGTATACACATGTTCAGAGTCTTTCGTGCATCCCTTGCATCTATTCAGCAGTGAGGTCTAATGGCAATGACAAATATTTAGCTTCATTTTAATGGTTTTAAACCAAAAGAATTGCACATTGACAATAATGTACTCAATGTTCCTTTTGCAGTGTCAGACTACTATCAATTTGGTGATCTTTTAAGTTCTGAGGAGAAGGCTTTGCGCAAAAGAATTCGGGAGGTCATGGAGAAAGAAATTGCTCCTATCATGACAGAGGTTTTTTCTTGCCTGCATTGTTAATTCCGATTTATTGACACAACGAAGACTATTTTATATATGGATACTGTTAAGTTGAATTGCCTTTATGGGTACACTTTTATTTTTATTACTGAATCTCAAGTGTTCGTATAATTGTTTTTGAGAATAAGTGTTGTAGTAATTTGGAAAGAAAAGGTCATTTAACCTATTTATATAGCTCTCACCTAAGCAGCATTTGTAATATTTTATTTTCACAATATGCCAAAGTTGCTGCCATGTTGTACACTATAACTACTGGTCAATATATAGTAGTTATGTATGCGGAAGGAGGGAGAGAGGAAGAAATAATGTAGAAAAACTTCAAGTTGGTTAAAATGGAATATATGCTCAACCTCAAGTAAAGTGGCAATTCAATTTATTGTAATGGTATTATGCTCAAATCTGAAGTTCAGACTAGAAGAATGCTCAAATACTGAATAAGTTGGACAAAAGTGATTGTGTTTAAGCTTAAGATTCGTTGCAAGAATTAGGACACGTTTGGTCAGTAATTAGCCTTCTTATTCTAATTTATTGATTAATGACTTAAGGATTTTATGTTTGAATTAAATAGTAAATCTTTGTTGGTTTGAAATTTCTGATATCGAATTCATCTTAAAGTTCGAGATTTTAATTTTTTGATCTCTCACGTTTGGTGTGTACCAATAATATCTTAATGTGTTCAGAAAAGGGCTGGAAATTATTGCCTCATAGCTCAAAATCATGGGGCAGAATGTGTTTGGGGATGGGCATTGATAGAGGGGGTATTAAGTGTAATTTACCTTACTAGCATACAACATTTACAGGCAAACAATATTTGACAAGATTTGACATTGTCTGTTAAGTGTGCAAGCTTGCTAATTTTGTATCCTTTATCTTGAATTGTAAAATATTTTTATTGTTGAGTTTAGTTTAGTGCATTAACTAGTATTTTGTCCTTGTAAGAGGAGGGATGGTTTCCTTCTCATGTCATTCCTAATTTGTTAACATCACTTGTCCCCTATTAGTTAAAATTGGTTTCTGATGCTTTTATTTCCTCAGTACTGGGAGAAGGCAGAGTTCCCTTTTCACGCCATTCCTAAGCTTGCTAGCCTCCATGTTGCTGGTGGGACAATAAAGGTACCACCATTGCATGATCTTGATAGTTTGAAGCTTGAAGATGCGGACACTATGCACTAACAGATGTTGTTTGCAGGGTTATGGGTGTCCAGGCCTCTCTATTACTGGAAGTGCTATTGCTACTGCTGAAATGGCCAGGGTTGATGCAAGCTGCTCTACATTTATTTTGGTGCACTCTTCTTTGGCAATGCTTACAATAGGTACAGTTTCCAGTTGAATTTCTCAAAAATCCATGGCAGTGTGCTAATTACTGACAGTTGTTTGATAATTTTTTTGGACATTTTACTTATGTCACTGCATTGCCCTTTTTTGTCAAAAATAGCATTATGTGGATCTGAGGAACAAAAACAGAAGTACTTGCCGTCATTAGCTGAACTACATACAGTTGCTTGTTGGGTAGGTAATTGGTGTACATTTCACATAGAAGGTTATAACCGCACATTGGATCTTATTGATAAGTTATATATTCCTTAGGCTTTAACTGAACCGGATTATGGAAGTGATGCCAGTTCTTTGAGGACCACTGCAACAAAGGTTCTATTCTTTCATCTTATTGACCTATGCCGATAACTTATCACACTCTTCTTAACAATTATTTGCAGTTTGCCTTTTCTTATATTGTTCTTACCTGTTAAAGGATTGAAGTTATTCATTACGTTAATTCTGCTGGTGTAACAGGTAGCTGGAGGTTGGTTGTTAGACGGCCAAAAACGTTGGATAGGAAACAGCACTTTTGCTGATGTACTGATAATTTTTGCTCGCAACACAAGTACAAACCAGATAAATGGGTAAATCATATGAAAGCTTAAGCTCTCTGTGCTTACAATATTTTTGCTTAGTTTTGTAACTTCTTGTCAATGAAACTGCTGGTGAACATTTAAATTAAATGATGTTCTGTGTTGATTACAATGTGCAAATATCTTTTGTCCAGTGTAAATCCTTTTAACTTAATATTAATGCAGTAATAATAAAAAAAACTCGTCCTAAAAATAAATAGCCTCTTAGCCTTAGGCTTCTCTTGCAATCAATCAATAATAAATAGTCCTCTCTGATTTTCAACACATGACATCTGATATCTGCCAAATTGATTGCAAACACGTTATCTGCCAAATTGATGGCATTGTTTTTAGATTCATTTTCTGTTTCTTTCAGATTCATTGTAAAGAAGGGTACCCCTGGTTTGAAGGCAACAAAGATTGAGAACAAAATTGGTTTGAGAATTGTTCAGAATGGGGATATTCTCATAAACAAAGTGTTTGTCCATGATGAGGACAGGCTTCCTGGTGTCAATTCGTTCCAAGATACGAGCAAGGTATCATGGCACATTTATGCGTTTGCTTTTATAACTAATAACTAATATTGATATTTACTTAATTACAATTTTCCCCATCGGATTTAATGCTCATTTCCAATTTTTGTTGTACAAAGTAATTAATTTATTGAGATGCTAATCTTATTGCACCTAGTTATTCTGTTAAAACAGAGAGGGCAAATATTGTATTTTCCTGAAAAAATTGCATTCTTGTCCATGTCTCTATCCTTTGTTTCCTATCAAAATAAATGGCGCTGATTATGATGTGTCCTTATCCTGTCATTTCTCCCTTTCGGTCCATTATTAGAGATGTAAAAAAGTGATTGCCTGATTCACAACTGCATACCAAATTCTGAAATATTTCAAATACCATAAATGGCGCTGATTATGAAGCTAATGACTACACAGTATAGAAGAGAAAAAAGCATCAGTAGGACGCAAGAAAACAGATGTATTTTTAAGGAGTAGCTATAACAACAACAATGTCTTCACCAATCTTTTAGGATTAGGTGATGAAAGAAGAATGACAGAAAAATAGAATTAAACATCTTAATATGGGAATCAAATATATAGGACACTGCCAAGCCTTTTTGGATCTCTGCTTCAACTCGAACTCTGAAGCTGTATTCTCTACTGACAACTTTCAATGCATGTGATTTTGACAATAATTCGCTATTCATATCTTGAGCCACTTGCAAGGAGTCGATGTTGCTATATCCACAAGTTACTGTCTAGTATTTAATCAATAGCCATATTGCTGACATTTTCTTAAATGACTTGATAGTTGGTGATCTTAATTGCTTCACTTTTTCTTTCCATTCAATCACTTGTGCAATTAATAATGATCATGACTTTGCTTAAAATTCACGATGTCTGACTTATAATTTACCTGGAATGCGTGTTCTTACCGTGTTCCTTCAGCACAATTACTTATTCCACATGATCGCATTATGATTTCAAATGTTTGAATTTTGTTGTTAGAAATAGCTTACTGATGGTTGCCTAAATCAGGTGCTTGCTGTCTCACGTGTTATGGTTGCGTGGCAACCCATTGGTATTGTAATGGGGGTATTTGACATTTGCCACCGGTAACTTTATCTTTCAATATCATTTCCTGTTTAAGTTTCCCCCACTGTAATTAAACCATGAAAATCATACATCATCCAAATTCATAAGGTATTTAAAGGAGAGAAAGCAATTTGGTGCTCCATTAGCTTCATTCCAGATTAACCAAGAAAAACTTGTTCGTATGCTTGGCAATGTTCAAGCAATGTTTCTTGTTGGTTGGCGATTGTGCAAGTTGTATGAATCTGGAAAAATGACTGCTGGTCATGCTAGCTTGGGAAAGGTAAGTATGTAACTTTTTGCATTACCGAACTGCTGCAAATATCCTTGTCTAAAACACAACTTTTACTTTCCAGGCCTGGATATCGTTACGAGCAAGGGAAACAGTTGCTCTTGGTAGAGAATTAATGGGTGGAAACGGAATATTGTCAGACTTTTTAGTGGCAAAGGTTTGAACTCTTGTCCTCTTTCTGTCATAATTATTCAATGACTCATGTTCTACTCTTTTTTCCTTCTAAAATAAAGGCCATACCAGGATTTGACCCTGGACTTCCATAATCAAACCTGCTTTTTTATTGTTAAGGCTTCAGTTATTCTGTTTTCCTATTTACATTTATGAGTTTAATGCATCTCCTTAGTAAATGCATATAATCCTTCAGGCAAAGAGCTAACACAGTTTTCTATTTTATTTTATAAGTACGATGAATTAAGGTCCAGTTTGCCTTATTGTTTTCAGTTGACAATAAGCTTTGTAGTGTTGTAAAAAAGCTTCTAAACATAGAATAGCATGTATAATATAAAACTCCATACTGCAAATATGTGGTATCCTTGTGCCTTCTCCAACAACTTTTGGACTGGATTAATGAGCCATTTTCAAATGTGCCCATCTCTCTTTGTTTCATCCATTATGCTTAACATAGTATATATCTGTATGCAATTAGACGTTCCCTCCTATATGCTTAACGTAGTACATCTGTATACAATCAGGTGCTTTAAGAAGAATCTAAATTGGGCAATTCTATTCTCCTGAAAATCTAGTGTAGTATTACAACCAGATAATACTTCAGAATGGTCATGTTATTTTTATTTTTGGTCATATTTCCGGTGGGTGATATTTTCTGCATCCATGAGGCATATCTCCTTTGTCTGATAATGGACCTACTATTTGGTAATAGAAGATGACAAACTGTGGGTTTTTTAATATGTCATCATCAGATCATTAACCGTCACATGTTAGGTCCTGAGACCACCATTATATTCAAAATTTCCTCCCTTAGCTAGTAAATTGATGAAATTGAATAATATTTGTCTGTTCTTTTATTTAGAACCTAAGCTAATTCCCATGAACCATTAGGAAGCTTTTCTTCTAGAACCTCACTATTACCATTCCATTTTATGGGGATTCCCTTCTGCAAAAAACTGATCCTAAATCCCTGTATGTACTCGTATTAAATGAAAATTGTCGGACCTACACATTTGATTTTCAAAGGACTAGAGTTTTGTTCCACTGCCCGAATAGTAAATCAGATCTACATCTCTCTACTTATTCCTCTAAAGCTTTTCAACAAGGTGCCTGATTTTTTTTGCCAATATATTTCATGATTGATGAGCTTAATTTTATGTAGTGAGGCACTGAGGCTTAGTTAGCATTTAAACATGAGTTGTTTTCTCCAGAACAGCTTATTACAGCATATGTATTGTAATTCTAGTTTGTAGAAAACGACCAAGGCGTTAAGTCCCTTTTTGGGTGATGCTGAGGGAAATGGGCATTACTTCAACCATTTATCTTTGGTTTCTCGATTTAGCTAGGTTGTGACAGAGATGAAGTCTAATGTGGCTCCTACTCATTTCATCTCTTATTTTCTTTTCCTCGCTTCAAAACCCTCTTCTTCACTTTGTTGTTGTTGTTGTTGTTGTTGCATACTATGAGATGGGAGATCAAAGGTTTACTTTGCTGAATAACAGGGACTTAAAAAAACTAATTACGCCACATATCAGAAAAGTTGTAAATAATCTACGTTTTATTTTAGACTGTAATGGTGATCTTGGTCATCCATATTCTCATCATCGATGAAAAAGATAAATCGCATAGTTCGCAATCAACCTTTAGTTTTCTTCTCACCCATCTCCATATGACTGAGTAAATGAAATGTATTCTTCTAACTCTACTGCAATTGCAGGCTTTCTGCGATTTGGAGCCAATATATACATTCGAGGGAACTTATGAGATCAATAGTTTGGTGACTGCAAGAGAAATCACCGGGATCGCTAGCTTCAAACCTGCTGTGCGCAGTAAAGCAAGTCGACTGTAATCCATCGGGTGGTCTCGACAATTACCCTGGATCATACTTGGCTTGATTCCATTGTAATCAATGGTGTTGAAGTTTACAGACAACGGTGACAATGGGATAAAAGTCGGAATAAAATTAAAAATGGCAGATCATGTTCTGCTTCAAGTTGTTGTAACATTAACTCTGCTTATTATATATGCTCTGTAGAAGTACACAACGAAGGATTTGAATGCTGCACTTTATGAAGTCGTATAAGAATGCGTCACTTTGTAGAGCCTCACCGGAGAAAACAGGGATTTGAATGCTTGCACCAGGCAGAAAACTTTGTAATTTTCAATGAAGGGAAATGATAGTTGTACTGCAAGACTTGTTTTGCTCTTGTACCCCAGACACAGAAAAGTGGTGTTCACAGCAACCAATAATTTCTTTTTGCAATTTACTATAATTCTTTTTTTTTTGTGTGTGTGTGTGCGTGTGTAAGAATAATATAGCTCTTGTGGAATAATATAGCTCTTGTGTACAATTATTACTATTATCACTGCAATGAAATGATGACCACATTCGTCACCTCTCCATTATAGGAAAACTAATTGCAAATTGTAAATAATTGGTGATGGGTATGCCTCCTGCAAGCAAGAACGCCTAGGATTAATTTAGTCCCACATTGATGAAATGGAGTAGTCAATTACGATTTTACCAACCCTGTTATTTAAGTGCAAATTTTCGTTTTTATACGTACGAACTTGTGGCGATTCAGCCTGCACGAATCTTCCTTTAAAATTATCATAATTACATTTTAAATCTACCCAGCTAGCACTGATATATAACTGCAAAATTTCACTTTGTACGTGCAAGCTAGTTGTGAAGCAAGAAGGCGAAATTCTCATGGTCGCATAAACAAGGGTGATAAAGTGCAAAACTTAAAAACTTCCGGGTATATAAGTGCTTCCAAAAATAATCGAGGGTATATAAGTGCAAGGGTTAATTACAGAAAACCCCACCATGTAAAACTTTCATTAGCTTTTTTTATTACACTAAATCTCCCTTGAACTTTAAGAGTTATTGTATATAATCCCATGAATTATTAGTCACGAAAAATTTATTCTCAGTCCAAAAAAGTATCCTTTTATGGAAAAGGAAAATTAATTAATCTTTTGGAGCTAAGGAATTATTTTCATCTTATTTTTCTCATGAGATGCTAGCATCAATGGTGCTAATTTGGAGATTAAATGATAAATTTTCATATAAACTTTAGTGAAATAAAATAATTTATGGAGATTATTTGCAACACTCCTAGTCAAGGGGTTAGTGTAATAAAAATAGTTTATGGGAGTTTACTGCAGCTCCCCAAAAGTTCATAGGGGCTTTCTGTAATTAACCCTAAGTGCAAAGTTGGAGGAAACTGTTGGGTAATTGAAGTGCAATTAAGGGGCTGCTTGGCTATTAGATTAGTAATTTGGAGTTATGACGATGTCATAAATCCACTTAAACCCATAAATTTCAAGATTTTAATTTTCTGTTTGGGTTTGTGAGATAGTGTGCTAGAAAGCTAGGTTTGGATAAAGATTAAGGCAATTCTCGTTTGTTTGAAAAGGTAATCGTGAGATTGTAAAGAGATTAGCGGATCCCACTGATAATTGCTCTTGTACTTGAAATATGATAGTAATAATTTTCGAGTAGTTTTTTTTAACTTTCTTTTCGAAGCGTGTACATTTTTTTTAATATTTTTTTGAGTTCTGTGGGCTTTTTTTTTCTTTTTTGGGTTGTGGGGATTGGCACTGCCGCGAGGGACGGGTGAGTACAATTCTTTAGTTGTTCGGGGAGCTCACATTTCTCATTGTTGATAAAGAAAGATGGAGATGCATTAGGAGATATTAGGAGGTACTATGTCTTAGTAGAGGATCTCAATTCGTTTGATTGAGGGCAGTTTTCGCGTGAAAGTTGATGGAGCTGCTAGTCTATAGTAGCTTTCACATATTTACCATGTTTGGTCGTGCAAATGGAAGACCGACTGATGCAGTAGTAAAAGAACCCAACTGACAGTCTCTATGCAATTCCCTCCATCTTCTTCCATTTTAGCTTGATTGTTGTTGTACCTGTCAAGTCCAGTTGGATGACTGAACTCTGAGCTATGGTTAGGGTTGGGCGTGGGTCGGGTCGACCCGCGGGCTGACCCATGAGTCACGATTCGGCCCGACCATAGTGGGCAGTGTCCGACTCGGCCCATGATATACCTGGGTAACGGCCGGACTAGGTCCAGTCCCAGACCCCAGATCAAAGAAGTAGACCCGACCTACGCTAGGCCCATGCTAGCCTGGCCCACGCCTGACCTAACCCACCTCGCCTCCGGTCCATGATATATTTTTCTGGTTAGGCTAGTTGTTCCTTTAACCCTTTGGATTTGCAGCTACCTACCAACAAAGCCAAAAGACCACATGCCTTTTGCTCGTGGGTCTTTGGCCTATTGAGAAACAAAACAACGATCTTTAAGCTCGATGATGTCTACTTGGAAGGATTAAAAATTTTAACACAAATTTTAGAAATAGTTCAATACAACTTTAAATTACTAAAAAATAAAGTAGAAATAAATTTATAATTATAAATACAAGTTTAATATAATTAAAAATGTAAAAATAAGAACAAAGTTGGACGAAAAACTCATTGGCCCGCCAGGTCAGAACTGGTTCGTGCCTAGGTGGGTCATGGGCCGGGCTGTGTTCTGTTCACTCCTAGATTTTGATCAAAAAAGTAGGCCCGACCCACTCTGATCCGGCTGGATCAGGATCAAGCTCGGCTCAACCTCAAACCTGATGGGCCTGATCACAGGTCTGAGCTACCATGCCCACCCTGTTGGGAAATTTAACGCCTAAATCCCTAATGCAACAGAAACGCAGAATAGAAAAAGTACACCAAGTTTTAACGAGGTTCGGCAACTGCCTACGTCCTCGGGAGCCACACAGTCAATTTCTTATTAATCAAACAATAAATTACAATTGAAGAGCAAATCCCAAACTGAGATTTCTCAAATGAACACTGTAGCTACAGTGTTAATAATTAAAGGGAATAAACCCTTTCAATTCTCACTTGAGAATAAATGAATAACCCCACAATATAAAACCCGTTTCAATTCCTCTCTCTCCTTAATCCCTTTTCTTTATCTCTTCTTAATCCCCCCTCAAACAATTGAGAGCTGGAGATTAATGAAAATCGCTTCTGCGATTTTAGGGCTGTCCGCCGCCAGAAGAAAAATCGGAAGAAGGGGGAAGCTCAGCAGCGAAACCCTAGGGCCAAAGGGGTTTATATAGGCGGATACGATGGGCTGGCGACAGCCTGTCGCCAGCGGATAAGCCCGACGCGAGGGTCGGAGCTTGGACGCGAGGGTCGAGCCGCCAAAACGCCGAGGGTCGCGTTCGCCAAAGCCGAGGGTCGCGTTCGCCAAAAACCGAGGGTCGCGTTCGTCGTCGACTTCGCCACGCTCGCCTGCGTCATCCTCGAGCTCGTCGGAGCTCCTCGCCGGACGGAGGTTGGAATCCACCCCCAAACTAACACACCCCTAGCTACGGTGACAATCAGTCGTTTCCCGAGAAAGGAACAAACAGGCCCTCGCGGAAGATTTTTGACATGGGGATTTGTCCGACGTGTAATCCCATCTTGTCTCGATCTCCACGCACTCGAATCGAAGAAACAAACGAGAAATTTTGGTGTGGAAAATTGAATCCGACAAGAAATCGTTATGGGGCCCGCGAGTGTCAGTTAATCCGCACTAACATCATCGCGACAAAGGAAACAGCACCCAAGTCTTTCATCAAAGGCCTCACATGCAATGAATAATTCAACTATGGCAGGGCCGCAATAAAATAAAAAATAAAAAAAATCTTAAAAGTTTTTTTTAAAAATCGAACAGTCAAACTCCCTCATCTTCAATTTAATTAGAACTTATTAGTCTCGATTTCAAACACTGTAGTAAGAATCTCTCAGCTATGGCTCCTCTGTCAAGAAATCAAGGTAACAACTTTCCCCACGTTGACCTCAGTTTTTCCTTCATTTTTCTGTTTATAGTTCCTATTAACAGAAAAAAATTGGTTGGGATCCATCGATTTCTGCCCAAATATAGAAATTATCTTTTTTTTTGGATTAAATGATTAACAGGTGAGCACTCAAAGGAGAGCATGAGTTCGGATGTTGGATTGCCAGCGTTGGATATCTCTGCTGCTTTCCCGCAGGCGACGCCGGCTTCAGTTTTCCCTCAGCTGGGTATGCTTCTGTAATTGCTCATAACTTGATTCAGGACAATCATAATTTTATTTTGAGAATAGAGTATGAAGCTTAGTTGAGTCGAGAACGTATTTGTTAATGATATGTGGGAAAAGAAGCATTTTTTAATGAAGGATGGGTTCAGTAATGTAGCTACTCATCATGATTTTTCTGAAATTGAAGAGGTAGATAAACTTGCTATTAGAAGCTGGTTGAAAGGAAAATGAATGCTAAATATCGGAAATACCCCTTAACTTTGGACAATTATCAGATGACCTCCCATAGTTTTCAAAGTATCAGAGAATCCCCTTAAGTTAAGGGTTACCCAAAAGCTCCCTTTTAAGTCTAAGATTTTATCAGAAAAACCCCCTAACAGTGTTGACGGGAATTTTCACTGGCAGAAATATTCCCCTGCGCAATTTTACTCGCCCATAAAAAAATGGAGGTTTTCTCATATTCAGCCTGTTGGAGAGTTTTCTGATGAAGTCATAAACTTAAAAAGGGTTTTCCAATAACCCCCAACTTAAGCGGGTTTTCTGATATTTTTAAAGTTATGGGAGGTTTTCTGACAAATTTCCCAAGTTAAGGGGCGTTTTCTAATATCTAGCCAAAACTAAATACTTTTATGTCATTTGTTGTCCAAGTCGATCAAGTTGACAACGTTGATTGTCACAATGACAAGTGTTGAAGAGCATTTTCAGCAATGAAGATTATAAAGAATGACCTTCAAAACTGAATGAAACATGAGTATATGAATGATTGTTTGATACCTTATATCGAAAAAGATACATTTTGTACCATTGATAAGGGAGATGTATTGAAACAGTTTCAGAAAATAAATACAAGAGGAACATTATTGTAAACACTATATTCTAATTTTAGATATGATTCGGAAACTCTTGTTATATAATGACATTTGGATGCCAACCAATTGCGCAAAAAAATTTATACGGCATATACATTGCTATCACGTTTTATTATTTTTGAACCCCCTTCGCATAATTCCTGGCTCTGCCACTGTACATGTTCAGAGTTTTTCTTGCATCCCTTGCAGTCTTGCAGTGTGTTTAGCAGTGACTTCAGTAATTTGGATGCTAGTAAGTAGGTTCCTTTTTAATGGGTTTAAGCCAAAAGAATTGCACATCGATTATAATACTCCAAATGTTCCTTTTGCAGTATCAGACTACTATCAACTTGATGATCTGTTAAGCTCTGAGGAGAAGGCTTTGAGGAAAAGAGTTCGAGAGGTCATGGAGAAAGAAATCGCTCCCATTATGACAGAGGTCTTCTCTTATCTGTATTATTCGTTCCAATCTGCTGAATACAGTGACCACTATGTTATGGATCCTATTAAGTTGAATTGACTTTATGGGTATACACTTTTTACTGAACTTCAGGTGTTCATATAACTGTTCTGAGAATGATCGTTGCCGTGTTTTACATCATATTTGGAAAGAAAGGGTCATTTAACCCTTTTAGACTGCACTCATCTAAGCAATATATGTAATCCTTTATCTTCACCATCGTCAGTCACTAAGCCGGCTTAAACTGTATGAGTACTGGACAGCACAGTGTGGTGAAGAGGGAGGGCACTTTCTTAGTGCTGTATTTAACTTTGTCGAATTATAGCGCTCTGTAAATAGTTGATAGAAAGTTGCTTCCATGCTCTATGCTGGAACTACTGGTAAATATAGTATTGGAAGTGGAAGGAAGGAGGAGGAAGAAACAATGCAAAGCAATACTCAAGTTGATTAAAATTTAATGCTTGCTCAACCTTAAGTAAATGAGCCTGCAAAAATGTATCCTTGATATGAACTAGAAAGTCAATTCATTGTAATGGTACTATGCTCACATCTGAAATTGAAATTAGAAGGATACTCAAGTACTGAAATAAATGGGATGAAAAGTGATTATCTTTATGCTTGAACTCCATTGCAAGAATTAGAGATATGATTGGCCCGTAATTAGCCTTTTTATTCAAATTAGTGATTAATGGCTTTAGGATTTTATTTTTGAATTAAGTAGTATATTTTTTATCTTGAATTTTGCTCAAAGTTCCTGGTTCTAACTTTTAGATCCATCACATGTGGCATTAGGTTATACCTTTTTTTTAAAATAAAACTGTTAGAATGCTAATAGGCTGAGAAAAGAGCTTCAAATTATTTTCTCATAGTTCAAAACCATGCACGGTGGGGAGGAATATATGCTTGTGTAATTTTTGTTTTGTGTTTACTAGTATGTAGTATGTGCTTTGCATGTAATGCATACTAAATAATGACATGAGACTAAACATTTGAAGGGCAATTTATTGAGAATTATATTAGTTTTTCTCTCAATGAATTTACGTACTTGTGTAACTAATAGATTGATATTTTTTTCCGTAAA
>NC_033798.1:12969558-12992455 GCF_001876935.1 Asparagus officinalis
TCGGTTGTAGATCTGTTCATTTCCTTCAAATAGAAGCAATATAATCTTCTCTTTCAATTATAACCTGTAAGATCTTGTTAAGTACGCGTATCCCGGTTACTATAATCAAGGGACTGACTTTAATATCAAAATTCTCACTTCCTCCATTTTTTTTCTTTTGATTCTTTTAGTGTTTTCTTTTGTGCATTTGAGCATCCATATATAGTATAATCTTATGCACATCTTGAGATCCAAGTGGAATGTTTATGGAACTGGATGAGTCGTGAAATAATTGGTGCATAATTAATTAAGAGAATTTGATTAGTTTGTGAGAGAAGATACATGAATGCTATAATCATGGGTTCATTTCTCACTACTATTCGTATTAAATGCATTATTAGTAGGTTCAGAAGGACAAATGACATTAATTACTTTGTTAGTAGGATCTAATTGTTATATTGCAATAGTTTTTTATGGAAAAATATTAAGACACATCCAAACTAAACTAAAACCTAAGAAGCACAACAAAAAATATGGATAAATGTTGCTCCTTATCAGAATGCAGAACATTGTGCAAAACTATAGTAGATCTTCAATCCATACTACAAAATCATCAATTTTCTTAGCTCTTCGGACCAACACGCGAGTCGTTACATTCCTCGTTTGACGAACGACCTGAGAATCCCATTCATCGAGTCATGTGCAATATCGTTGAATATCATCCACAAAGTGTCTGAAAATCGAGTGCTGCTCCGCTCCATTTTGGACATCTCTAATTACCACATCCACATCTTTGAAAATTACTTTCCATATCTAGTGTCAAGAGCAAATGTATAGGTTCGCACACCGCTTGGAATTCTGCATGCTCAGAATTACCTCGTATCCAAATATTATAACAAGTATATTGCAATAGTTAGTAATATATATTATGATAGTTTTATATGCTATTTCTGGAGTACGTACACTAAGAGGTTATATTATATGCTATTTCTAGAATACATACACTAAGAGGTTAACATTTATATTAGTATTCCTCTCCATGAATTTTTTATATTTCAGACACACATTAATATATTATAATATTAAACTAGATATTAGATTTTTGATTAAATATTAAATTATCTTAAATTACAATATAATTTATAAATATAAGTTATGATATTATTATCTTAAATATTAAAATTGTATATTTATTGTAATACCTAATACCTAAAGTGAAATATTTATCTTATTTAACGTAAGACTAACATGGTTAAAATTTATGATATATATTAGTTCTTACGTTTATTACAAGAATAATTATAGTGTAATAAATAGAATGGATTGAATAAAATTTGAGGAATATCATTAAAGTTTATAATATATATTTAGTTTTTAATACTAGTTCTTATGTTTATTGCATGAATAATTATAGTGTAATAAATAGACTAAATTGAATAAATTTCAAGGCATTATTGGAAATTATCAAAGTTTGGAAGGGTACAAGAGGCAATCAAAAGTTTTAACACCCAAATCCTCTTTTATAAATAGTATAGATATAGATGTAGATTACTAACACTGTTATCTGCTATAGAAGCTACAGGAGTATATTGAAAATACATATAGGATTTCTCTTTTTTCTGTTGCCTTTTTTTTTGGGCGGGTTGGGGATGGTGGGGATTAACTGCCAATATACCAATTACAGATGAAGTATGTTTGACACGATTGACATTATCCAACTAGTTTACAAGGCTGCTAATTTTGTATTCTTTGTCTTGAAAGTCTACAATTTATCTTTGCTGTAGAGGTTAGCGCATTAATTTATATTTTGTCATTGTCAGTGGTTCTTCAAATTTGACACTTTCTACTCAAAGTATTAAGAGGAGGGATGGTTTCCTTTTCATGCCATTCCTAATTTGTTAACCTAGTGTTGCTTGTTGGTGGTCACAAATTCTTAAAGTTGATTCTGATGCTTCTATTTATTCAGTACTGGGAGAAGGCAGAGTTCCCTTTTCAAGCCATTCCTAAGCTTTCTAGCCTCCAAGTTTCTGGTGGTACCATAAAGGTACATCCATTTCGTGATCTTTGTGGCTTCAGGCTTCAAGATTGAAGATGCGGACATAATGAACTAACAGTTGTTACTAGCAGGGTTATGGGTGTCCAGGCCTCTCTGTTACTGGAAGTGCTATTGCTATTGCTGAAATAGCCAGGGTTGATGCAAGTTGCTCTACTTTTATTTTGGTGCACTCTTCTGCGGCAATGCTTACAATTGGTATAGTTTCCTGTTGAATTGCTCAAAACTCTATGTCAGTGTGCTAATTAATGGTAGTTGTTTGATAATCTACTTTTACATCTTACTTATGTGACTGCATTGCCTTTTTTTTTTGGGTTCAAAATAGCATTATGTGGATCTGAGGAACAAAAACGAAAATACTTGCCGTCATTAGCTCAACTAAGTACAGTTTCTTGCTGGGTAGGTTGTTTGTCTATGTAACAAAACGAAATCTATAAAACCATAACCATATACCGGGTTTTGTTGATCAGTTTTATATTCCTTAGGCTTTAACTGAACCGGATTATGGAAGTGATGCCAGTTCTTTGAGGACCACTGCAACAAAGGTTCTATTCTTTCGTCTTAATTACCTATGCAGATAGCTTACATAACACACTCTTCTTAACAATTATTTGCAGTTTGCCTTTTTTATATATTTCTTACCTGTTAAAGGATTGAAGTTATTCATTATGTTAATTCTGCTGGTTTAACAGGTAGCTGGAGGTTGGTTGTTAGATGGCCAAAAACGTTGGATAGGAAACAGCACTTTTGCTGATGTACTGATAATTTTTGCTCGCAACACAAACACAAACGAGATAAATGGGTAAATGAAAATGAAAACATAGTCTCTATACTTGCAATGTGTTTGCTTAGTTTTGCGACTTCATGTCAATAATCTTCTTGAAAACATTTAAAGTAAATGAGCTTCTGTATTGATTATAGTGTGCGAATATATTTGTCTGGCGTAATCCTTTTAACTTAATATCGGGTGTAGTCATATTCGAAAATACTTGTGATCAAATATTGCATAACATGTGATGCTCATTCTTTCAAATTGATGGCATTATTTTTAAATTTCTTTTCTATATCTTTCAGATTCATTGTAAAGAAGGGTACCCCTGGTTTGAAGGTAACAAAGATTGAGAACAAAATTGGATTGAGGATTGTTCAGAATGGGGATATTCTCATGAACAAAGTGTTTGTCCCAGAGGAAGACAGGCTTCCTGGTGTCAATTCGTTCCAAGATACGAACAAGGTATTGTGGCACCATTATGCCATTACTTTTATGAATGACATTGCTAATTTCCTACTTTTGTTATACAAAGGAATTGATGCTAATTTCCTACTTTTGTTATACAAAGGAATTGATGTAAAGAAACATTAATAAAATTTTAAAAGGCAATTGTAAACTGTTGTTTTTTTGGGGAAAATGTTTGTTTTTCCTAGAAACCACCTTTAAAATGAGTTTATCCTATAGAAACTACCTTTGATTGTCAATTCAAATAAGTTTTTTGTTGCAATCAACCACTTTTAGGTTGTTAAACAATAAAATATTGTAGATTCTCATTCATATTTTAAAAGCTACAACTTCTCCTTTTATATAGGGATACAATAACAAGAAGTTTACTGTGTAGTCAATGTGGTACTAAACACAATTACCTAATCATAATTTTTCTCTTAGTTACATTCCTAGTATCTCTCAATCACCAAATCTCTAATTTATACTCCTAATATATTATCCTAATAAAATTATAACATTATAGATTTTCATAATATATTCGTTAACACTCTCCCTCAAGCTGGATCATGTGTATCATACATGTCCGGCTTGTTACAATCAAGATGTGCTCACTCTAATTTGTGACATGAGTTAAAAGGCTAAAATCTTCTTTTGTGGCCTTTCTCATTATATCTGTCTTCATCTTCTTCTAGTATTCTATTTGAATGTCTTCCACCACGGACAACCATGACCAAAGTCAACAAATGTGATACCTCGATCTTCTTCACAGATCGACCAAACGAAACGATCCTCTTCGGGGAACTACCAAACAAACGATTCTCACCAGGGACACTCTAAGCAAACAATCCTCTCTAGGCATCCACCAAACATATAATCCTCCTCAAGGATTCAGCAAACAAATGAAAAAACAAATGATCGTCCTAGGGATCTAACAAAAGATATTCTTTAGGTATCTGCCAAACAAATGATTCTCCCAAGGATCTAACAAATAAATGATCTTTCTCACGGATCCACCAAATAAACAACCCTCTTCACGGATCAACCAAACAAACTATCTTCCTCAGGGATCAATCAAACAAATGATCATCTTCACGAATCAACCAAATAAATAATTCTCTTCATGGATCAACCAAACAAACCCTTTATTGGTGTTCAAAATTTCTAAAATACAAGCGGTGGTGATGGCGTTGTCTACAAGTTGAGTACGCGGTGAACAAAGAGAAATCGGGGTGGCACAAGCGGTGATGAGAACGTAAACATCGAGGATGACTACTGGATGACTACTGCTATCAATAATGCCAATTCTGATTATCAACAAGGCCATTGAAAGTAGGACAGATAAGAATTTGCAACACTGTTCTGGATAAATAGTTACCACGACACTGTTCACGGTGAACAGTGACCGCGATACTGTTCACAGGTGAACAGTCACTGCGCCCTTTTCATGGTGACCAGCACAAGAAAAAAAGGAAGGTTGTAAGGTAGCGGGAGGAGTTTGATGATGACTTGGTGAGGGATTGGGGGGCTAGGGTTTGTGAGGGTCTAGGGTTTTGTGGAGGCTAGGGCTTGCGTGGCTCTAATACTGTTGATAAATTAGGGTTAGTTTCTCTCATTGAGAGACCCCTCTTTTATATTAATGCATTCTTACAACTAGGTCCTTACAACATTGACTAATTCACTTAGTATCTAAATAACTCAACACTCCCCCTCAAGATGGTCCTTACAACATTGACTAATTCACTTAGTATCTAAATAACTCAACACTCCCCCTCAAGATGGGCGATAGTTATCAATCATCCCCATCTTGTTATAAAAGATATCATACTCTCTAGAACCTAATCCCTTTGTTAAACAATCAGCTAACTGCTCTTCTGATAGCTCAAAGTCAGAACTCCTCTATTCAGTTGCTCCTTGATAAAGAACCGATCAATCTCCACATGTTTGGTGCGATCATGCTGAACTGGATTGTTTACAATATTAATCGCCGATTTGTTGTCACACCAAAGTTGTAAGGAGTCTCTTCTAAACAAGCGCAGCTCAGATAATATGTTTTTTACCCACATCAACTCGCACAGACTAATTGCCATAGCTCTGTACTCGACCTCAGCTGTAGACCTAGCCACCACATCTTGCTTCTTGCTACGCCAAGATACGAGATTACCTCCAACAAATACACAATAGCCTGTAGTGGATCTACGATCATCCATACAACTTGCCCAATCAGCATCACAATAGCCTTCAATTCTCAGATGTCCAAAACTCCTGAACCATAACCCATTTCCTGGGCTTCCTTTAATATATCTAAGAATTCTGCGAACTGCCTCCATATGCTGCTCTCTGGGATCATGCATATATCTACTCATCACACTCACTGCATGAGTAATATCAGGTCTCGTATGGCATAGATATATAAGTCGTCCAACCAATCTTTGATATTGCTCTTTACTCACAGGGTCCCCACCCTCGACACTCATCTTATGATTCTGCTCAATAGGAGTAGATGCAACTCTGCACCCTAACATCGCTGTCTCTGAGAGAAGATCCAGAGCATACTTCCGCTGAGA
Organism: Asparagus officinalis; assembly: GCF_001876935.1. Lineage (NCBI taxonomy): Eukaryota > Viridiplantae > Streptophyta > Magnoliopsida > Asparagales > Asparagaceae > Asparagus > Asparagus officinalis. Next base: position 12,975,374 of record NC_033798.1, read on the forward strand.
AAGCACTATACCCTTTCGCGACCTTGTAATTTTAATTCCGAGAAAGTACTTTAACTGCCCCCGATCTTTAACTTCAAATTCCTCCCCTAATTTCTTCTTCAACAGTAGGATTTCCTCAGCGTCATCTCCAGTGATTACAATATCATCAACATAGACCGCCAGGATAGTGATACAAATTTTGGAGTGCCTGTAAAACACAGTATGATCACCATTGTATTGCTTGTACCCCATACCACAAACTGCCAACCTGAATCTATCAAACCATGCCCTCGGAGACTGTTTTAACCCATACAAAGACTTCTTCAACTTGCACACCTTCCCAGCTACTTGAGAAGTAGTGAAGCCTGGTGGAATCTCCATATATACCTCCTCTTGAAGATCTCCATGCAAAAAGACATTCTTGACATCTAGCTGATGTAGTAGCCAATTAAAGTTGGCAGCACATGACACCAATACTCTAACAATACTCATCTTTGCTACTGGAGCAAATGTCTCGTCATAGTCAATGCCGTATGTTTGGCTGTAGCCTGTAGCAACCAATCTGGCCTTGTATCTGTCGATCTTGCCCTCTGGAGTTTGCTTAACCGTATACACCCACTTACATCCAATAACACGCTTCCCAGCTGGCAAAGGTACCAACTCCCATGTGTCATTCTTCTTCAAGGCCTGGAGTTCCTCCTGGCAAAGGTACCAACTCCCATGTGTCATTCTTCTTCAAGGCCTGGAGTTCCTCGTGCATGACATTCAATCACCTAGGATCTTGCTTAGCTACCTGCCAGTTGTTAGGTACAGGCACTGAATGCAACGATGCAATGAATGACTTATATGCATGTGGAATGGATGCATATGAAATGTAATTCGCAATATCAGTATCCCAATTACCAAACTTAGCTGGAAGTTTTCCAGCATTGACTCTAGAGATTCTGCGGGGCAAGACAGGAGTATCAGAGGTATCAGGGAAGGACTCGTTACCTATCGACTCAGGTGGAGGAGAAGAGCAAGGCACTGGAGAGGAAGAGGAATGCACTGGAGAGGAGGGACTTGGGTCATCAACATTTGTGGGTACTGACACAGACACGGGAGGTGGCTCATGCTGTTGTTTCTGTCTCCTCGTGTATACTCTCAGCTCCCACTGACTTTGACTACCAACTCCTAAGTCACCACCACTACTCGGCGATATACCATCACTACTCGGTGACTCAAGAGGACATGGAATCATCCCGACCACAATATCATCTCATTCTCATTCTCCCCCTCTTTACTAGCATCAGTAGAGCCATCTCCAAACAAGGAACTCAACTCCGTCTTCTCCCCATAAAAAGGTTCAAACTCCCAAAAAGTCACATCCATACTGACAAACAGTCTTCTTTTAGTGGGACACCAACACTTGTATCCTTTTTGACTTGATGAGTAGCCAACAAAGATACATTTAACTGCTTGCGGATCCAGTTTACTCACCATCAACCTGTGATCTCTCACATAACATGTGCATCCAAACACTCTTGGTGGAACAACAAAAACATTCGAGCCCAAAAGCAGCTCACATGGTGTCTTCATCCCTAATACTCTTGATGGCATCCTGTTGATCAAACAAGCTGCTGTCATAACAGCCTCACTCCATAAAAACTTAGGCACATTCATTGTCAACATCAATGAGCGTGCCACTTTCAGTAGATGCCTGTTCTTACGCTCAGCCACCCCATTCTGAGCAGGGGTGTCTGGGCAGGTGGTTTGATGAACAATTCCCTGATTAGAGATGAAAGCTGCAAACTCCTTATTGACATACTCAGTCTCATTATCTGTTCGAAGAATCTTCACCTGCACTCCAAACTGTGTCTTCACATAAGCCGAGAAATCTTGAAAATATTTGTAAACCTCTGATTTCTGCTTCATCATGTATATCCAGGTCATACGTGAATAACAATCAATGAAAGTAACAAACCATCTAAAACCACTGATAGAGGTAGTAGGACATGGTCCCCAAACATCAGAATGGACAAGTGCAAATCGTTCACAACTTCGAAGACCAATCATTCTATAAGTAGAACGAGTATGTTTTCCAAGTTCACATGCATTACAAAATAACTCTTTTCTATTCACTTTTTTCATTAACTCCGGTTCTAATCTATTTAAACTCTCAAAAGATAAATGCCCTAACCGGCAATGTTGAAGCATCGCTTCTGCCTCTGGCCCTCCGCTAACAGCAGCAGCAATCATTGCTGTCTCCCTATCCAAATACCAAAGACCATCACGTCTGATACCACTCCCAATCCTCCTCCCCGTTTTCTTCTCTTGAAAGACACACAAATCTCGATCAAATAACACGGTGCAATTTAATTGATCAATGAGAGAGCTAACTGAGAGTAAGTTAACTGGAAACGAAGGAACATGTAATACTGATGACAAGGTAACAGATGAAGTACAATTGACCGAGCCAGTACCCCTGATGGGTTGGGATGTCCCATCAGCAGTCTGAACTGTCTCAGGATGCATATGCTTACTCGGATAATATAATGCAAACTCACTAGATGTTCCTGTGACATGCCTAGATGCACCTGAGTCTATGATCCAATCAACATGAGTTTTAGTGGATGCAAGTGCCTGAACCTGTGTACCTTTGTTCACATGAGCATAACCAATAAAGTTACCAAAGCATGTAGTGGTGGCCAGATCCTGGGTGACTTGTCCCTTGCCCTTCGAACTCTCAGCCTGAAGCTTGAACAGACGTAGTTCCTCCAGCTCTGTTATTTCAGCTCCAGTCATCCCAGCAGTAGTCTGAGACTCATCTGCCACAGCTAGGTGAGCAACTCCTTGGCCTACACGCCCCCTGCCTCCTCGACCTGCACGGCCACCAGTCTGACCACGTTCACTCCAGTTCCTTTCTCTGGGTGGCTTAGGGCACATCTGTCTCAGATGCCCTATCTCTCCGTAGTTGAAGCACTGTCTAGTCTCCCCTTTGAATCCAGTGTTATCCGGGTTGGATACCACCAGTGCAGACTTCTCCCCTGTAAGTCCATCTATCCCAGACTGTAGCCTGATACGGTTCTCCTCCTGTATCATGGCCGAGACTGCCTTCTTCAGTGGTGGGATCTTCGTCTGGGCTAGTAACAATGCCGTCCTCTGCTCATACGCTGGAGCCAAACCTCGGAGAAACAACATGGTCCTCTTCTGCAAAAAGGCCTCGCGCTCCTTGCACTCCGGGTCCTTGCAGTTCGCTAAGGGCGAGAAGTGATCGTGATCGAGCCACAAGCGCTCCAGCTCTGTGACGTACTCCTGTACAGTCCTCTCTCCCTGGACTATAGCGCTGATCTCCTTCTCGATCTGGAATACCCTCAGGTTATTCAATTTCTGGATGATCTCCTCCATCGGATTTTTTTCAGTCTTCGTCATCGATCCAACTTGTATTCTTGTGGTGCGCAACCAAAAAAATCCGACAGCACAACAAGAGAGATAGATCAATAAGAATTCATGTTTCACTAAGGAAACAAGAACCAAAAGCAAGATGTCTCAACGAGGTGAGATATCAGCTCTTCTCTCATCAGTTCGAGGACTGACCTGTCGAGGGAACCTAAACAAGCTATTACAATTCGAGAAAGAAAAAAAGATCATCTAGTAAAGACTAGAGATCCCCTTTATTTATTTATTTTGGATCTAATCAGCACTCCCAAATAAAAAAAATTACAGACCCTTACAGACCTTTTAGTTCCCCTTTTTTTTACAGACCCCTTTAGTTCCCTTTTTTTCTCCCCAAAAACAGCTGGTCCTTCTCTCTCCCCCAACAAATCCCTAAATCACAGCAACGAGTCCTTCTTCGTTCGCGTTTTCTTCATCGATATTCGTCATCGCCTCAAGCTCGAAAACCCGCCTCCATCTCGAAAACCTGCCGCCGAGCTCGAAAACCCGCCTCGAGCTCTAAAACCCACCGCCTCCAGCGGGAAAACCCACCGCGGCCGAGATCCGCCTCCCGCGTCCGAGATACGTTCTCCGTGCCCTGCCTCGCCTCCGCCTACACGTCCCACCCCGCCTACGACGATGTCCAAAGTCCAGTAGAGGACCCGATTGCGGGGAAGGGAGGCGAGTGGTGACCTTTCAAAGTTCTTCAGTCGGCGTCGATGAGAGACTTGGGCGGCGGAGAGCGGCGGCGGCGGAGAGCAGCGGATTTGGCTCAGATGGGGAAGGCGGCTAGCTCTGATACCATGTTGATAAATTAGGGTTAGTTTCTCTCATTGAGAGACCCCTCTTTTATATTAATGCATTCTTACAACTAGGTCCTTACAACATTGACTAATTCACTTAGTATCTAAATAACTCAACAAATACCATGTTAAAAGATAAAAAATTATAGATTCTTATTCATATTTTAAAAGCTACAACTACTCTATTTATATATGGATACAATAACAAAAAAATTTATTGTGTAGTCAATGTGGGACTAAACACAATTACGTAATCATAATTATTCTATTACTTACATTTATAATATCTTTCAATTATGAAATCTCTAATTTATACTCCTAATATATTAATTCTGATATAAGTATATAACTATAACGTTATGGATCTCTATAATGTATCCTTAACATAGGTCAAGTCTTTTTTCAGTTTGGCTGTGATTAAGTTGTTAAACACCAAATATATTAGAGAGATGAATGTAGAAAACACCCGTTTTGAAACGTGTTTAACCCGTTTCAGCACCCAACAGAGCCAAAATATTATAAAACTCAGGCAGAAAACCCATGTTGCATATAATGCAGAAAATAACACCAAAAAGCACATTTCATTTGTGTTATGTTAAGTGTTATTTAACACTTTTTAAATTGAGTTAAATTGATGATCAGATTTGGATTTGTGGTGATATCTCCCTCATCCAAATTAGTATCATGCTAACTAAAATAAGTTCCTAATTAATCTCCCGACCCTAATTTCATTCACGTGAAAAACCCTAGCGATCTTTTGACCCTATCTCCAATGCCTCCCTCATATCCTCCCTTTCCACCTCCTCTCACTCCTTCGACGAAGAAACATCTCGATCTCTTCTTCCTTTGACGCCTTCGACGAGACAAAGCCTCTCGCCGACAACAAGACTATTCTTGTCCTTTATGTCCACCGACGATAAGGCTCCTCTCTGGTCTCTCCTTGGCTCCTATATCTCCTTTCGCCACTGAAGAAAATCGTAACCCTATCTCCACCTTCAATGCCTCTCCAGTCCCTAAATCTTACCTCTTTTCGATGGAAATGAGGCCTTCTAAATCTTTACTAATGTAACTCTTCCTGTTCTCATTCATGTTTGAAAATTTTGATGATATCAATTACTAAAGTCATTATGAATAGTTTGTATTTATGAAATGTCTAAATAAGTAATAAATAAAATAACCTACGTTATGTGTTATGTTTTTTTTTGCATTTCTTCACTTAACCCTTGACAGAATGTAGAGCATTACTTAATGCATTATCGTTATTTTCAACATTGAGAGAGAGAGATGATCCTTACTTGAGGTTAGATGAGTGTAGAAACGACGAAAACATTGGAGAAGAACATGATTTTTAGAGCATGCAGAGCTTTGGGTGCTTGTCGGTCGACCGAGAGCTTTGGGGTGGTCGACTGGAAATGTGCACAGCATCAGGAAGTTTTCTAGACTTGGTGACGGTCGACCGCCAAACCTTGTAATCGATATTGGGTTTCTGTCTTTCTGGTCGGTTGGTCACGGTGATTTCTGCGGTCGATCGCCGGTCGGGTCAGGCCCAGATTTGGTTTTCCTGTTCTGTTTGGGATTAATGTTTGGTATAAAAACAAACACGTTTTAGGGTTTCTGTGGAGCAGTTGAAAGGGTTGTTTTGAGCACAGAAAAGAGAGTTTTTTTTTCTAGGCTATTGGTTTAGGGTTTTGTTTGAGAGATTAGCGAGATTTGTTTGAGAGATTTGAGTGATTTTGTAATCTCTATTTGTACTCTACCTTCTCTATTAGTAAAAACTCATTCCCTTCTTGCCCCGTGGACGTAGGCAACTTGCCGAACCACGTAAAATTCGTTGTTTGTGTCCGTGCCGTTATTTTTTATTGTGTTTGGCATTCTCTCAGCGTTTGTGTTTGGCCTCGGAACCCCAACAATGGGTTCAATTACCCAAAAAAAACTTAACTAAAAAGTCGGCCTAAGTGGTTAATTTCAACAAAAAACTCTTTAAATGTGGTTTATGTATAAATTAAAATTCAAAGGTCGTTTCTATAGAATAACACTATTTTAAAGGTGGTTTCGGGGGGGGGGGATTCAAATGGTGGTGATAATGATATCCCTATCTTGTCATTTTCTCCCTTGCTTTTGTTAGGTCTAGCAAATGGAACAGATAAGTGACTTTTGTAATTCACACTAGCTTTAGCAAATTCTGATACCTTACAAATACCTAATCTGCATCATTTTTAATGACCCTAATGATCACACGGTATAGAAGAGAAATAAGCGTCAGGAGGATACGAGAAAATGGGTGTATCATTAAAGAATAGCTATAACAACTACAGATTCTTCATTCTGACCTCTGTTGTCATCGAATCGTTTAGGATTACCTGATGGAAGAAGAATGACAGATAAATAAAGCTAAACATCTTAACATGGAAAATTAAACATCGGGCACTGCTAAGCCTCTCTTTATCTTTGCTTCATGTCAGAAACTGAACCTGTATCCCTTACTGAGAACTTTCAGTGCATGTGTTTGGATAGTAATTCACTGCTCATATATCTGGAGCCACTTCCAATGCATCTTGCATTGGATTCTGTGATATCCGTATGCTACTGCCCAGCATTTAACCACCAATAGTCATATTGCTGACTTCTTTTAGATGACTTTATTGTCAGTATCCTTTTTCACTTTTTCTTTCCATTCAATCAAATAATGATTGTGACTCTGCTTAATTTCGCAATCTTTGACATGTTATTTACTTGAAATGTGTGTCCTTCTTGTGTTTGGTCAGCACAGTTGCTAATTCCATATAACTCCTTTTATATTTTAATATGTGTAAATATTATATCGTCACAAATATCTGACTGATGGTTACTTAAAGCAGGTGCTTGCTGTCTCACGTATCATGGTTTCATGGCAACCCATTGGCATTGTAATGGGGGTATTTGACATCTGCCACCGGTATAACGTGATTTTTTTTCCTTTTCTTTCAGCATCATTTTTTGTTTAAAGGTTCTTCCTGCATATAAACATGAACATCTTACATGTTCAAATTGGTTAGGTATTTGAAAGAGAGAAAGCAATTTGGAGCTCCTTTAGCTTCTTTCCAGATTAACCAAGAGAAACTTGTTCGTATGCTTGGCAATATTCAAGCAATGCTTCTTGTTGGTTGGCGCCTGTGCAAGTTGTATGAATCCGGGAAAATGACTACTGGCCATGCTAGCTTGGCAAAGGTAAGTAGATAATCTTTTATTACAGAAGTGCTGCAGATATCGTTATCTAAAACATAGATGGGTCTTAAAACTTTTTAGGCATGGATATCCTCACGCGCAAGGGAAACAGTTGCTTTAGGACGAGAATTAATGGGTGGAAATGGAATCTTGTCAGACTTCTTAGTGGCAAAGGTTTGAGTTATTGTTTTCTGTCTTCTCTTGTAACTATTCAGCGACTCATGTTCTAATTTTTCTTTTCTTTTCTTTTCTCTTTCAAAATAAAGAGCATAGCAGGATTTGAAACTGGATTTCAATTCAAACTTTCAAACTCCATATATTTATTGTTAAGGCTTAGTGATCCTGTTTTCCTATTACATTTATGAGTTTAATTTATCTCCATAGTAAATGCATATAATTCTTTCATCTCCATAGTAAATGCATATAATTTTTCATCTGAAGAGATTACACATCCAGTGTTAATTATAGAAACCCCTTGAACTTTGGGGGAATGACACTAAACCCCCCTCAACTATTCTTTTTATTCCACTAAACCCCCTTGAACTTTAGGAGTTGTTGTACATAACACCCCTAAACTTTTTCATTCCACTAAATTTCACATGAAAATTTCTTATTTAATCTCTAAACTAACACCATTGATTCTAACATCTCATGTGACAAACATGTTCCAAGAAAAAGATGAAAAGAATCCCTTAGTCCCAAAAAAGTTACTTATTTTTTCTTTTTATTAAAAGGATATGTTTTGGAGCTAAGAAGGAATTTTCATATTGTTTTTGGCATATGCTGACCCAGTGACACATTAGAGGTGATGGTGCTAAATTGCTAATATTAGGATAAAATGAGAAATTATCTTGTAAAATTTTGGAGAATAAAAAAGTTCAAGGGGGTTATGTGCAGTAACGCCTAAAGTTTAGGGGCGTTTAGTGGAATAAAAAAGTTGAGGGGATTTAGTGAAACTCCCCCAAAGTTCACGAGGGATATGTGTAATTATCCCTCTTTTAATTTTATTAGCACAACAAATTAAGGTCCATATGCCTTCTAGGTTTTAATTGTTGGTTTGCAGGCTTTAATTGACACTAAGCTGCAAAATATGGTAAAAAACTCCTAAAAAGTCTAGTGTAGGTGTTACACTTGAAGATTTAGTCCCACCTCCGTGAGTGAGTGAGAGTTTGAAGGGTTTATATAAAGAAGTCTAAGGCTCAAGTGTATAATCGGTTAGTCGACTCATTGTGTCCCATAGCTTACATCGTGCTAACGAGTTAACAGGCTCAGAGCGGAATAGATGGTACCAGAGTAGTTAGCAAACCGGAAATGTGGATCTAAATGCTATTCAGGACTAAGTGCTATACCATGTGAGCGCAGTGGTAATCGCCTGGTGGTGATACTAGGACGGGCCAATTTGTCATGCTGTGACGAGGATGTCACGTGTTTAAGGTGGAGTGACTGTAACACCCCAAAATTTAGTCCTACATCGGTCGATGAGTGAGAATTTGAAGGGTTTATATAGTAAAGTTTAAGGCTTAAGTGTAGCATCAGCTAGTCGATTTTAGCAATAGTTTGAGCCAAACAATGCACTACACTCAGTGGGTCCTAAGTCTCATGGCTTACACTGCGCCAACGGGCTCACGGACCCGACGCGTGGCAGTAGGATTATAAACCAGTATAATACTTCGAAATGTTTATGTTATTTTGAATTTTGGTTATTATATTTCCAGTGTATGATCATAGTTGCATGGAACTGAATTTGTTTGGGTTCATGAGATGGACATGGTAGCGTCGTATGCCGCTCGTTAGGAATCAGGTACAAGGGATAGGCTTATATCATACTCTAGGGAAAATGGTATGTATTAGCTTCGGTTCTTAAATGTAGGAATTGGAGGTTTTGCGTAGTCAAATTGAAGAATTATGTTGCAATTAAAGTATGCACACTTTATTTGCTTAATTTTTCACTTTTTTGTTGCTTATTCTATTGAAAAAGAATTATTGTTTGTCAAAATTTTAACAGGTTTGAATTTTAAATCGGGTCGCTAGAGCTGGTGAATCGGGTCGTGTTACACCGTGAATCTGGGACGATTGAACCGTAGTCACGGTTCGCTATAGCGTCCCACGTTCCCAACTTCTATGTGCGTGATATTTTCTACATACATGTAGATTGTGGAGGCACATCTCCTATCTTGGATGATGGACCGACTATTTTGATAAGAGAACATGGCCATCTGTGGGTTTACTGATATGTCATCATCATATCATCAACCGTTCCATTTATTTCCTGAGAACACTATAATGTTCAGAATTTTCTGTCTTACCTACTAAATTGGTGAAGCTGAATATACATTGAGTCTAGTTATTTTTCGATTATTTTATTCAGCACATAAGCTAAATCCCAAGAACCATTAGCAGACTTCTTCCAGACCTACAAACTAATCCTACATCCCTTCTGTCAACTCATATTAAATGAAATTTGTCTGACCTACAAATTCAAGTTTCAAATATCTAGACTTTTGTTCCACTGCCCGAGTGGTAAATCAGATTTTACATCTCTCTGCATAATGCACTAAACCTTTTTGACATAAAAGATCTCTGATTTTCTTTGTTAATACAATTCATGGATGAAGAGCTTAATTTCATATACTGAGGCTCAGTTAGCATCTAACCGTGAATTGTTTTCTCCAGAACAGCTTATTACAGTATATGTATTGTCGTTCTAGTTTGTAGAAAACTATCAAGGCATTAAGTGCCCTTTTGGGTGATTCTCTCAGTGGAAGGAAATGGGCATCACTTCAGCCATATATCCTTGGTTTTTCTTGATTTGGGTAGGTTGTGACAGAGAGACGAAATCTAGTAGGCTCCTACTCACTTCATCTCTTATTTTCTTTTCCTCGCTTCAACACTTTGATGTAGGCCCAAATGGAGGTCTTTTCTTTTCTTTTCCTCCTTCAACACTTAGATGTAGGCCCAAATGGAGGTCTTCATCTTCCGTTGTGCATACCACGCAATGGAAGGTGAAAGATGTCCTGTGCTGAATAGCAAGGATTAAAAATTAATTATGTGCTGTACCAGAAAGTTACAAATAATATGTTTTATTTTAGACTTTAGTGGTGATTTTGGTCACCCATATTCTCATCATTGCGGAAAAAGATAAATCACATAGTTGGGAATCAACCTGTAGTTTTCTTCTTACTCATTTCCGTATGACTGAATGACTGAGTACATAAAATGTATTCCTCTAACACAACTGCAATTGCAGGCTTTCTGCGATTTGGAACCGATATATACATACGAGGGAACCTACGAGATCAATAGCTTGGTAACTGCAAGGGAAATTACTGGGATCGCTAGCTTCAAACCTGCTGTGCTCAGTAAAGCAAGTCGACTTTAATCTCACCGGTGGCATGACAATTTTGCAGGGTCATACTTGGATTGATTTTTTGTAATCAATGGTATTGAAGTTTACAGTAGAAACACAGCGACAATTGGGATGAAGTCAGAAATAAATTGAAAATGGCAGATCATGTTTTGCTGCAAGTTGTTGTAACAATGACCATCTCCTTTGCTTATTATGCGTGTCCTGTAAAAGTAATTCACAAAGTACTATGTTACGTTTCATGGAAAAAATCACCCGTCTTGGTCTGGTTATTGTTGCTTGAAATTGCTTCATTTCCTATATTTAGGTAAGTTTCACAATGATTTGAATGCTTACACCGTACGGAAAACTAGAAGAAATCTCTTACTAACCAAAGTTCTTCATGACTTATTGTCTAAACAAATCATAGCATGATGTCATCAAGGCTTAATGGCACTCAAATACCCTGTAGCTTTCACTGGTTTACGCTTGTATACCCTCACTTGTTTTGCAAAACTTGTATACCCTAAGGTTTTTTAATTTCCCCTTGAAAATTCTCATGAGACACTCACATGCTAACTTTAGAACTTGTTAACCCTTAATTTTGTTAAATTTAGTATTAAAGTGTTATATATGATTCTATTTTGAACTTACCCTGATATTGTTTTAAAATAGGATTTTAATGGGTTCAATAAGATAAATTTAACAAATGTTAAAGGTAGATATCCTAAAATTAGCATGTAAGTGTCGCATGAGAACTTCAGAGGGAAATTCTCATGTTTGCATAAATGAGGGTATTGAAATGCTATTTTTTTTAAAAAAGTTGGGGTGTACAATTGCTGTAAAAAACAATTGAGGGTATTTCAGTGCAAAGTATGGGAATATACGGTATTTAAGTAAAACTAAGCCTTTCATCGAACTCCTTCTGATATACAATCAATAAATGAAGGGTCAACTGCACTTAAATCCTTACAGTTTCAATTACTTTGCACATATATACCCCCAGTTGTATTTGGCTGCACTTAAATACCCTGAAGTTTCTAAGAGTTGCACTCTGATACCCTTGGTTATGCAAATGTGATAATTTCTCCCGAAAATTCTCATGCGACACTCACATGCAATTTTTAGAACATCACAACGCTTATTGTTTGTTAAATCTACTATCAAACCTAGTAAACTCTTATTTTAAAATGCAACTAAGGTAGGTTTAAAACATGGTTTTGATAGATCTAACAAATAGGTTTAAAAAAAGGTTATAATGTTCTAAACTTAGCATGTGAGTGTCGCATGAGAACTTTCGGTTGGAAGTTCTCACTGTTAGTTTGGGAGTGGATACCAACCTCCGCCGGCGACGAAGCTCCGACGAGCTTGAGGATCCGCGCAGATGAGCGCGGGTGTCGACGACGAACTCCAGGCTCAGTTCGAGATGGAGCTCGAGCAGGCAAGCTCGAATATGGCGTTTCCGATCCTCGCGTTCGGGATACCGACCCCCGCGTTTCAGCGCTCCGACCCTCGCGTTTCAGCGCTCCGACGTCCGCGTCTTGGCGCCCCACCCTCGCGTCCAAGCGGGCCGCTCGCGTGGCTGGCGACAGCCCGTCGCCAGCCCATCGTGCCAGCCTATCAACGCTTCGCCTATAAAAACCCCCTTTTCGATGCCCTAGGTGTGGTGTTGTGCTTTTACCCTTTCTTCCGATTTCCTCTCTGGCGGCGGACAACCCCAAAATCCCAGCAGCGATTTTTGATTAATCTCCAGCTTTCAACAGTGTTTGGGGGGAGATTTAAGAAGAGAGAGAATTAAAGAGGGGTTTTATAGTGGGATATTCTTTATTCTCAAGTGAGACTTGAAAGGGGTTTATTCCCTTTAATTATTAACACTGTAGCTACAGTGTTCATTTGAGAAATCTCAGTTTTGGGATTTGCTCTTGATTTATAATTTCTTGTTTGATTAATAAGAAATTAACTGTGTGGCTCCCGAGGACGTAGGCAGTTGCCGAACCTCGTTAAAACTTGGTGTACTTTTTCTATTTTGCGTTTCTGTTGCATTAGGGGTTTCAGCGTTAAATTCCCAACAACTGGTATCAAAGCGTGAAACGATCTAAGAGAGTCAGATTCAAGTGGACCCATGGCCGCCAGAGTAAGGAAAAATGAGACTGAGAAATATATGAGAACAGATTCGGATTTTAGAAAATACAGATAGATGATTATCTGTATCAAAAAAATCTGTATCAAACACTATCGGGGAAGAAGCCAGAATTCTATGAAGCAGATGAGTGGAACCTTCTAGATAGACAAGCCTCGAGTTATCAGATGACGCTGACTCGCAATGTTGCGTTCACATAGCAAAGAGAAGACGCACGACAGTCTTATGCAGCTCTCTCAATATTATAGAAGCCATCAGCCGCGAACAAAGTTCATTTGATGCGGCGGTTATTCAATCTGAAAATGGCGGAAGGCGCGTCAGTAGCACAACACCTCAATGAACTTAATACGGTTACAACCCAATTGAGTTCAGTTGAGATTGAGTTTGATGAAGAAGTTCGGGCGTTGATATTGTTGTCTTCCCTACCAGAGAGTTGGAACGCTACAGTCACAGCTGTGAGTAGCTCGTCGGGAAAGAAAAAGTTGAAGTTCGGCGACGTTCGTGATTTGGTTCTCAGTGAGGAGATCCGACGGAGAGAGACGGGTGAAGCTACAACCTCTTCAGTATTACATACAGAGTCAAGAGGTAGAAATTCAACCAGAGGAAACGGACTAGGAAAATCAAACTTCAGAGGTAGATCAAATGACAGGAGGTCCAAGTCAAGGAATCCAAGCAACAGCTTGAAGGCTATCGAGTGTTGGAATTGTGGAAAGACCGGGCATTACAAGAATCAGTGCAAGAGTGCATAGAAAGAGAAGGAGGCGAAGGCAGAGGTGAATGTCACTTCCACTTCAGGAGGAGACGACGCATTGATATGCTCTTTGGAGAGCAAGGTGGAATCTTGGGTGTTAGATTTAGGAGCGTCGTTCCATGCTACCTCTAAGAAAGAATTCTTCGAGAAGTATGTTCCAAGAAATCTTGGATACGTATATCTTGGTGATGATCAACCATGTGCTATTGTGGGCAAAGGCGTGGTGAAAATTAAGTTGAACGGGTCAGTATGAGAGCTGAAGGATGTCAGGCATATTCCCGACCTGAGAAAGAATTTAATATCCGTAGGCCAGTTGGCTGGCGAAGGATATACCACGACCTTCCATGGAGATGATTGGAAGATCTCAAAGGGCGCAATGACGATTGCCCGAGGCAAGAAGACTGGTACCCTGTATATGACAGCAGGTGCACGTTGTTTGATCTCAGTTGCAGCAGGCAATGAGACTTCAAAGCTGTGGCACCAGAGACTCGGTCATATGAGTGAAAAGGGGATGAAAATCATGCACACAAAGGGAAAACTCCCAGGACTGCAGTCAGTGGAGATGGATATGTGTGAAGAATGTATACTTGGAAAGCAGAAGAGAGTCAGCTTTCATACAAGTGGCAGAACCCCCAGGAAGCAGAAGCTAGAGCTCGTTCACTCAGATGTTTGGGGACCAACGACCACCGCGTCCATTGGTGGAAAACACTACTTCGTGACTTTTATCGATGATCACTCTCGGAAAGTGTGGGTCTACTTTCTGAAGCATAAGTCAGAAGTATTTGAAGCTTTCAGGAGATGGAAAGCTATGGTCGAGAATGAGACCGGTCTGAGAATAAAGAAGCTCAGGACTGACAATGGCGGTGAGTATGAAGACACCGGATTCAAGAAGTTCTGTTATGAGCACGAGATCAAAATGGAAAGAACCGTGCCCAGCACGCCTCAGCAAAATGGTGTAGCTGAGCGAATGAACCGAACGTTGACAGAGAGAGCCAGAAGCATTCGGGTACAGTCAGGCCTACCGAAACAGTTCTGAGCAGAAGCGATCAACACAACAGCTTACTTGATCAACCGAGGTCCATCGGTTCCATTGGAGCACAGAATACCAGAGGAGGTATGGTGCGGAAAGGAGGTAAAACTCTCACATCTTAAAGTTTTCGGTTGTGTAGCTTACGTGCATATTAGTGATCAAGGCAGGAATAAGCTTGATCCCAAGTCAAAGAAATACACTTTCATCGGCTATGGTGAAGATGAGTTCGGCTACCGCATTTGTGACAACGAAAACAAGAAGGTAATCAGGAGCAGAGATGTGATATTTAACGAGAAGATGATGTACAAGGACATGCACAAGACAGATGACTCAGAGAGCGAGTCAATATTTGTAGATGCAGATGATGTCTCGAGTAACCTCTCGGAAGAACCCAATGCAGAGGGTCCTCAGCCAGAAGAGCCTATTGGACAATATGGTGCGCAAGAGCCCGACGCACCAGCTCCGATTTTGAGGAGATCTTCTCGTCCTCCTGTACCCAACAGGAGATACATGAACTATCTGTTGTTGACAGATGGTGGGGAACCTGAAAGCTTTGATGAAGCTTGTCAGTGTGGAGATGCGAGCAAGTGGGAGCTTGCAATGAAAGATGAGATGAAGTCTCTCATATCAAACCAGACGTGGGAACTAGCTGAGTTGCCCACGGGTAAGAAGGCACTTCACAACAAATGGATGTACCGGGTGAAAGAGGAGCAAGATGGTTCCAGAAGATATAAGGCCCGGTTAGTTGTCAAAGGTTTCCAGCA
Source organism: Asparagus officinalis (assembly GCF_001876935.1). Lineage (NCBI taxonomy): Eukaryota > Viridiplantae > Streptophyta > Magnoliopsida > Asparagales > Asparagaceae > Asparagus > Asparagus officinalis. The sequence goes on from NC_033798.1 coordinate 12,990,802, forward strand.
GAAGGAAGAAATTGACTATACTGATATTTTCGCTCCTGTGGTAAAGCTAAATACTATCAGGACCGTGATGAGTATTGTAACAATTGAAGATCTTCATCTCGAGCAGTTAGACGTGAAGGCTGTGTTTATTCACGGAGATCTAGAAGAGGAGATATACATGCACCAGCCAGAAGGTTTCTCAGAAGAAAAGAAGAAGAACCTGATGTGCAGACTCAAGAAGAGCTTGTATGGCCTGAAACAAGCCCCAAGACAGTGGTACAAGAAGTTTGACGGCTTCATGCACAAGGAAGGTTTCCAGAAGTGCAACGCCGACCACTGTTGCTACTTCAAAAGATATCAGTCCAGTTATATCATCCTACTGCTGTATGTTGATGATATGTTGGTTGCAGGAGCAGATATGAATGATATCAAGAGTTTGAAGCAGCAGCTGTCAAAGGAGTTTGACATGAAGGACTTGGGTCCAGCGAAGAAGATCTTTGGAATACAAATCACGAGAGACAAGAAGAAATGGTTCCTGCGGTTGTCTCAGACGGAGTACATCAACCGTGTTTTGCAGAGATTCAACATGGGCGACGCCAAGCCTGTGAGCACACCCTTGGCCAGCCATTTTCGTTTATCGAAGGATCAGTCTCCTCAGTCAGAAGAAGAGAAAGAGAGTATGGCTCAGGTTCCTTACGCCTCAGCTATCGGAAGCTTGATGTACGCAATGGTCTGTACGAGATCAGACATTGGCCATGCAGTGGGAGTGGTCAGCCGGTTTATGTCGAATCCAGGAAAAGCTCATTGGGAAGCGGTCAAGTGGATTCTGAGATATCTACGAGGCACCACACAGAAGTGTTTGCACTTTGGTAAGGGAGAAGTGGAAGTGCAAGGGTACGTAGATGCAGACTTCGGTGGTGAAATCGATCACCGAAGAAGCACCACCGACTATGTATTCACCGTCGGAACTACAGCTGTTAGTTGGATGTCACAGGTACAGAAGATCGTTACCCTATCCACTATAGAAGTTGAGTATGTTGCAGTGACTGAAGCCAGTAAAGAGATGATATGGCTTCAGGGTTTGTTAACAGAGCTAGGATTCAAACAGGAGAAGAATATTTTGCACAGTGATAGCCAGAGTGCGATACACTTGGCGAAGAATTCAGCATTTTATTCTAGAACGAAGCATATTACGCTTCGGTACCACTTCATCAGATCCCTATTGGAAGATGACGTGTTAAAACTGGAAAAGATTCCAGGAAGTAAGAATCCAGCAGACATGTTAACAAAGACGGTGACCGTTCAGAAACTGGAGTTGTGCGCAACTTCAGTTGGCCTTCATGCATAGATGATGAGAGCGGAGCCACACAGGAGAGGAGCCTGATGAGATAGCCTGTTGTCGTCGGTTTGGTCTCCAAGTGGGAGATTGTTAGTTTGGGGGTGGATACCAACCTCCGCCGGCGACGAAGCTCCGATGAGCTTGAGGATCCGCGCAGATGAGCGCGGGTGTCGACGGCGAACTCCAGGCTCAGTTCGAGATGGAGCTCGAGCAGGCGAGCTCGAATATGGCGTTTCCGATCCTCGCGTTTGGGATACCGACCCTCGCGTTTCAGCGCTCCGACGTCCGCATTTTGGCGCCCCACCCTCGCGTCCAAGCGGGCCGCTCGCGTGGCTG